>NC_080685.1:104145936-104458288 GCF_030445035.2 Dasypus novemcinctus | reverse complement strand
CTTTGTAAGTTGTAAAAGTATTATTAAAATAGATATTAATAACAGTATTATTGTGCATTCAATTTCAACGTTTTCTCATCTGAAAGGCTTCCTGTCAAATCACAACCTTTGCATCAGTTGCCATGACCCCCTCCCGCCCGGTCCCTTAACTTTTTTTGAAGTTCTCTTCTAGTTTCCACCCCACTTCTCTGAGGTCTCCTTTGTCTCCATTTCTGACTCCTATTCTTTCCTCTGATTTGGAAATATATTTGTCCTCCATATTCTGTCCTTGACTCTCTGGTTTTTTTCCTCCTACGCTTTTTTCCTTTAGTGATTCTGTGTATCGCCTAACCACCTCTCTTGAATTACCTTATTTTATGTGTAATTCAATCTTGTTAAATAATAAGAATCGGTCAAGAGACTTTAAGCCATCATCAGTCTGAAGATGAATCCCAAGTCTATCATCCGTAGTCCTGATTTCTTTTCAAATTCCAATCACACAATCCAACCTTGCCATTTGGATATGCCCTACAATATTTTAACTCAATATTTCACAAACTGAACCCATATTCTTTCTCCTCAAATGAGCTTTTTCTTTTCATATTACCATGTCTATTCCACATCCCAGCCTTGGTTCCTAGGAATGACCCTTTGCTTAGCTCACACTTGATACCCAATCTCCAACTTCTATGGATTCATCTGCTAAAATTCTTCTTTCTCTACATCCTAGAACATGAAAACCTTCATTAACTCTTGCCTGGACTTGTGGCAGTCGTCTGCTCATTGGCATCCTCTTTAAAAACTCCAAATATTTCAACTATATGCCAATCTCATTCATGACTGGTTTCAGCTTACTCTCCAGACTCCGGTCCTGTTAATTTGCTATGGTCTAGCTAAATATAATTATTCACCTTTCCTTAAAATACTCTCCAAGATTTGTGCCTCCTTTTATTGACTTACCTTTGTCTTGAATGTGCTCCCCGTCCCTTTGATTGGTTGAAATACCATTCATCTTCAAGTTCCAACTCAAATACCACCATCTCCCTTAAGCCTTTCGCTCTGAATTGCCACAGGGATTTGTTTTACAACTCTCATTTCATACGTTTTCCATGGCTTTCATTATACCCAGCCTAACCTTATGGTTATAACATGTCACGTCCCTCATTCCCTTGAGCAGCTGAGTGCTGTGCATGCTTGCATTGCTCCCAGGAGTTCGGGTCGGTGCTTTGCATATGATAGGCACACAGTACACATTTATTGGGTGACTGAGTGACCTGACCATGAAATTGAGATTCTCATAAGACATTAGTCACTAGCCCAACTTCAGGGGACCATCCTACAGGATTCCCTGAATCATCCCTTCCTAAATTTGAAAGACCAAACACTCAATAATAATGCTCAGCATTTCCTTAGACCATGAACATTGCAGATAGAAATAGAAACAGCCCTCTAGGGAATTTTGAAATGCCCCCGAAAGTGTGAAATTAATATAGTTTCTCCAGGCTTTTCCAGCTTTTCTTCTGATATATGAAAAATGTCTATGTAGATTAAAATCCTATCATTCAGTGGGTACTTATGGGAGTAAGACCTGTGAACATAAAATATCTCTGGTAGTAAAATGTAAGGCTTCAAGTGCCTTCACACAAAATGCTAGGACACCTTAAGACCTGAGGCAAATAAAACTTTAGTTAGAACACTTACATAAAGCTACATGCACTGATTGTCTTTCCTCTCCAGAAGGACAAAATATGAATTTTGGTGTCTCTCTTTGAACCTTACAGCTGTATTTATACTGAAATGGTCATATACTTACTTATTAAATATTAGGTTATATCTTGTTCCACTTCAGAAAATTAAAAACATGATTTTTGGGCTTCAGAGTGATGCTGTTGCATTTATAATGGAGGAGGAGATAAGCTGTTGTTTAAAACCAAGAGAAGCTACACATCATACTTACCCTGGGAATCTGACCACATGGAAACAAGAATTGTGCTAAAGTCTAATGAGGAGGGGAAAGGGGGCAAAAAGGAGGCAGTAGTTGCTTCCAGAAGACAATATTCAGATAACTAACATGGAAATATTTTGAATCTTTAGGATTAAATATGTCATGTTTTCAGTCTTGCTGTATAAATCTAGGTATGAGGGTAGAGAATGAACCAACCTGGACTCTTGCCGCAAAACCTCAAGTTGTCTTCTCCCTCAAAGACTTGATGCCAACTATATTGACCTCTACTCCAATCTAACCCTTAAGGCATAAAACTGAAAATAACAAATTCTGTATCTTGCAAATTTATTGTTGGAAAACGATGGTTTCCCAAGACTGAAAGACAATGAGATAGTTCAAGAGCCCATGTATGAAAATACATCCTGTAGAATTTTCAATGAGTTTCATCTCCTATATGGAGTGTGCTCATGATCTCGGCAGAAGAATGAAAACCAGAGAAAAGCAGGCACCACACTGCAGGCTCAGCATTGGTATTTGCCACAGTATGTTAGCACTGTTAGTTGGTTTGGACTCTGACCATTATTAAAAGACTTGGCTCACTTAGTCATATCATAGTTTACCACATTCTCATCCATCAAATACCCAAAAACATGTTTGAGTCAGGAAAAAAAAAAAAGCCCCATCAGCTCCTGCTGTTACAGTAGGTGCTCTGTATATATGTGTAGATTAACTGATTGATCCATCTATATTTTTGCAACTGGGTCATGAGACATGCAAGCAACTCACATCTCATGTCTGATATCTTGAGCACATTCATCGGCTTCATATAAAGAAAACATCAGACTAAACACTGAATGGCAAGTCGGGAGACCCAACTCAGGAAATCAGGAGAGCAAAGTACACCTGCCATGTTCAAGATACATAGCAGTGAGCCTCTGGGATAGTAGTTTTATTGTGTGCTGAAGGAGCAGGATATAGAAATCTGAAACTCAACTTCACTTTTGCTGTCACAGAAGTGCATGACACAGGGATGCTCTTCTCTGAGTTCCCACATTCCCTGAGCAGGCCTCAATCTTTACGCTGATCACAACTCACTGCTGATTTACTTGCCAGTCTCCATCACTAGAATATCTGGCATATTGAAAATGCTTGGCATACAGAAAGTATACAATAATTGCTTTGTTGAATGAGTGAATAGTAATCTGGCTGATGAAATTGATGGGAGAGGCAAAGTGGCTCTGACCAAGTAAAGCAAAGCAGTTTCTAGTGAAAGAGGCAAAGACTGTCACACGAATTTTTATAATGGTGGCTACTGTCATCAAACAATAGATTTCAGTGTGTTCATTTTTATCAGAAGTGTAACTTACCCTCTTTACCAGCCTTCTTGAATAACATCAGCAATGCTATTTTATACTTCAAAGTCCAAGACTCTGTGTTCACATCCTCTCCCTCATTTCTAAAAAACAACAATAAACTCCCATCGAATCCTCAAAGAGCAGTTTTTCTCAAGGTTAAAACACACACACACACATCAAGATTAAAGAAAGGATGTTTATGTCTTCGATGTTTTCACTATATTTGCACAATCCTAAAACAACTTTAATTGTAACAGCTTTTCCAGAATTTTAAGAAGCACTCTGTGAAATATAAAAGTTGAATGCAAATTGGATCTTAATTTTGGAAACATGCCTTTCTAGAATCAAAGAAATATGGTGTATCTGTTTCATTTTTTGGTTCAAGGTATCCCATAATAAAATCAAACAGCATTTAAAACATGTGTTTAACATGGTTATGTCATATCAAGACGACAATGAGGTACTTTAATGATAATGCTGATGGCCCTCTTCCTCTTTAAATCTCACTTGGGTACTTATCCAACAGGGCTTACCTTGCACGGGTAAATAGATGTCTGTTCATATCTTTGCAGACCTCTAGCAATTATTCTTGTCCTTCAGCTATTAAAGGCTTTCCAGCTTTGAGTGGTTTCTAAGAAATCATTTTAGTCTTTTTAACACAATAACCAGGGGAAAGAAATGAGAACAGCCTTTAAATTCCTGGGGAAAACAGTGTCTCTTTTAGACCCAAGGGCCCTTTACAAGCCCGGGAAAGAACAGAAATGGCTTCCAGTGTGGTTGCTTCTGGCTCAAGTCCTTGCTTCAAAGAATTCTCTTGGTTTCATAGTTGATGATTTAAAGAAAGGAAAATCAATAAATGGGGAAAATGTTTTTCCTCTCAATATATTGCTTAACGTAGGAAACAGGGAAGATCCATTTGGATTTAGTAGGAAGTATAAGACAGTTTCATTTCAGCCAATGACTTCATAGCCTGAAACCTAGGGTAATACACCCTGTGAGTTTAATAAATTTGAAAGTCTGGTGAAATTTTGGGGGGTATTCACCCCCTCTCCCATGTATCTGATATGAGAGATGTTCTAGTTAATCTTCTTTCAGGTCCTCTTCACTTAATGGAAATGCTTAGGTGCATAATTGCTTTGAGCCTATTGCCATTCCAAATGGAAAATATAATAATCTAATGGTATTGTCTCTATAAGCGAATGAGAATTTCAGGAGTGGCTGTTGGTGCCACCCATGTGATCCAGAGAGGTTAATGCAGTTAAAGTTATTTCACAGTCCATTAAGGAGCTTACGGTGACCTCACGACCTTTGCGCCAACAACACGGAATCCATTATCATCACAATGGAGGAGCTGTGGGTTCGGCTGACTTGACAATGGGCCCGGGAAATCCCAAGTTAGTACTTAGTCTAAAAAAATGCACTTTTCTTTCTGCTTCTTGGGTATGGCTATTAATATGCCCTCCTATAATTTGTAACATTAACATTGCTGAAGGTACAGAAAAGGACATTGAAATGAAGATGTCAAACTGCTGACTTAGTTCAGCGCGTGATAATATTGGCTAGGTATTGAAGTAGTAGATATCTAATAGGAAAATCAAGATGAAGAAAGTCAAGGAACTCAGGGAAATTAATGACAAATTATCATAGGTTGTGAAATTAATTTAGGCAAATAATAGCTTCACTTCCTTTTTGATATTATACTTTATTTTAAGGTTTGATAAATTTAGGGCTAAAGAAAACACTTCTAATTTAAGAATAAGAATGCGACAGCAAAAACATAATTAAAATGACATTAAAATATTTACCTTATCAAAACCCAAATTACAGAGAAATATAGAATACCGTATATCCTCAAGCACATCTCACCATGACAAATAATGTGACTCTACAGGCATCAATTGTTTATCTTCCTTCTATATGTAATTTGGTGAAAGACATCACCGTCATTCACATTTTAAAAAGAGATTTAAGGCATGGGGTTAAAACGCAAAGATTCTATCAGAATATTGGTTGATATAAAAGTGTTAATTAGTATTTTTGTCCTCCAAGATGAACTTGACTGCACAATAGTCTCTTCTGAAGAAATACAGTACTTTGTACCAATAGAAAAGAAAAACTACATCAAACAGTTGTGCCAAAAAAAACCACACACATTAAACAAGGTTGTTTATAAATATAAAAATTACTTTGTAAGCATAGGCTGTAAAAGTACCTTTTATAGTCTGAGAAACCAAAAAGAAAGCATTCTAAAATAATTTCAGGAAAGCCTTTAAAGGTAATTAAAGCATCCAATAGTACATTTCTTAGATAGTTATTGCCGATGGTAGTTAACATATCTTACCTCATTTAAACACAATAAGGTTGCAGCACTTATTACAGCTGCAAATGCCTGTAATATAATCACATTAAAACTGATGCTAAGATCTCTAGTTAATTTTCAGGAACACATTGTGGATGATATCTTTTTATGGTTTGCTATCTGAGAAAATAATTGAAAAAAATGTATTACCTACTTATGATCCAAAAGAAAATAATATGATCAAACAATAATTCCTATACATAGTTCTACTTGAAACTTTTTTTAATTGAAGGGAAATTATTCAAAGAATATATTAAATTTAGTATTTGAAACTTGTGTTAAAACCTGCCATTTCAAGGCAGTTAGAACTAAAAGTAAAGAAACACCAAGTTTTAATAATCACAACACACAAATAATACACAAAATAGATAATTAACCATTTATTATTAAACAAGTTTTCCAAAAGCTGTAAACCTAGAGGGATGCCACTCCTAAAAGGGTATATAGCAATGTTCGACTTTTGATTTTTTATATTGTTTTCTGAACTCTCAAATATCAAAATCAACCAGAAACTTATTTTTGAGAATCACTGAGTTTAACTCCTTACATAATTTTAAAAAGCAAAAATGGCTAGATAATACAATTCAGTTATCTGCTTTAATTTATTAATCTAAAATATTTAGCAAGATATTTATAGTGGTTGGAAGATGTATTTTTATTTATGAAACTCTAAAAGGTATATTTTTCTTAGCAAATTTTTGTTTTAGCAATTAATCTAATTTTCAATGTAGTACTTTTCCCGATAAGCATTTTATTTCTTAAAGGAGCCAGAATTCCAAAGAAGAACAGTAAAACTACAGAATGAGAAACTGGCTAAAATAAAAGCAGCCACAATGAAAGAATTAAAACTAGTACATATTTTTAAAGTGAGGCGATATTACAAAATAATCAGAGGTCCGAATTTTAATGTGTGCAAACTACATGGAATCCCAAGAAGAGATATATAAATGATTCTCCACAATTTTCAAACTACAATATTAAAAAAAAAAAACATTTTAAATACATTTAGACAATGTACCTGATGTCAAAAAACGGACATAGTCATTAGCTTGACCTTGCCATATTGTTATTGCTATTATTAGTATTATTATCAGCACACATCAGAAACTGGAGATGGACACATTGCTTTTGTTTTTCTTTAACTTTCCTTAAAGAAAACAGCTGGTTAGGAGGGTTCTGTTTTTCCAGCGCTTTGCCTGAAAAACATCTCTATATAAAGAAGTAAGAATTAACCGTTAAAAAAGAAAACAGTTCTTCTCAAAACTCTGTGAAAATATAAAAACACGGCCCTTAGGGAAGAAATGTGTAAGTCCAAACTCAGAGCGCCAGCAAGCTGCTGGGCTTTGTAAAGATGCCTCTATTTGACTGAAGAGAAAGTCATCGCCGAGGCTGGCACACAGCGTGGAGGTGTAAATGCGGCTCCAGAGCCAGTCTCAGACTTCAGGAGCCAAAAATAAACTGGTTCTTGGCTGAAAGACATAAGTGCAATTGTGAAATTGATATCCCTCCTTGGCCGAGTCCCAGACAATATGTTGCCTTTCCTGGGCTGATCAACGTGATTGATGTGATCTGTGAAATCCAGGGGGGCGCTCCCCTTTAATCAAACCCACCGGCCTCGACAGAGAGGCAGCTGTGGACTAACAAGTGCTTCAAGCTTCCTCCCTCCAGGTCTCCTCAGAAATCTGACAGCCCAGCAGAAGAAAAAGGTGGGAAAACCGCTTCAAAACAAATGCCACCCCGGAAAAGTGAAGGGGAGCAAAGACAGAAAAGACAAGCGATTGATTGAGACATAAGATGGCAGCAACTGAACAGTTTATTGCCTTTCAAAGAGATATTCCGACTTCACTCTTCATGTCATAACCAACTTACTTAAAGATACGCCGTCAAGCTATTTTTTCCCCCCTGCTCAAAATATATAATTTCCTGCCTTTCTCTCTGTCTAGCAGTGCTGCTCAGGGTCTTAGACTTTAGAGTTCTGTTTGGTTCTCCTCCCCAGTTTGCATGTTTGCATCGTGTTGTAGAGCCGTGGTGCTCTGTCCCCAAAATAACGTGTGAAGACAAAGTCACACAGAGGAAAAAAAAACTTAAAAGATTCTTGAGAAGAACATTAAGCTTGGAGATACGCTGTGACTAACAGTGTGATGAATTCTCAGCATCAGCTCCCAAATTTTATAATCACGGACTTACCACTTGTTCAGACTCTTTGCCACTGCTGGAAATGGAGAAATAGAAATATCAAATTGGAGTTTGGCGTGTCCTGTGGGAAATGTTTCTAATTCTATCACAAAGTGGTACTTTTTGTTTCATCGCTAGCGGTCGTGATGAATCGAATTGATTTTGGCTTAAAAAATCAACAACAAGGTATAATCTATTTTTTCAGGGTTTCCTTTAATGCGGAAAAGGCTTCCAAATTGGTTAACCTCCTGCATTGTTGTCCTATTCCCACATAATATTCTGGTGCCAGATTGTCAGCTAATTATGTCACAAGCAATCAACTAACAAAGCACAGCCATTCTAACGCCTGGAGAATGAACCTTGTTTCAAAGCTACTCCTGGGGAAAAAAATAGGCCCTTTTCATTAAAGAAGTCTGCAGCGAGGGCTTTCTTTAATGCTGGGTTTCATTTCAGCATTGCTGCGTCCTTGATGTGGTGAGGATGTTGATTGCTGGTTATTTCTTAAGCAGCTGCCCAAGGCGCTCCGTGGAGCCTGCTGTTCATGGTTCAGTGTGAGGGGAAGACTGTGAGTGAACTATGTGGCAGACCTTGATTATGTCAGTCTGTAAAATGAAAACCCAAAAGTTATCTGCCTTCAAACGACCTTTTTTTGGCTCGATTCCTTTGAACAGTGACCTCAGCTTTCTTCTCCAAAGATTCAATGTGGGGCAAATACAGCACATTTTCAATTAAGTGTTTTAAAAGAGATGAGATTTTAGCATAGACATGCAAACGGAGAGAATACCCAGAAATCCTTTATGGTGGAGAGTTGTTTGTATGTGGGTATGCCGACAGCCGTGGGGAGTGAGATGATGCTTGTTCAGTGCCTAACAGAGAGCCTGGCCGTGTGGTTGAGGATCAGTCAAGACTAGTTTACTGGCAAACTTTAAAATGAGTTCTCAATTTTTGAGTACATGCCCATTTGGAGAAGAGAGAACTAGCCGAGTAATACAGTAATAAAGAGCCTGCTCAGATGAAGCACTTGCTAAGAATAAGTGAGTTACATTGGTACCCTTCTTTTCATTTATCTCTTAAGGGTATAATGGGTTCCGTTACCTACTTAATGTAATAGTAATAATTTAATGATGAAGATATCTTAAAATCCTACCAGGGAGCAAGGACTAACACACCAGAAGAAACGGGAGAGACCATTACAATGCACAACTAAGTGATACAATTTAGGGCAGTAATGATAAATGCAACAGGAATTCAGAAAATAAGAAAGTTTGCCAAAGGCCTCTTCTGAAGTTTCTCAGGTTCTTTCTCAGAGCTAAGAAGCCAGGAAGAGCTTTGGAGCTCTTGGTTATTATCAGACAGCAGAACAATTTCTTGGAATGTTGATTATTCTAACAATAAAAATTGTTGTTGCTCTAGCAATAAAAATTCAAAATTTTAATCTTGATAAATTAAGATTAGGATCAAACTAAAGTTTCAAGTGTCATGATCATTGGTATCTCGAGACTAAAGTTATTAGTCTTATCCTTCCAAGGAGTGCTACTTACTATAGGGGCAATACTTAATATTTTCATGGATTTCACTAATTCTCTTAACGTGGGTAGAAAATTTTTTCAAGGGAAGCCTGTTAAAAATGCTAAGGGTGTTAATGAGATCTTCATCAAAAACAGAGAAGGAGAGAGAAAAACAAGCTACGCAATGCATTTTCTGTAAGATGTGCTATATTTTCATGTAGTGTAACCACAGCAAACACCTTGGTCCAAAGGTTTTTCATTTTATAACAGACAAGCCTGGGAAGATAAAATCTTAGATTGAGGAAGGATTAGATATGCAGGAATATTGTAGAAAAGGCTGCAATTTCACAGTATTTCACAAGCTGAATTTAACTCTGCAGCATCTTTACAAGATCATGATCTTAAAGGCACAAATAGAAGAATAACGCAAAGAAATAATTGAACAACTTTCTTATTATACTAAGCAATGATCAGAACTTAGTTTCAAGGTCTTTACTTAATGGGATATGCTGCTGAAATTATAGATAATTCCTAGGAGAATCACAGAAAGGTAAAGAGATGTTAAAAATTAGGCATATGGTAAAAACTTAAGAAGTTTGGGTTGCCTAGCTTGGTGAAATTAAAGCCAAGAAATGATTTGTGATTAATATTCTAATATATAAGTAATTATAAGTAGTTAAAGGCATAGCTTTGAAAAGTGATCAAATATTTCCCATTTCCACCAAAAAGGAAAAAAGAGAGGTAAGTGTAAAATGCATGAAGGGGATTGAGTTTAGAAATCCTGAAGATATTCTGGACAGGAAATTATTTTTATCACACTGAAATATATGAACAAAAAGTCTGGAACTATTTTTCCCTGGTGGTCTTTGAAAATAGAAGAAAACTGATGCATTTTGGTCCAGAATGAATGAAGACAGCCTACCTTCTTCCAGGGATTTTTGTTGATAGACTAGTGGGTTAAGTTTAACTTTCCCATTTATAAGTTGCATATGGTAAAATTTTTTCAGTGTCTCCCCCCCCCAAATTAAAAGAGTCAACATAGACACAAGAGTCATATACAGACCTTCTCCTACCTGCTGGATCTGGTATTGGGGTGCCTTAGGTAAGTCTTGACCTTCATACAGCTCTTGAGGTTTGCTGTTTGTAAGGAAATTGGGGACTTCTGTGATAGTATAGCGGTGTGATTATTCTTATTTTAGTATTAATTTTGGGACCTTGGAGGCATTACAGATTTCTGTTCTTGCATTTTTTCCCTTGGATAACAGAAAAGAGAGATGCAGAGATTATCTAAAGTAGTAGCTCATAATCTTTCCAGTTTGAGTCCGGAAAACTTTAAAAATTATCCAATGCACACAACTCGTACGTGACAACAAGTATATTTTAGATTCTGTTGATCTGAGAAATATGTAAAGAACAATACATGACTGCACACATGCAAGGCATACATATTAAATGACTCTTTTAAAGTTTTATTAATCGCAATGTTTACATATACATGGAAAAGGTTGTCTATGTCTTCCAACAGGCAGGGCGTGGTGCACACAGACTAGCAGCATCTCCTCAGGGCCTCTCAAGGACCCCTGCTCCTGGGTTAGAAAACTCTGATCTAGAAAAGTGACACATCTCCCTTTCAGCATCTTCCCTTCTAGAATGTAACATTATCATTAATCAGAAAAAAATACGTTTAAGGTAAACTCACATTTTGAAATAAATGACTAAAGTGTGATCGGAGATGACTCAGGTATAGAGGAAATGAGCATACTGTTTAGAGTCACACATTTTGTAGTTGTTTAACCTCAACCTATTTTAACCATTTAGGGGAAATGTATTTATTCAGCCACTATAGGAAAAAGCAGAGTCTGGAATCACCTAATTTATGTTTTTTCGAAGTGTCTTTCAAAGGGTCCTTTCTTATGGTCCACCTTCTAGATAAACATTGAAAAGGCCCCTCGTTAAGCAGACCTATTAGGAAGTGCGTAAATTTAGTAAACACAACTGCACTAAGTATGCCTTCCCTAATCTGCCTGTCTGCTCGGGTACAAGATGATAGAAAAAATATGTATGTATTTTTGTCTGATAGGTATAGCGCAATCATTTCACTCTGGAATACTCATTTTTAAAAAGTGAATTCAAACCCCTTTTGCAGCAAAATGGAATACCTAAATCTATTAGCCTTTGCTTCCAACAGTAATAAATAGTTGCAGTACCTATCAAGTGGAATATGAAACCATATAGGACCCTGATATCGGAAAGATGGTGCAGGGTGGTGGTTGGGGAGTCACAGGTAAGGTAAGTTCTTCTATATCATTCGTATTGATACCAGATCTGCTGAGCTCACTCTAGCTTTCAAAAGTGGGTATGGTCCTTCAGGATCCAAATGTATAACTGAGTTCTATCAACTTTCTCTAGTCCCATAGTTTGTGTGTGGGCAAAGAACTTTGTTTTCATCGTGTAAATGAATAAATAACAACCTGCAGAGTTTTGTTTTGCTTCTTTTATTTCAACCCACACAGCCTTTTGTAAAAGGAAACAAAAATTCTAGCAAGGATTCAGAGTCCGTGCATGATGGTGGGAGATATCTTTAATCTTATGAATAAACATTTCTAATGTAAATGTCCATGTACGTAAATACACTTGCAGTGATTGCATATCAGTGATAATTTCCACAGCCCTGTTGATGTGCATTCCTTGGAACGACTTTCTCAGTGAATATCCCATTTAATAGTCTCGATAAAGTCACACTCAGAAGACTCTGCACTCGGATAGGATGTGGGTCCCCTCGGTGTGTACCGCAGACACTCTGACTGTCTTGACAGTAGCTGAACATGGCATATGTTGCCAAATTCCTATTTGTCCTTCACGCAAAGTCCATATTGACTGCTTCAAAAACTCTTTGTATGAGCTATTATTTTCAAATTGTTTCCCAACTTATACTGCAATTGAAAATTGGACAGCTTTTCAATTGCTCTCTCATTCCAATTGATTACCAATACAGTTTTTCAGAATTAAGAATATCAGTCTATTCTCTTCCCTGGCATCATGTTGACTCAGTGCGGCTTTCATTTAAATATCGCAGAACAGTTTGTGCCCCTCTCTGTGTTAAGATAATGTGCAAGGCAATCAATTAGATTTATTATCTCTTCTCTTGACACTATGGTATGTATCAATGTAGGGGAAAAAAAAGAAGAGAAAAAACAACCACTAGACATAATGCTGTCTTTGCTTCAAGGTCTCTCAGGATTAGTATCTGAACTTAGTTTCTGTTGCATCAGACAGGTCTCAAGGTGTGTGATGTATACTTTTGGACAAGGCAACTGTACTGATTAAATGGCTAATATGTTTTGTGAATACATGCATTCTAACACTGTGAGGTTACTGGATCAAATGAATACTTATTTATTGAGTGATTCCTATGTATAAGGCACTGTGCTAGGCCCTGGAGGATGGGAGTGCATTTTGAAATGTATCTTAAATTCTCAGGACTATCTCGGAAAAGATTCAAAAGTGAAATCAATAGGAAAGAGGAAAACAGTGATTTACTCTTGTCTAAAGCCTTTCTGAATGCCTTAAACATCATTCCGTAACCTCCGCAGTGGTCCCATGAGCATGAGTAGTAGGCACCATTTTCAGATGTGACCACCTGAGAAGGGAGAAACTAGATACCTTTCTCAAGGTCACACCGCAGTAACGAGGCAACGCTGACTCTCTTACGTAAGCACTGTCCACTGGCTTCTGTTTAACCTCTGACTACTCGGGGGCAGTTGTTTGGTAGGGGGTGGGACCCAGGAAAGGCTGTGCTGTGTTTGTTAACTGGTGTTTATAACGTCGTTGGTATAAAACTGTTGGAATTTAAACTAGCATAATATAATTGGTCTCCTCTGTCCATAGAGTGTGACTTCTGTTTTCAGAGGATGAAAGGAGAAGAGTATACTCCCTTTTTTTTTCTTTCATCTTGTTAAGGCTTTATTTGTACTTATCATTGTCTCATACAGACTCAGAGACACCACTGTTAGTTTCAATTCTTTTGCCTCCCGACTTTTTGCATAGGGTTTCCTTAAACAAGAAAAAGTTGAGTAAACACTGTCCATGGTCAGTTAACCTTTTAACAATAATTTTAAAATGTTGCTGTTGTATCATCAATGCCAGAGGGCCGACAATCAAAGTAGAGTACAAGGAAATTCACAAAATTTTCTTCTGAAAATTTTCAAACATGTGGAAAACTTGAAAGAATTTTACATTTCAAGCATTTGCATGCTCACCTGCTCAGTGCTACCACTTTATCATTATCTTTCTGTTCTTCTAAAAATCCATCAATACATCTTCATTCTTTGATGGATTTTGAAGTAAATTGCTAGTATAACTTTTTGGAAGTTATTTTCACCGTAGGGCAAAAAGGCTTATAAGAGTGATACTAATATTTTGGAAGGTAATAATTACAAGATTCTCCTTTCCTTTGTGTAGTCCCACATTCATTCACTCAGCTTATCTGGGTAACAACCCTCTGTGGAAAGGCAGATAGCATTAACTCCATTTTACAAATTACAAAGCTGAGGCTGAGAGATGGAATGTCAAGCCCTAGATCACCCAGGAGGTGACACACCCAAGAAAAAACAGGTTCTTCTAGCCAGTGGTTCAGTGAGACCAGGTCACCCACCTCTCATTTGTCAAGACCTCAAAGTAAGTTGTTTTTTTTAATGCTTCATGACCTTAATGATTACTTTAGTGGCTAGTTCTTAAAACATAAATATTGTATATATACCATAGCCACTGCACTTAGTGTCTATAATCTTGTTCCATTTGGCCTTTTTGTTAAATAGTCCACCACACTTTTTGCTCAGAGAGAGCTTTAAAACTGAGGAGGTATTACATCAACTTCTACGATACAAATATGTCCTAAAAGTCCACGGCTTTATGCTTCTGGGTGTCAAATAACATTTTTTCCCCTAGCCTTGTGTTTTTTGCTATGAAAACTGACCACAAAAAGACCTCATTTATGATCCTATAGGTAATCCTTACCTACCTCTACTTTGTCTTTCCTGTTTTTAAAATGTTTATTTTTATATCATAGAAGTAAGAATGCTTCTCATTAAAAACATGAACAATGCAACAATGTTCCAACCATTCGCTTTGGATTTCCACCCTCCACAGAAAACTTTCCTTTTTGCAGTTTGATTTGTATTCTCCCAGCCTAAGATTACATTACTTTGCAACTTGCTTCTTTTCACGTCACAGTAAATCTATCTCGTTGTAGCAGTTTGATATAATTGATGAACTGAAAAAATAGATATTGGATTATGTTTGTAATCTGGAGTGTTACTGGGCATGATTGAGTTATGATTAGGGCTTTGATTGGGCCACATCATTAGGGTGTTGAGTCCCCGCCCCTTGGTGGGTGGGAACTCACAGATAAAAGGCATGGCACAGGACAGAGTTGGAGCTTTTGATGCCAGGGTTTCTGATGTTGGAGTTTGATGCTAAAGACTTAAGCTGCAGCCCTGGGAAGTAAGCTCACAGAGGAAAAAGAAGCCAGCCCCAGGAAGCAAGGAAGCTTCAACCCAGAGAAAAGCAAGCCCCAGGAGCGTAGGAACCCAGGAAGCCTGAACCCTCGCAGACGTTGGCAGCCATCTTGCTCCAACATGTGAAAATTGACTTTGGTGAGGGAAGTAACCTATGCTTTATGGCCTGGTATCTGTAAGCTTCTACCCCAAATAAATATCCTTTATAAAAACCAACCAGTTTCTGGTATTTTGCATCAGCGCCCCTTTGGCTGACTAATACACTCATAGTTTGTAAAGGCTTTATAATCTCCCATTCGATGATTATATCATAAATTACTTAATATCTTGTGACAAATATTTGTTCTTGTTTTTTTATTAAATAATATTTGTTTATTATTACAAAAAATGCGGAGGAGATAATCTTGCCCTGGTATTTTGGTTTCCCTTTGTTCTTTTGCTCTAATTCCAGAGGACAGAATGCTAGAGGGCATGGCAAGGAGGGGGTCGACAGAGTGACTGACGGAGTGGAGGCACCGTTCCCTGAGGTGGGGAACACGGGCAAGCAGCAGCCTTGCAGGTCCATTTCTTTTTGACATATTAAGATACCTGATCAACTTAAGTGGGAATATTTACATGCTGCGTGCTGGGCGAGAAGTTAGGACCGGAGGTTAACCGGGGCGTCTGCAGCATCTAGATGGTATTGAATGCTTTAGAGTGGGATGGCATGAGATCATCCAAGGGACAGGATAGATAGAGAATAGGGTCAAAACCCTTGGGATGCTCCAGCATTCATTTGGCAGAAGTTTACAAGGGAGCCCAAGGAGAAGTAGCCAGAGCGTGAGCTGGAAATCCAGGAAAGCATCATCACGTCCAGGAAACCTGCAGAAGAAAGTATTTCAAGAAGGAAGAAGTGATCAAAGTGTCAACTGTTGCTGAGGGACTGATTAAGATGTCAGACTTGACTATTGAATTTGGCGGGCAATTTATTTTTAAAGCTTCAGATGTCAAATACACATATAAAAGGCATGCTTGATCTTACTATTACTCAAGTACATGCAAAAGATATAACCTTTTTTGTCTTTCATATTATCAAAGAAGAAAAAAATAATGTGGAATTTATAAGAATGAGAGGAAATAAACACTCTCACACAACTGTTGAGAGTGTAACTTGCTATCATTTTGGGGATGGGAAGAGACAATTTGGCAATATTTCATGTCTGTAACTGTCAATTCAGAAATTGCTCTTTGAGGAATCTGTCCCATTGTGGAAATTAGAATCCAACTATCTCTTGTTCCACTGACAACTGCCAACTCCTCCTCATTGGTCTCTCAGCTTCCACTTTTATCTCCCTGCTGTCCATTCCTCACAGGACTGATGGACTGACATTTTAAAACTGGGTATCAGACCCTGTCCTTCACCTGAGTAAAAGCTTTCCACCGACTTCCCATCACAGGTAGTATAAAATCCTACTCCTTTCATGACCTAATAAGTCCTGACTGCTCCCAGAACTTTCCTTCCTACCACTCTCTCCCTTCTTCTTAGCCTTCTATCTGAAAATGTCCAACTCCTGCACACCCGTGGGTCTTACACTTCTCTTCTTTCTTTCCAGAATTTTCCTTCAGCTTTTCTACCGCTGGGTCCTTCCCATCACTCATGTCTTTGCTTATTTACTTCTTTGCCAATGTATTTACTGTCCATTTTTCCCTCTTGAATATAAACGCCTTCAATAAATAGTTGCCAATTGAAAGAAGGTTTCCTTCTGCCTTTTGTTATTGGACTAGTCATCCCTTTCTTGTTGATTTGTAAGAGCTCTCTATACATTTGGCAAAGGAGGTATCCCTTTGCCATGTATATTGAAAATATATGTTGTGGTTTGGGTTTGTTTTTTAACTCTATTTATAGAAATTTTTTTCCATGCAAAAATTTTAAATTTCTACATGGTCAATCAGTTATTGACTGTTCAGTTCTTTTCATTGGTATCATAATAAGAAAAGCTTTTCCTAACTAAACATTATAAATTTTTTTTAAAAAAATTCCTGCATTTTATTCTAGTATTCCTATGATTTAATTGTTTACATTCCATTGGGAATATGCTTTTTGATGTTGGAGATAGGAAACAATTTATTTTTCCTAGGGTTTAATTAATTGATCCAATATTATCTTTTGAATAATCCATGCTTTCTAATGACTCATTTCTCGTGTAGGAAATTCTGATATACACTCTATCTAGGCTTTGCCTAGTTTAATTAGCCTGTTCCTCTATAGTAAAATGTGCATTAATTTAGTATAGTAAAATGTGCATTAATTTAGTATGTTTGATTAGGCAAATCCCTCCTCATTATTTCTGATATACAAAACTTTCCAGGGTATTTCCCTATGTATATTCTTCCAGATAAAACTTTTGGGGGAAAAAAATCTCTAAAAATAACCCAATGAGGAGTTTCTTGGAACTGTATTAAAATGTATCTACTACTATGAAGAGAAATAACAACCTTAGACTATGGATCTGCTCCGTCCTGGGGACAGAATATGCCTTGGCATTTATTCCTGTCCACTTTACCGTTCTTCAGTAAAACTATGGTTTTCATTTCCCGCAGAGTGAAACTTGCAGGCCCTTTATGCCCTGAGTTCTACCACCACTCGGTGATCTCCGGGACTTCACCTCCTACAGCAAGTCCCTCACTCACGCCGCTGCAGACACCCGGCCTTCTGGTTGACCCAGGAGCGTGCCACGCCCATTCCAAGCCTCGGGGCTGGCTCTTCCCTCTGCCGAGGAAGCTATTGGCTCAAGTAACCACACGGCTCAGGCCTCGCCCTTTCCAGGTCTGTACTCAAACGTCACCTTACCTGTGGCACTTTTCTTGACCATCGTGCATGAAATAGCACCTGTCCTCCCACTTCTCTTTACATTTCCTACCCCCCTTGTTGAAATTTTCTTTCTACACTTACCCTATTTCTTTTTTGTCTTCCATCACCATCTCCAAATAAAATGTAAACTCCAGGAAAACAGAGTTTTGTTTGCTGCTGTGCTGTCAGCAGCTATAATAGTGCCGGCACTTAAAACATATTTATCGAATGTCAAATGACTGATTTTCTTAATATGTAGATATATAATTCTTGCTCGTTTATTATCAAGTTGATTTTTAGTGTTTCAGTCGTTTTCTTGCCATCTTAAATGGAATCATATTTGTTTGCTGTCTGGTTATTTGCATTATAAAGAAAGACTTGGTTTTTGTAAGTATTTCTTACATGCAAATTCTATTAATAGTTTTTTAGTTTGTTTTCTTGATGTCTCACATCATTGTATCACTAGCAAGTAAAGACAACTACTTATTTTCCTTGCCCATATTTATATATTATACATCTTTCACCAGTCTTATCACATTGGCTAGAAGTTTCAGGCAAATGTAAACTATTAATGTAGGCAGTATACTGTTATCAGTCAGCTTAAGTTATGTTTTAGTGATAAATGACCTCCACATTTCAATGGCTTCTAACAGCACAGGTTTATTTCTTGCTCACAGTCTATGGTCATTATGGGTCAGCCATAGCTCTGCCCTATATTGCCCTCTCTCAAACACAGGCTGTTGTTGGAGACTGGATAGTGCAATCTCATAGAAGAAAGTGCAACAATCACAGCAGAACTATGGGGTAATGCTGCTGTTTAGAAGTATTACACATCACTTTTGCTCGTAATAAATTGGCTAAAGCAAGCCACATGGCAACTACTAACATCAGTGAGATGGGAAGGTATAATTCTCTGATGGGGAAGGATACTGCAAATTAAATAGCTTAGCCTGCCATTGATGGGGTAGTAATCTATAGCCCTCCTATATAGAGGAGAAGGCAATATTTAGAACAATAGTACAGTCTTCAACAGAGGCATTATATTTTGTTCCTCAAGATAATAGGAATGCTTCTAGTATATTCCTATTACATAAAAAAGATGCTCCTATGACATATATTCTTTATCATATTCTGTCTGTGGGTTTTATTTTCAAGTTTATTAAGACATTTTAGTATGTCAAGCTGTTAAATATTATCGAATGACTTTTTGGCATCTCATGCCATTAATAAATTAAAATTTTGTGTTAAATTAATAGATTGCTTAGTATTGACTCATCTTTGCCTAAAGCTGCATGAAATAAACCTACTTATGCAGATTATTATGTTGGTATAACTAGGTATCTGATTTGTATAACTAGGTATTTGACAAAGCCATTACTAAAAAATAATAGAGGAAGAATAGACTTAGGGAGTTTAATTTTGGATGTATCAGCTAATGAGGTGAATATAAGACAGCCAAGTGGAGATATCAAACAAACAGTTGAATATAGTGCATTTTGATTTCAAAGCAGGGTAGGCTAGCAATAAAAATTTGGAAGTCACCAGAGCAATTAAAACTATGAGTAGAAATGAGATTGCTTAGGTGGAGAATGTTGACTGAGAATTAAAGAGGACCTAGGGCCAAGGGCTAAGGTTTGATCAAGGCACTCTACTATTTAATGGTAAGCAGATGAGGATAGTCCAGCAAAGAAGAAGAAACAATTATAGCGTCAGAAGGAAAGGAGTTATAAAGGTGCATTATAAAAGTTAAGGGAAGAGAACTCTTTAAAAGTGAGGTGTAGTCATCAGTTCTGAATGCTGCTTTATTGGTCATGGAGTATGAAAATTGTTAATTTGTGAGAAAAGTCTTAGAATAGACTGAATGGAAGTCCTAGGAATGTGGATTGAGAAATTTGTGGGAAATGTCTTTTCTCTGTTTCTTTTTTGTTGTGTCGGCTTGCTGCACCAGCCAGCTCTCTGCAGTGTGGGCCAGCTCTCCAAGGCATGGGCTGGCTTGCCTTCACCAGAAGGCCTTGAAACTGAACCCGGGACCCACCCTATGGTAGACAGGAGCCCAATCGCTTAATCCACACCTGCTTCCCTACTTCACTTTTTTTTAAAATTTCTGTCCCCTCGGTTGTCTGCTCTGTGTCCATTTGCTGTGTGTTCTTCTCTGTCCACTTATGTTCTTGTCAGGTGGCACCAGGAATCTGTGTCTCTTTTCATTGTGTTATCTTGCTGCATCAGCTCTCCATGTGTGCAGTGCCACTTCCAGGCAGGCTGTGCTTTTTCCACGCAGGGCGGCTCTCCTTGTGGGGCACACTCCTTTCAAAGGGGGCATCCGTATGCGGGGGCACCCCTGCGTGGCATGGCACTCCTTACATGCAGCAGCACTGCACATGGGCCAGCTCACCACATGGGTCAGGAGGCCCCGGGTATCGAACCCTGGACCTCCTATATGGTTGGCGGATGCTCTATCAGTTGAGCCACACTGCTTCCCCCTACTTCACTTTTAATGTTTCTTGTTTAATATTAGAAATATTTAAGGTTAAGGATTTTCTAAAAATATCTTGTCCATATTGATAGATAGGGTTTCTATTTTCATTAATCTGTATATTGAGTATAAACTTCTTCCTATACAGAAATCATTCTTATTTCAGAAAATAAAGTGTAATAGGGCAAGGGGCTGGAGGCAAAGGGACCCAATGAGGCCATTGCAGTAATTCAACCCATAGTGGTGCCATTTACAGAAATGGAGGAGCCTGACAGAGGAACAGTGTTGAGAGAGACTCAGAAGAGTCACCAGCTGGATAATGACAAGAAATTTGTTATAATCTGAAAGCATGTATCTTTGAGATCTTTTATTTGCTATGATAAGAAGTATAGTCTGGTATACCTTGCTAATTGCCTACACATCCTGTATTTTTTTTCTTCCCCACTTGTTAACAGAATCCTGATTTTGTTTGCTAGGCACTGTGTCCAGGCAACACTTACATTCCAGTCCCATTGCTTCTAGGGATGGCCAGGTCAATTGACTCTGGCCAGTAAAATACATATGAAAGTCTGCTGGAGATTGCTAGGAAATCCTTGGCTTTCTCAATATAAGAGAACAAACATTTACCTCTTCTTCCTGCCTTGAAAATTGATCTAATGTCTGGAAAGACAAGAGCCATCTTTTGACCAGGAGGCAACAAGCGTAAAGATGAAAACCTATACCTTAAGAATGATATCAGTGTAGAAAGAGAGTTTGCTAAGGAGCTGAAGTCAAACAGCAGCTGATTACGAACAGACTTCTTGTTACACAAGGTAATTAAGTTCCTATTTAGTTAAGTCTTTTGGGGCAGGCATTTATGTTACTTGCAGCGAAACACTTTTTCAACAGATGCATATGTTTATTGCTAATTTTATTTCTTTCCTGTGAATCTCCTTTTCTATGAGGCAGAGTTTTCCCGGCTGCATTTCTGCAACTATTCTCTATGTAAAGAATGCAGCCTCTCAAAGCAGGTGAGATATTTCTATATGCCCTATATATTAGTACTAATGGTACCACATCTCATAACTTCTTTGAATCTTTTCTCTGCTTCACACATTATATCCATTTTGTCAACTAAGCCCTAAGTTTCTTCCTTCTTTTGCTTTGGTAATTGCCTCGTGCATGGACCTGGGAAGCTGTTTCCCCACTGGTTTCTCTATCCTGGTCCTTCTGTTCTCTAGTTCTACCTATATTCCTCTGGAACATAAGACTTTCCAGTGCTATCAATATTTGATTCCCCTGCATATAACATAGCAAAGATCACTCAATATATGGAGAAAAGAGGCAAATTCCTTAGCCTGAAGTGTTCTGTCCTCTCCAAATGGTTCTTTATCTACCTCTACAGTTGATTTTCATATTCTTCTATGAATGTTCCACTGTGATCCAACTATGTTCCTGACCAAAACATATCTATTAAATATGCTGTTCTCTATGTTAAACTCCTTCACCCTCTCCTCTTCTAATTAATTTTTAAAGATTTGGCTCAAATCCCACCTTCTCCATTAAAACATTCTTGCGTCTCATGACCTGACCTTCTATTTTCTTTTCTCAAATCCTAGTTCTTATTATCAGTATTATTTTCATCCTCCATTACATTTGCTTACTTACAATGTACCCAGCTGCCTAGGGTTAATCAACCATTCTCCAAAAGTACTTTATTGTGGTTCCAGCTGTACCCACAGCCCCAAATGCTTCCCCTCTTCTTCTCCTACTGGAAATGCTACTAATCATTCAAGATCCAGCCCAGAGCTTTCTTCATTTTAAACCTCTCTTTGTTCCTAGGTTAAGATGACCAGCTCCTCCCACACACTTTTTCCACGCTACTTGCTTTGCTTTCTCTTATCTAAGTGTTGTTTATGTGATTTTTTCCCCCCTACAAACTAATACCTGCAACTGCTAAGTTCCAATAGTGCCAGGTGTTGTGTGTCCTCAGTTCAAAAGTAATTATAACTATCTTTATGAGGAGAAATTTTCTTGATCATCTTAAGTAAACCTCCAGTTTATAGAAGGGGTAATAAGTCCGCACACAATTAGTGGCTTGCACCCAGTCACAGAGTTCAGTTCCACAGGCCATAAGGGTGCCTGAGCCAGAACTGGCGTAAAAAGATGAGTATGAGGCAATATCTCCCCACAACAAGCTAAGAATTTAGTCAAGTCTAATATGTTTAAATCACTAAGTTGCAGCTTTATCTTTTGGGGGGAAAAAAACAAACATGGTCTGTAACTTCTATAATGTTATAGATTAATACTATTCTGAGAGACAATAGAGAATTTCTAAATGTTAGCAAATAAATTAGTTTCTACTAATTTAAAAGAAAGTCATAAAATGAGGCACCAACCAATACTATCTGTATCAAATTATATTCACAACATTATTTTAATTTTGCAAATTTCCTATTACTTAAGTAAAGTGGGACAAAATTAAACAGAATAAGCAAATGCATTATATCTTCATTTTAAATTCACGTGAATAGCATTTACCCATATTTCTCATTCATGCCTTGATACCCATGCCTAAGCCCATCTACTCTTTATTTTACAAGAGAGGCAATAATGTGAAAATATTTGCCCAGGCCCCATAATTGTTTAGTTCTGCCAGTTATTTTTTCCAGAATGGATTGTTAGTGCAATGAAAATGATGATTAGGGGATGTTCCTTTCTAGTCAGAATTAGATAATGGGCCATATGTGTCAAAATCAAATTTCTGTAAATTCAAATCAAATAGTTTCCTTGCTTTGTATTGTCTATTTAGGGACTCACTATACTTATTTATATAACTGCATACTGCATAAACACAATAAATTGTTACTAAGAAAACAAAAATTATTTTAATTTACTTCTATAATCATTACTATAATTCTATACATCTCAATTCAAATTAAATACAAACTATGGTCATTCATAGAAGAAAAAAAGAATTAATATTATACAAGCACAGAATTCCATGAGTTACTTATGATCAAATCCTGTTAGAGCTTAAAAATAGAGTTTGATGCCATTAAATATAATCTTTCACTTTCTTAGTAGCATTAAGACCATTTCTTTGCAATAGTCTGAGTCTAGCACTTTCTACATGTCATTTTCTCTAGTAAACAGGGCCCTAAATAAAATGGCTGACAGGAACAATAGTTTTCTTTATTGTAGTTTGAAAGACGACTATTATAAAAAGTAAGCACCTGATTTTTTTTTTCTTTACACTCTTAGTTAACAAACGTCAAAGATACTGGATGCAGAAGGAGGAGTTGGCTTTTAAAATACTCGGTTATTTTCTGGGTTCTTCTGGATATTCATTTAATAAAACTTGAAATAAAACTGATTGATCAACATGTTGAATTTGGAGTAAAATTTATTAGGCTTGGAAACTGAACTAGGTTTAGACCAATTCTGATCCTTGGCAAAAGGACCTGGGAATCATCCAAAGTGAATCCAAAAATATTTGTAGGAGAAAATACACCAACTTGCAACTGAGGAGCTCGTGGTTTGGATTTGGCAGCAGTTTGAAGGATAAAAGGGAGTAAACTAGTCCAACTCTGAATTAAGTGGAATCAGCAGAGGAATGCACTTGTCTTTTAGTTAAACTGCCCAAAATAATTAAGGAAAATGTGTAGTTTTCTTTTCTCAACTCGTTGTTTGGTTTTGCTTGGTTGTCTTTAGTTATTGGTGGATTTGGTGGTTTAATTATTTGGCACAGCTGCTGCCTTTTACACCTGGAGGGGCTTGGCCATCGAGGTGTGTCCTATCACTATTCTTTAGCAGGATAGGATCCTTCCACATCACTGAAGTGAAGAGCCAAACTGGAACCCCTCCCCACCTACAAACTCGGGCACACACCAACCCAGAAGCTGTTCTTTGGACTTAAGTAAAGATTGAAAAGCAAACTCTTCTATCCTTCTGGCATTTTTTTTTTTTAACTTGTCTCACAAGATACCTACAATAATTTCTTTTTAAAGCGACAACAAAGGCAAATTGACTATTTGATAAAGTGCCCTATACAGTGCCCATTGCTTGGATTCCTTTATTTAAGGATAAAGCAAACTTCTCCCTCCTTCCGGGGTATATAAAGTAGGGCTAAACTGGTAAATGGATTTCAAACGCCAGCTAGTGCTTAGGCACATCCCTGGTAAGGAGTTGTATTTTCGTGCAGGACTTTTTGTGTGTTGTCTTGTTTTCCGTTTGTCTGTCTGCCTCTCAGCCATCGCTCCTGCAGTCTGTTTTGTCTGCAGCCTCTGACAGGATCTCAGGGAAGCTGGTTTAGTTAGGTTGCTTGGAACCTCCAGTTCAGCCACTGCCTTGCAGAACGGCTACTTCCCCGCCCCCTCCTCCCTCCTCCTTTTCTTTCCCTCCTTCTTTTTCCCCTGCTCCTGAGGCCCCACTTGTCCTGCGGATGATGTAGCGCGCCCTGCCGAGGATGCTCGGCTGGGCTCGGATCGCTCCTCTCCTGGCAAGCTCCCACGCTTCACACCAGCGCCCCCACCCCCGGCACCATTAACATTATATATAGATACCCTTGTCACAGATTTACACGCGGCGCCCGAAATCAGGACGAGCGCGCGAAGCGTCTGTGCGGCGACGGGGTGGGGGAAAGCAGACTGATTTATTGTGGGGAATGCTAGAGAATAAAAAGGAGGTGATCAAATTTATGTTAATGTCCTGACCTATATTCTTAAAACTGCCTTTTGCTCATTTCAGCGCTTTAGCATTTTGCTGCCTGAAGCCAAAAAAAAATTTAAAAAAAAATAAAGGAAAAGAAAATGAAAGGATGAAAGCAAGGGCCATGTTGCCTTGTTATTTATTTTTGCTCTTTATTGACTGGATAATTGTTCAGGTTATCGCCCGTGTGTTAGCTTCAGTAGAGAATACAGAGATGGATTATTTATATAGGTTGATGTGCTGCTTCTCTCTCCACCCTCATGGTATGTGAGAGTTTGTATGAAATACCCTGAGCAGACTCCAGCAAGTTCTGTCTGGCCTGGTTCAATAGCCTGATCTGGTTTAACATAACCCAGAAAGACCTCATAGTAACTAAAATAATTTTATTTTATGGGTCCTAGTTTGACGGTGAAGAGGAAGATTTATTTTCTATGATACAGAGATAAAATTTGCCTGACTGTCCAACTTTAAAGCATATTTTCTGAGTATGGGCCCCCAAATTTCAAACAAAATTTATTCTAAAGAAAGGTAGTTAGTAAGGTTTGAAAACCTTGTTTTATATGCATTAACCATGATTTATATGCATGTCTGCGTTTGTATTGTTCATTTTGCAGGAATTTGTCAACCCCACAACCCAACATTCATGTTTCCCATTTCAATACAGACTGCTCCTCGTGGAGGGCTGCTTTTGAACTAATTGGACAGTGCCTTCAAATGTCTTCCTTGTCATGGACAGCAGGAAATGTTTCTGAATCCCTCCAGTTTTTATTTATGATTCAGGATTAGTTACTGAAACCAGTTGCTTAGTGCAAAGAAAATGAGACTTCTTTTATATTTTTCAAAAATTTCGACAGCAATTTACATGGCATCTTTTTGCAGAATGTTTTGTATTTACTCCTTTTCCAGAAGACTCTACACAGAGTCAAAATCATGATATAATAACTATGCCTAATAGATCATGTACTTGGATTAAATTGACAGTCCATAGCTGACTAGAAAGTGGAAAATGATGAGCTCAGTACTAAGAGCTCTACCTATTTACTGCTAAAAATTATGTTTCAATTCAGAAAGGCACAATGCTTGTTTGAGGTCTAAGAAAATTTGCTTTGGTACAGTTTTTGTCATTTTCATCAATGGAGGATCAGTTATATACAGAGCTCTGTAGTGGGCCTTGGACTAAACCTTAATTTTAATAGTTGACTCTCCACCCACTCCAGGTTTCTTTGTGGTACTTTAGCTCATCCCTTTGCCCTAGTATCTATTCCCTATGACAAATGAAAGGACACACAAAATTGTAGACATTGATGAGATGAGTGCCAAAATTGCACTTCGTATTTGAAGGTGCTATTTACCAGTCCTTTCTATTTTTGTGTACAGGTGTGATTAATAGAAATTGTAGATTATCACTAATCTTTTCCAGACTAGAATCATAATTTTCAATACCCATTACTGTCTAAAAAGCTGCCTCTTAGACTGAGAGTTTACTCCAAAGCTAGTGTTCCATTGTTATTTCTTTATCCCTAGAAGCTTTATACCCTACTCATCTGTCCTTCCTTTGATTTTCCACCGTAGATGACTCTGCCCCATTATTTGATGATGTTCTTTAGTGCTTTCTAAATGTAATTATTCTTCCTTTACAGAGGGGAATAATGCTCTTCTACAACCCTCGGGGCAGGTTGGTTGGCCATCCCCAAGACAGACAGGTCAGGGGCCAGAATCGGTAGCTAAGGCAGCCAGGTGGACAGTTCTCAGTTTGCAGTTGGCTTCTACAGACCTACAAATGAAGGGGAACCTTCAGCTCTGTGCAGGCACAAGGAGGCCCTGTCCTGGATCCACGTGTGGGAGGGCACTGTAGATCACAAATACTGAAACACAAGAAGAAATATTTTTCCTGAAGAAAGTTTTTTGAAGGTTCTGTAACGGAGCAAACAGGAATTCCAGGAGCGACACCTTCCAAGGGAATGGAAACTGGGGGTCCTGGTAAGAGAGAGCAGAACTAAGAGCGTGCAAATGCCTGTAAGGAAGAAGATCCAGCCTCTGTCCTGGCACACTGAGAAAAGAATCTGCTTTTGTTCACACTCGGCTGCTCCAATCTCCAAAGAGGGTGTCTGGGCAGACCAGAATCCCCAGTTAACCGCCCTCCTTCCACCGTCAAGGATTTCGTTTTGAGAGGCATTTAGAACTTCCTGAGAATCTTGAGTAAGCAAGTGAGTGGAAAGAAGAGTCACTTGAGACTCCTGGCTCCCTGAGGAATCTACCTGGCCGGTCTCCATCCTGGATTTGGCCTGGCCCCTGCCCAGGTACCCTGTGGTATGCCCTGCCCCAGCACATCCGGGTGCCCACTCGGGCTTGCCTCAGCTGGACAGTGTCACAAAGGCAATCCCCAGGGAGCGGGCTGGGACCCCCAAAGTGTGAGCATCCGGGGAAGGAATCTGATCCAGACCCTCAGCAGAGCTTGAGCTGAAACTTTACAGGGGAGGGCCTACGAGCTGTGGGCATCCACATAGATTATCATTCTGAGCCCCACAAATGTCAGAGACAGTCCTGAGTGCTTTCTCTGCCCAGTCCAGATTCTGATTTTTTTGTGTCCTTGGTGAAGATTTTGCAGTCTGATTCTCTGATCATCCATGTTCTCAACTGATTTCACTTTGCATTTGTACCCCTTCTCTTCTCCTCATATTTGACCTTCATATCTCTGACCCAGGCTTCTTTGCTTAATGATTTAATGCTGCTTATACTTTCCTTCTTCCCCTGGTGTAAGCTCACGCCCGATGCATCCACAAGAGTTGAGTGGAGGGGACCCACCATCCCCTTATCTCAATGATCTTCACACGAGTATTTTTTTAGAATGAATGGGGGGTGGTGGTGCAGCAGGGTGTAATAGGTGAGGGTTAAGCAATTCGAAAGTAAATCACAATGGAAGGAAAAAGACATCACTACCAGGACGGCTTCTTCCACCTCAGCGCCATGCTTTTGTTGTAACCATAGCAGCATTAACAGCAGTTCGTGCATCACTGTTCAGGCCCCAGCGTAGACCTTGGCTCATGCCACCCTGACACTTACTTAGAAGTTGAGTGCTAAAAGGCGGTGCAATGTTAGGGGCACTATTCAATCTACATTAAGCTGCCCAGGTTTGGTGGCTGTTCACTGGAAGTCCCTGGTGATTGTAAAAGGCAGGCAGCTAATGGTGCTGGCATCTAACCCAACACTGTTGCTGTGGGAACCAAAGTTGCACGTGCAAACTGTTCACTTTGACAGTAATCCACTTACTCCACAAAATCATTGCAAATTAAGTCAATAGGTTTTCAGACAAAATGAGTTAAGAGTCAGCGCATAGGGGAAAAACCACTGTTTTCCCTGTTTATCGCTTTTTTCCCCAATATATATCAAATTTGTTGTCTCCTTAAAGACTGTCGAAAGTGTTAATAAAATTTTCTTAACTTTCCGTTTTAACACTTGAACAAGTTTAACAACTCGTAAAAGATGATGGAAGCTCTGAGCCACAGACTGAGATTTCCGTATAGCATCATAACTTCAAAACAAGCTTAAGCTCACAGGAAGTACCACTTCCTGAGGAAAACAGACTCTCTTTCATGTTGTTGTCCACCAAAAAAGATCTTTTCTAAAGAAGCTAGCTTTGGGCTAAAGAAAGCAGCTGCTCTATTTTTTATCCTGGCTGTCTGTCTGCCTGCCTGCCTATCGAACTAACTGTATCATCTATCCATCTCTCTGTGTATCATCATCATCTAGCCATCATCTCTCTATTTGAGCTTTTTGCCCATTTTCCATTTACACAGTGTTAACTTAGCAGCAGGTTCTCTAATTTCAGGGGAAGGCAGTATTACAGTCAGGCAGACCCTGGTTTCCTACCGAATCTGCTCCTTACTAGGTTCGTGATCTTGAGCATTCTACTAAACGTCTCTAGATTATTTGTCCTCATTTATAAACTAGAGTTGATAGAACTTTCCTCCTGCGGATGGTAAGGGGATTAGGTGAAATTATCTGGGAAAATCAGTGTCAGAGAGCACCATAAATTATAGCAGGCCAAAGGTAGATGGCTAGAAAGACAGACATTAAATAGTAAGAGAGTGCAGGTGTTCCTGATGCTGCTTCTCTGCTGTGTAATCTTGGATTAATAAATATCTATACCCCGTTGCTGTGGCCTTTGTCTTATTTGATTGTCTTTATCTGTGGACCAACAGCTCAGTGTTCTGTGCATCAAAATATACACTGTGGGCTGCCTGTCGGAGTTCACCTGATGCTGATCTGATTTAGTGTGAAGGAAAATTGCACGTAAATGCTGCTGCTGTATAGACAGGACGAGGACCTGGTCTGTCTTGCTCACTTCTGAATGCTCGACACATTGAACAGCATTTGGCGCATAATAGAGGTGCAAAAAGATATTTGTTACAAGAATTAAAGAACCACTAGAGTGCATTGTGACTGGGAAGTGAGGTTTAAATGCCAGAACAAGACAGAATTCCCACCTTTACATTTCGTTCTTCCGTTGGGGCTGGCACTTTTTGGTCTTCGTCAGAAAATAAAAATAATCCTTTATAAATTATATATTTTTGTAGATTGTAGTGGTTTAGAATTGTACGTAGCCCAGAAAATCATGTTCTTAAAGCAAATCCACTCCTGTGATTGTTAAGTCTATGGTAAATAGGTTTGTATAAGGTTACTTCAGTTAAGGTGTGGCCCAGAGTGGGGCTTAATGGTTTTACTGAAGTGCTTTATAAATGGAAGGAATACAGAGAGAGAGAGAAAGCCATGGAAGCAAGAAACTGAAAGCAACGAAACATGGAAATAAGGCAGAGAACGGCAGGCTCCACCATGTGCTTTCCCACATGGCAGAGGCGTCAAGGATTGACAGCCGCCAGGCTTTGTGAAGAAAGCATTGCCTGGATGATGCCTTGATTTGGCCTCAAAACTGTAAGCTTATAAATTCCCATTGATAAAAGTCAACCCATTTCATGGTATTTGCTTTTAGCAGCCAAGCAAACTAAAACATAGATGCATAGATCTTTCCTTTAGATAGCAGAGAGAATAAAACAAACATTTGATAAGGTTATGAATTTAGTTATGCTTGGAGCATCAAGAGCTTATTGTTAATGCAATTAGAGATAAATTAATTTCCTCCAGGCTTTTAAAAAAATAATTTTATAAATGTCTTTTAATATTTTAAATGTTAACTTTGTTATGAAGTCAATATATTCAGATTAGGGAATTAAACTGAGTTAATTCCAATGCCCAGGACTCTTAATTGCCAAACACAGAAGTCTCCTCTTGCCCACTTTATAATTAGCATGAATTATAGGTCTTTAATATGTTTATTTGCTTATTCAAAGCTTGTACTTTGGAATACATACAAGGAGAATTTAAACTTGTGGCAAAGAAAAATGAAACAAATACAAAACATTGTGGTTATAAAAGTTACTCACTGATGTAAATAGGACATTATCTGTTTACCTAGAGAAAAACATTTATATTTTAAATGACTTCCTCAGGCTAAATGTATCTGCCAATAAAAAGATAGATGTTTAAGTTGCAATATTGTAATTTAAAGTGAAGACAAAAAAGCAAATGATCCATACCTTTAATGGCCATGACTATTTACTTATTGAGCAACTTTCTCAGGGGATCTTGTTGACTCCCCAAAAGTACATGACCAGGGTTAAGAAAGGACATGCAGTTAGAGGGCACAGTGACCCACAGAACCACCCTCACCTCAGACACCAGGCACATGTTTAGGCTCCCCACTCATTTCGGACCAGCTGGCTACAAATTCAGAGGTCCCCACAGACTCCTTCGGGTTCAATAATTCACTAGAACAACTTATAGAACTCAGGAAAGCACTATACTGATGACTGCAGTTTGATTACAGCAAAAGAATACGAATCAGAACCAGTTAAATGAAGAGATATGTAGGGCAAATTCTGGGAAACATGAAGCTTCTGTCATCCTCAGGCTCATATATCTCCCATCGCATCAACGTGTGACATTTAAAGACGATTGCCAACCAGGGAAGCTCCCCCGAGTTTTGGTGTGCAGAGATTTTACCGAGGCTTTACTACCTGGGTATGACTGATTGACTCATTGGCCACCTGGTTGAACTCACCTTCAGCCTCCCCAACCTTCCAATTACATGGTTGGGCCAGCACCCCATTGTCCCTCCTTCCACCTCCTCCCTGCCCAAGACTGTCTTGATGACCCCACCCTGAGTCATCTTCTTAGCCTAAACTACCAGGTGTGGTGGACGGGGGTCTGGGAGAACATCGTGAATAACAAAGACACTCCTATCGCTGCAGAAATTTCAAGGGTTTTGTTTATCTCCCAGGACTAGGACAAAGGTCTGGTATCTCGGAAATCTGAATTCCTTACTACCCAGATGGGAACTATGAGAAAGAAATAGACTAACCGATGGAACTATGCTTCATGGGAGGGAGGTGAGAGTTATCTAAACTATATAAAGGCAGGTGCAAGCAAGTGGATTATCCTGAATGATGAATAAGGGAATGGGGGAAGATACAGAGATATTTGGTGTAGAAGGAAATTCTAAAATGGCCTTGTTCTCTTGACCTGGAAGTTTTAGTAGAGAGAATAAGGTTCATGGCAGCCACTATGGGGAACTAGAGAGAAGGAAAGTACAAGGAAAGGTACAAGGAGATTAGGGATGAGTTGAAGATTTGGTAAATAATGTTACAGATCCAGCCTAGGCTGAGAATAATTAACTCACATTGGATATAGCCAGAGCAGTTATATATTTACCTGTAATTGGTCAGAATGAAAAGACCAAGAAACTTCGAGTTGGATGAATCTGTATTTAGGGATGGTACATAGACCTTAGGGTCACGAGGTCAGAATAAACTATGTGCTGGTGATGGAGGAATTGTAAGAGTGCCTTTAGTTAAATTGTAAAAAAAACCAGAAAGCTGGGATAGACTTGTAGAACCTGAGAAGAGTGAAGGTTAAATGGTGGAGAACAAAGAGCTTGTTCAGTGGGGATATGGCAAGATATCTGGTAGAACCTGCTTTTGGTAAAAGATAAATCTCATCATTTATAATCTTGGATGTGGAAAGCCCAAGTGGAGTCCTGGGGTGGAGGTAAAGATCTTACTATTTGTGTTCCCTTTTCATTGGAAATAACTGCCGCAGGGAGGGGGATTGGTGGTGGATGAGCCATCTTAGACCTTTATTGTTTTATATTTAGGTTACGTCGTGTCATAAATGTAGACTTCCATAGAATAAATAGAACTGCCCTTATATTACAATTTATGCTAACAAATTCTGTGCTACCACATCCCATGTTTTGTAAAGTTGCCTCTTTTTTCTCCCTTCTACTACATCAGGATAAAATTTTTAGATGTTGAAGATTTTATTTTGCTGTGGGAGTAGTGCTAGTCCACCGCCAAACTGACTACACCTCATCCATGTAAGACCCTGGGATTATCCCACTGTTTAATTTCCTTGAGGGCAGAACACATGTCTTATTCGTCATTATTAGTTAATGAGAGGAAGTCTAGAGCAGAAAAGAAAAATGTAACACAAGTTTGAAGAAAGCAGAGAACAGTCCTGGAATTCAGTGGTGACCTGAGAATGGAGAAAAAGGGGACTGATTCAATGACATAACTTCAAATGAGAGTGTGTTTGTTAAATTACAATTATGGAAGTAGTAATGGGAAATGAGAAGAAGTCAAGCTTTTAGAGCTGAGGAAGGGGCATGAACAGTAACTAGAAAAGGTGGTGAAGGAAGTGGTGTCATCAGGGAAAACTATAAACAGTGCTGAAGTCCTTCAAGGAGAAATGATTCACCATAATACATGCACTTATTAAAAGAATGTGACGTTTTCCTTGGCACTGGGCAAGGCATATATTTTAAAGTTTGCTTCTGTGTAGCTTTGATCTTTAAAGAAGTCTGAAGGAAGATCAACGCTTATTTGCTAAATGTTTCTTATAGAATTAATTTTTCAATCTTGTTCTTTATATTGCTACAGTCTGCACAACATGATTTAAAATTCCAGTCTCATGTGGCTAGTTCCAAAGTGCAGTTTAGATTAATCAGAGAATTGGTTTAATCATTTGTTGTAAGGAATAATAAATTACTGCAGCTGAAGACGACGCTGTCTCTTGAACTCGTTCTGTTTGGGCCCACTTCTAAATATTTGACATACTGTGCCATGTTATCAAGTTGAAAGATGATTGAATTATGTATAAGCTCTGAAATAAAAAATAAAACAATAGTATGGAGATTAGAAGCAGGAACACATATGAGTTTTATTAGGTTGTTATTGTTTTACCTAATGAAAGAAGAATAAAATGCGAAATAGTGGCAAAATGCCGGAAGACTGGCTCATGTGGAGTTAGAATGACACTTTAATTTTGAAACTGAGAGATCTTGTCAAATTCAAAAGTGTTGTATATTCAGCCATAAAAAGGAATGAAATTCTCATACATGCTACAACATAGATGAATCTTATAAAAAAAATTATGCTAAGTGAAATAAGCCAGACACAAAAGGACAAATACATGATTCTGATTCCACTTATATAAAATATCTAGAATAAGCAAATTAACAGGGACAGAAAGTAGAATACAGGTTACCAGGGGCTGGGGGGAGAAGAATGGGGAGTTTACTGCTTAGGGGTAGAGAGAATCTGTTTGGATGATGAAAGTTTTTGGTGATGAATGGTGTCAATGGTAGCACAGCATTGAGAATATAATTAATGCCACCAAATTGTATGGTGAAAAATGATTAAAATGGTAAAAATTTTTTGAAGGAGAACTTTTATTTTTATGTACAGAAAAGTCAGCTGTGTACATTTAACTCTGTTTAGTGGCAAGCTCATTAGCCTTTGCCTTCTCCAGCTTGGCAATGAGAGACACAGATTTTGGACCCAGACCTTTGCCTCCCCAGTGATGGTGGATCTTATCATACCTGGTGTTGTAATTGGTTCAAATAGCTCCCATCAGCTTGTAGGGCTCCTTTGTCTTCTGAGTTGACCTGCGTGAAGGCAACGGTGGGGCAGATCTTTCTGTGGATGAGCTGTCCCAGCGTGGTCTTTCCCCTGAAGATGCAGTGGGGGTTCCCCATTTTGCAACACAAGGCAGGCAGGAAGACAGCCAGCTTGACTGGGTCCACGTCAAGGGCAGTCATAAAATGGTAAATTTTATGCTATATATATATATATATATATATATATATATATATATATATATATATATATTAAAATATATATATATATTAAAAAAGGAAAGTTGTGGCAAATTCACAAAATCAGTGGTCTGTGACTCTTCACATTCTGTTTTTAAGATCCCCACGCGAGACAGATGTTATTTACTCATTCCTTCCATACTGTACCCTACCATGATAAGGTTATTAGGAATTTATTGTGGTCATTAATGCAAACCATTATATAACAAAAGGTAAAGATTTAAATGTCATAGAATCAAATAGTAGAATTAAATAGTAGAACTGAAATGTTACCTCATACACTATACACAAAACAGGTTTTACTTGTTCCAAGTAATAACGTTGCTATGTAAAACTCATCATAGTTCCTTCCATGCCTCTCAAACTTCTGGAAATTCAAGAAAGAAATTCAGAATTTCTGGGAAAGCGGGATAAGTAATTTTTATTTTTGAAAGTGTGTTTCATCAAAATAAATTTCAGTTGTCAGATCCTGGTGACTTTCAGCAAAAAATGAATACCAAACTGATGTTATATATCACACATCTCTTTACAAAGAATTTTGTTTCATGTGATTGGTCACATGTGATTGGTCAAATCTGTAGGAAAAAAGGACAGGAAATCAATGTCTAGAGAAAGAAATGCAATAAAAGTAGACTTTTTCTTAAGCATGCCATTCCTTCCATTTATCTCTACATTGATAGACTTTGTTCCCTTCTATTTCATCATCTTGGCCTAAACCTTCTTCTCATTGTCCATGTTCCTCAGAAATGTCACAGTCCCAAAGCCCCTCATATCAATTCCATAAGAAACTCTGACCTGCTTCATTCCATCTCCACTCTGAGGGTTGCCTAAGCCTATGGTTCTGAACCTGGGGGTGTTATATTTTGGTGGTCACAGTGATTGGGGGTGCTACTGGCTTTTAGGGAGCTCCTGGCATTTAGATGTATAGTAACATAACTGTCTGTTGACATATTTGTTTTTTGCATGAATAACAAATATTTTGAATGTGAATAGGAAAATGAAAGAATGAGAAAAACAAGAAGGCGTGTGTGTAATTATAGACAGTGATGAAACCAATGGATTTTTTAAAAAAGTTAGACTGTTACATAAAAGATTTAAGGGAGACTTATTTTGAAATTTAGCCGAGTTACAAACTTTCGAATGGAGAAGGATCCATTTTTGCAATAACCTCTCAGATTTATCAATTTAGGGAATTGTGGTATTTTTGACAGTTTGGTGATTTATGGAAACAACCTAAGAAGGAATAGCCTTACAAAAATCAAGAGGCTCTTGAGCTCCCCCTCCCCCTCTTTTTGAAAAGATTTTGTTTTCTTAAGTGAGGAATGTAAGAATGTTCTTTTCCTACCCGGGACAGAAACATGTTCTGAATCTGAAAAGCAACTCAAAAGAAAAGCTTTCTGGGAGCCTATTTCTGTCAGAATGTTGTAATTTCCCTCAGAAACTCCAGCTGTTCCTCAGCACGCAGTTAAATTAAGTGTAAGCACTGTTAAATAGGAGGTAACTATTAGAATATTTTTTTAAAAAAGCATATATGACTAGCATCCAATGTTTTAATCACATAATTTGCTAATCACTACCCGAGGCGCAGCCTCCCGGTCAGCTCCTCAGTTACCTCAGGCTTCCCGCGGCCTGAGCCCGGGCCTCCTGCAGCGCCTCCTGCTCTTTCTCCCTCCACAGCAGACTGGGCCCTTATTTCTCTCTGGAAGGTTCCTCAGAGCCCATTAAGGAGTGCTTTAATCCAAGAGGATCGAGACGATCAAGAAAAATTAAGCTCCTAATAACAGCAAAATCGAAAGAAATTTGGACAAAATGACTCTCCGCATCACAGATTTTGTTTACTAGTGGGTAATTAATTCTCCACATATGTTGGGAACATCTGTCGCCATGGCCTGCCATCGGATCTGGGAAATGACTGCTGTGCGGTTTCCCCGCAGGTCCTTAGCAGCACTCTAGAAGGAAGCTCCTTCTTCCTGCCCTGAGCAGGGGCGGCTTTCCAGTCAGCTGAGTTCCACCAGGTAAGGTTCTCAGCGGGAGACCCCTCCCTTCCCTTTTCTTCTGCCTCCCCTGGGCACTTCCGGCTACCTCCTGGTTCTTCCCCCACCCCCAGGCTCAAAGCCAGAGGGGAGCAGCTACCTGTCCTGGGGAACAAGCAGCGGGTGGGTCCGGCTCTCCAGGACGCCTTGCTGCTGCAGTCGGGCAGGTCTTGCTCTACAGGGTGAAAGTCTTCCAGCACAACTGAAGGGAATGCCACAGAAATCGGGATGTTCCCGACTTGCCAGTCTGATTTGTGAAGAAGTGGTCTCAGATTTCTAGGTATCATTGTGGAGAAGACGTTGTCTTAACAGAAACGTAAGATGGCAATGAAAGTCTGGGAAGGGGCTTTGGCACATTATGTGAAATGCCGACGGTTGGCATTCAGACAATGCAAAGAAATGAGAGGGGCGACTTCTGGAAAAGGGAGAGCATTTGCTCTTCTCCTGAGGGTCTGCTAAAAGGCCAGCTCTCTTGCTGGCAGCCGTAGGGGCCAGCAAGTATCCTAGAAAACCAGAGATGGAAAACTGGGTTGCAGATAAATAGGAACTTTTAGTGCAAAATGGCAATAGGAGAAGGGATTCTGCTGACCGTCATCTATGGGTTATATAATTTACGTATGTCATATACTTCCTAGTGTCTGTGGTAGACCTGGGTTATGTACAACAGAAAAATAGCATGTTGTTAATCTTAATCCCACTCCTGTGGGGGTGAACCCATCATAAATAGGACCTTTTGAAGATGTTTTTTTCAGTTAAATTATGGCTAACGGAATTAGGATGAGTCTTAATCCTAGTACTGGAGCTTTAGAAAGAGAAAGTCACCAGGTGGAGCTGGAAGCCAGAAGTCAGCTGGAACCTACAAGAGAAAGAAGAGAACATTGCAGTGTGACAGGAAAGCCAAGGAACCCCAAAGGATTGCCAGCATGCCACCTGCCTCGGTAGTAAGCTGGCGTTGCGGCCTCCAAAACAAGGAGCCAATCAGTTTCCATTGCTTGAGCCAACCCATTGCGTGACATTTGTCATAGCAGCCAGGATGCTAAGATGGCACCCTAACACAGTGTTGAATACGCTGTGTTGCTTGCTTGTCTTTCCTCACTGATGCAGTAAGCTCCTTAAGTACAAGGACTTTGCCTTACTCGTCTTTGTATCTCTAGCATCTTACACTATGTGGCACAGGGTAAATGCTCCAAAAATGAGTGAATGGATATATGTTATAGTCATTCCTTACCATAATCTTTCAAGGTAGACATTATTATGTTCATGTTTTTAGTAAGTAAACTGTGGCTCAGAGTGTTCAAGCCTAGCCAGTCTGTTTCCAGCAGGTGGGCTTTCTAAAAACTAAACATACTATCTATGGATACAGCTTCATTTCCTGGGAGGACTGGTTGATGTCTTCCCAGAAAAGAGAAGGATTGATAGCTTCCAGTTAAATTACTGAATTGAACTTAATATAATTATTCAGTTTTTAAGAAATGCATTTATTAAGCATTCACAGTAGCAAAGAGTCCAGATCTTGGGGCCACTTATTAATTTCATTTCTTATTCTGCCATTACTATGGGCAAAGCACTTTACCTCTTTCAGCCACAGTGTCCTTATCTGTAAAATGAGGGTACGAATAATCTCCAGATGATGTGATTACCTTGAGGATTACATAAACAAGCTATCGAAACCACTTAGTATATTTCCTTGTACCTGCTTTGAAAACAGGACAGTTCTGTTTTAATGTTAATACAAAAATAAAGAATTTGCCATGTGTAACAAAAAAAAAAAAAGAAAACAGTGCATGGCATGTAGTACGTGTTCAATTAATTGTGCAAAAGAGAAACTATTTCCTTATTTTTCCTTTAAAAAGTACATTAAACACACATTTAATATAATGGGCATTTGTCACCTGCTTATTATTATAGTATGTTAGGAACTAGAATCCCACTTTTTGTTACCAGAATTGTGCTTTGTACATTTATAATTATGTGAGTAGCTATTCCTAAGTATTTAATACCTACTTTCTCTTTCAGAGAAGTAAAAGGGATAATTTTATTCACTGTATTAGGTACCCCAATGTCTGACTGAATTATTAAAGGTTTTATTAGGTTTTCTATTGAGTTAATCAGAAATAAGTAAGTACATAAATACTTAGTAAATTCTTAAACTGCCTCATTGAATTGCTTCCTAAATAGCAGGGTTTTTTTTTGTTTTTTTTTTTAAAGAGCAGCCTATAATAAAGCACCAAGTACCTTTTTATCCCAGCCAGCTTTCAAGCTAGTCTTTTGTTTCCAAATTGGTACTTTTGGACAGGGGCAGAATATGAAGTTTGGGATGCATTTTAATTATCCCACTTGCCTCGAAATTAGACAGGATAATTTTTGGGTGGTAGGAGGATCACACACTTTGGAAATGTGAAAAGAAACAGGGCTCTCCTCTCACCTTGAAGCCCTGGGTTTTCTTTTCTCACCTTTGGTGGGGAAGGTTCAGCAAAACTCTGCTGCTGTCTTGCTAAGTCCTCAATAGTTACTCTTCATGAATGAGGGCAAGAAAAATGAAGAATGATGGCCATTGTGACGTACTTGTGCGTATCTAGTTCAGACTAGGTTGAGGTCAAGCTGGGGCTAGTTCTGTTATCTGAGAGAGCACGGTAGAGATTTTAAGAACATGGGAGCAGCAGGGGTACTTTTCTAACAAAACCGACAAATGCAGAGGCACTTATTAATCAGCACATATAGTGGCACCTTCATATAGGGTTGAAAGGACTCTTAGCATCATGTTGGTCTTTTCAATTCCACTGGCATTGGCCCAAGTCCTGTCAAAAGGATAGACAAGAATTGCTGTAGTAGAAATCACAGTCAAGTGACCTTTATTTGTGATGATACCTATGAGTCCTCAACCTAGATGTCTGTTTATTTACTGCTATTTGTTTAGTTTTTTATTTGTTGTCTACGGGGTTCCTTTTTAACCCTGTTTTTGAACCCTAACAATCTCTGGTAATTCATTTCAATTTATTTGAATTTATTTCAGTTCAACAAATACATTTTGGGTAACTACTATATGTAAGTCATTATAGTGAGGGGCGGGATATATAGCTTCATAGTTTAGTCCTTGCCATCAAAAAGTTTACCACAAGTGTAGACTAAATTAAAATAAGATGGAATGAATGATACAGAAGGGGTATGTTCAGAGTGCTGTTGGGTCACAGAAGAGGGAGCATGTAACTCTAACTCTGACTGATGGCATTGAGATGCTCCACAAAAGAGGTGACATTTGAATTGAGCCCTGAAGGAGGACTAGTCATTCATCAAGTAGCCATGTGGTTAGGCGCATGGACTTCAGAACTACCTGGTTTAACTTCTGACTCTGTCCTTCCTCACTATGTGAACCTGAGCAAGCTTCTTTAACTTCCCTGAGCCTCATTTTCCTCAAGCATAAGATATTGGTATTAATATTACCTGTCATGTGTGTTGCTATGAGACCGTAAAAAGTGAGTATCAATAAAATGCTTAGAACTTTCCCTAGCATGCTGTAGTGCTATAAAAAAAAGTTAAACAAATAAGGATGAAAAAATATCTGACAGGGGCCAAAGAGTGGAAAACTATGGTATGTCTGGGACTCAATCAATAGTTTTATGTGATTGTGGTGCAGTTTGTTTATTGGCTGGTTCTTTCTGGATATTAGTCTTCACAAACCTAGAAATGTTACTCTGTATTGGGATTGTCTTCCTTGCACAATCTTGTCTTACTCTCACATACTGTTGAATGAGTGTCCTTATATGTCTTCTCCAGGTGGTTCCCCAGGCAAAGCTACTGTTGTTTCTATTCAGTTGTATCACTGCCAATCTTACTGTCAAGCCTTCCAAGTAGCTCAGTCTTTTCTGATGAATTTCCATTTGCTCATGGTCTTTTGGGAATATTTGCCACTCATTTTTACTCTTTGCTGACATTCTTGATTGGAGAAAATTGGGGTCATTCATGTTGTGGAGTGATAAGTGACAGCTTGGGGTTAGACAGGCTCAGAGGTCTTTGTCCCTTGTATCTCAACTCTATGTCTTGCAGCAGCACAGTCAGAGCTCTACATTCAATTCGTTACAGAGGGATTTTCTCTTCCACTTGCAAGATACAATGGCCAAAGCATAAGACTTCATGCTTTCTACCATTTTTACTTTATCATCTACTTGGATTTCAAACCCCAGGGTCAATCTACAAAAGCCTTGAATGACAGTCTGAGAAATTTAAACTTGATTCATTAAACTTTGAACATCTTGTAAAGATCTTTATGTGAGAGAGGGACACAGTAACTCAGCAGCATTGTGTAGATGGAATCAGAGTGGAGCAGAGGAGGAGATGAGGAGATCCAGTAGAAAGCCATATGGGTTGTAATTTTCCAGGTAAGGGATAAGAGACCTGAACTGAAATAGAGAGTCTGGGAAGAGAACTTGAGGGAAGATTAAAGAAACTCATGAGAAGGGATGGAAGTTAGGGAGGGAGTAGGAAAAATTGACTAAATTTTCAAACCTGGGTGAATGGGCAATAGAGAGCCATAAAGAATATAAGGGGGTTGGAGAAGGAGCTCTCTTGACAGAAGAGTGGGACAAGATGGCAATAATTCACATTTTGGACATGCTAGCTCTGTACTATGGACAGGTGTGATGGTTTGAAGCTTTTCTGAATTCCAGGAAAGATTAATTTCTTGGCTCTAATCCCTTCCAGTGGGTATAGGACCCTTTGGATTGAATTCAATTGGGGGCCTTTGACTGGAATACTTCAGTGAAGTGTAACCCAGGATGGGTCTTGACCCTCTTGCTGGAGCCGTTATAAATGGGAGGAACATACAGACACACAAAGAGAAAGAGAGCTGCCATTTTACCCTGCCAGGTGAAAGAGGAACCCAGGATCACCTACAGCCCTAGAAAGAGAAATCCCAAGAGGCCGGGAGAGAGGGATCAGTGGAGCAGCATGAAGCTGAAGAGATGAGGCCTGGGGAGAGACAAGCCGTATGTCTGATTGCCCACAGCTAAGCTCATGGAGAAAGTGAGACTGGGGGAGAAAGCAGAGACCTGCTGCCATTTGCCACCTCACTTGGTCAGCAGCTGATCTTTGGTAAAACAGCATCTCTGATGATATCTTGATTTGGACATTTTCACAGCCTTGAACTGTAAGATTTTTTCTTAATAAATTCCCATTATAAAGGCCAACCTATTCCAAGTATTTTGCATTGGAAGCCTTTAGCAAACTAAGATGTTTGGTGATAGAGGTAGTGATATAGAGCAAGCACAAAGGAACCCAAGAGAAGAGCTTAGATGTGGAAGGGGCAGGAGTGAGTGCCATCTGCCTCAAAATGGTAATTGAATCAAGGCAATGGATAAAATCCTGAAGGAGAGACCATACCTACAAACCAGAAGACTCTAAAAGACAGAATTTTGTAAATCGTATTAAGGTTAGAAAAAAATAGGAAAAAACAAACGAACAAGAAAGAGAGTTTGAGAAGGCAGGACAAAAACCAAAACATTATAGAAGCTAGATAAGGAAAAATTTCAAGATGGAGAATGTGGTGAACATTACCAAGATATTCTGAGAAGATTATACTTGAGATTTTAGATTTGTGTAATAAAATATTCCTTTAACACAACATTTCAATAAAGTGACAGAAGTGGAGGGTAGACTGTGAGGGTTAAGAAATTAGTGGTTGTTGAGGAAGAGGAGGCTATGCCTGCAGATCATTTCAGAGAACACAGGGCTGGAAGAAATGAGATGGACTGGGTGAGGCTTGAAGGCATCATTGGATTCAGGGAAAGGGCTTTCGGCCTGAAAGATGTAAGCCTGGTTACAGGCTGAGAGGAAGGTAGAGAAGTAAGAAAGGAGTCTAACTGAAGGGAGATGATCCAAGAGAAGGAAGGGCCAGTTTTAGGTTGTGCTCTGATGAAAGTCTCTAGAGCAAGAAATTGTCTTCATTCCAAAAAGGTTTGGATATTTAGAAAATAAATGCTTTGTCAGGTTATTCACTGCATTTAGCATTTACCTGACAGCTGCCCCATCTTAACTCACCTCAAAATACATCTAGAATACAAGATTAAAGGGATTTTTATCTTAATCCAGCCATTCTCTGGTGCATATTTTATGCTAGTGTCTGTAATTAATATCTGAATGCCTTGATGAACATATGGGGATTGTTTTAATTCAGTTCATTATAACCATCCAGTCCATTTTATTCTTATAATTATGGGGGGACAGGATTAACTGGAAATCCTCTCCTATCAGGATTAAACCTGAAGTAAACAAGCACAAACACTGCGGATTCACTGAGAAGAAGCCATTTTCAGCATATGTGGTGACTTTTGTAATGCACGCCAAGCTCGAAGTGAGACAAATATTTACAGAATAGTAATGGTGAATGCATTGTGTCAAACGGGGGGAGAGAAAAGCTGTCCTATAAGAAGAATATTCTTGCTTCAATAAAAGATAAGAAAAATTGATATTGACTTATGCTTCTTCCTTAGGAAAACTAGCCCCAAACTCTGGTAGGGAGACTGAAAAGGAATGAAGTTCCTATGTCCCCTCAGTTAAGGGACAGGGGACCGTCCTCTCCGGCAACATCCTGTTAGGACTGGGCTTCGGTCACTTCCCCGCAGAGCTCCAGGAGCTCCAATATGTAAGACTAGGGAAGGCCCAGCGGATGGGATTTCCTTCTCCAGGGTCAAGGCGCAGAGGTGTCTGTGGTAGGTCTTGGAAGAGGGAAAGATGGCAGGCTTGGGGAGAAGAGGCAGCACCCACTGGACACCCTCTGCTTAGAAGTCCTGATTGCCAAGGGACCTGGCTAACTTCCCCTCTTCCAATCTCTCTTTCTCTCGGTCTCAGACCTGTCTGTCCAGCTTCTAGCAAAGCACTTCAGAAGCCTCTATTCATACTAATGATATAAGCTTCTAGCTTTACAGTGAAAGAATGAAATTATTATTAAAACACATTTTCAAAATTAACCAGAACATTCCATTATGGCTTACCTTGTAGAAACAGTCACTAACCTGCCAGAGAAGGTAACTAGTGGGTAGAGCTAATTTTCAAATGGATAAGATTTCCAAGTACATCCCTTTAAAAAGAAAAAAAAAAAAAAAAAAAAATCCAGGAAGAAAAAGTATAACAGATTGTCTAGGGTAGTGGTTCATGGTAAACTTATTATGTCAAAAACTAATTTCCTTATCTTTTCCACCAAACCTGCTCCACCTGCTGTCTTTCCCTTCCTAGTTGAGGGCAATTTCTTTCTTCTAATTGCTCTGCCCCCAAAAGCTGGAGTTGTCCTTGACTCCATTTTTCTCCTATCTCACATCATATCTGTCTGGAAATTCTACTAGTTCTATGTTCAAAATGTAACTGTGCTGTATGATGACCCCTGCCCCTACCACTGGGGCCTGGTACCAAGAGAGAGGGCTGGCTAGATGATTGAAATAGCCTTCTGTATTTGCCAGGGTTCTCCAGAGAAACAGAACCAACGGGATATGTAAAAATTACACACACACACACACACACACACAGATTTTCTCTAAGGAATTGGCTCGCACAACTGAGGGGGCTGGCAAGCCTGAGGTTTGTAGGCAGGCTGGAGGTAATGGTGAAGTCTGAGGCAGAATTCCTTCTCTCTGGAGCTTCTTGCTTTTAAGGGCTCCAACAGATTGGCTGAGGCCCAGCACATTACAGAGGGTAACCTCCGTTACCTAATGTCACCTGATTGTAGACGGTGATCAGAGCAACCTCCAGATCAGTGTTTAACCGAATAACTGGACACCATAATCTAACCAGGATGGAATAAAACTAACCGTTATACCCTCTGCTCTTTCCGCTGTTAGCTTGTCCCCATGCAATCTATTTCCAGTCCAAAAGCCGAGTTCTTCTTTCGTTGTATAAATCAGAGTCCAAAGACCCCCATTTCCCTCAACATAAATCCAGAGTCCTTCAGTGGCCTCCAAGGATCTGCCCCAGCTGGCCCTCTACTGACTCTCTGAGCTCTTCTCTCTTGCTCTCACAATTGCTCACTCCATTCTGGCCAAAGTAACCCCCTTTGGTATTCTTTCCATTCCCTCTATCGAGTTTTTATCCCATTGTAGATTTCCTGGTAAGACCTACCCTGACCATCCTACTTAATACTGCAGCACAGAACCCCTGCTCTTGGACCTTGCACCAGCAGTTCCTCTTATCCAGCTCCAATTATTCTTCCGTATCACTTATGACTGTCAAGGTCACCCCTCCCACTAAAGTGCAAACTTCCATGGGGAGGAAAGTTTTGTCTGTTTTGTTGTTCATGTCTATCTAACTCCTCAAAAAGCACATAGTAAATGCTTTATAACTATTTCTTGAATAAATGAATGAACGAATAAATGAATGAAGTTGGACTAACTTCTGTGCTTCAGTTACCCACCTGGAGACATGGAATAGTAGTACCTATTTCAAGGGATTATTGTAAGAATTAGATGTATTAACCTAACCTACAGAAGGCACTAGAACAATGCCTAGTGCATGGCAAATGTCCAAAAAAAAGTTATAGTTCTTACAAATGTCGTGGTACATTATAGAGTCAGCTTCTTTAAAAATATCTTCTGGTTGTCCTGTATAGCCCATGCGAAATATATTACTTAATCTTTACTTCACTTCTTTGAGGTAGACCATTTAATGGATGAGATAACTGAGGACCAGAGATATTAAGTAACTTAACTGAGGTTACAGAGCTAGTGTTGGGCGAAGATTGTATCCCAGTCTTGTGATAAGCTTTTGACCTCTCTTCTCCTCCTCCAGACCCATGCACAGGAATATATTCCCAAGAAGTTTTCCCATACTATGGTACTCTCACAGACATTTCCAGGTTATCAGCACCATCTCAGCTTTTAAAACCAACAAAAAAGGCCCCTCAAGCCTGTGGCAAGATTCTTCATTTCCCTGCTTGTGAAATGTTGGCTATCCTTGGGGCTCTGTCCTAAAACCCCTCCTCTTTACACTGTCATCTTCTCTCCAGACCCACTGATCCATTTTCATGATTTCAGATACCCATGACCAACAACTCCTGTTCTTATCCAACTGCCTCTTCAATACATACAACACTGGATATAGCTCATTGGCTGCTCATAGGTGCTAAGCCCCAAACTGAATTTATGATTTTTCCCTCCAAATCCACTCCTCTTCTAGAATTCTATATTTTAATTCAGGTATACCTTGGAGATATTGCAGGTTCTGTTCCAGACCACAGCAATAAAGTTAATACCACAATAAAGTCAGTCACAGGAATTTTTTTTTTCATCTACCAGGGCTTATAAGAGTAATGTTTACAATACTATAGTCTCTTAAGTGTGCAACAGCATCATGTCTAAAAAATCCAAAGGGCAAACCTTAATTAAAATGCAAAAGCGAGACATGAAGTAAGAACATGCTGTTGGAAAAATGGCGTCTCTAGGCTTGCTCAGTGCAGGGTTGCCACAAGCCTTCAATTTGTAAAAAACGCGATACCTGCAAAGTACAATGAAATGAGGTATGCTTGTAACTGTTTTCACTGTCTCTCTAGCTGTCCAGATCTCAGTAAGCAACTCAACAATCCACGATTGCACATAAAAACTCCGGAAGTCATTTTGATTCTTCCATCTCCCTCATATTCAGCCATCCACCAAGTCTATTCTAAATGGCCCTCACAGTTCTCTTGTTTTCCATCCTCACTCCCACCATGTTAACCCAAGTCTTCATAATCTCTTTCCTAGGGTACTACATGAGCTTTCCGCATGATTTTTCTACTTTTCAAACTTATTCCACCTCCAATTCACCTTTTACACTTCAGTCACACTTTTAAAATATGCCAATACCATCATGTGACTTCTCCACTTAAAATTTCAAAAGCTTCCCCCTGGCCTGAGGATAAAGTCCACGCAATGTGTGAGGCTAAACTATAATCCCAGTTATTCAGTCAGACACTAACCTAGGTACTGCTGTGAAGGGATTTTGTGGATATGGTAAAGCCCCTGGTCATTTAACTTTCATCAAAAGGAAGATTGTTCTGAAGGGGCCTGACAGAATCAGGTATGGCCTTTAAAAGAGAGCATAGGCCTTTCCTGAGTTTAGAGACTCTAGATAGCTAATGCCTAAGAGATTCCAGTCTGCTCATGAGCTTCCCTTCCTGGCTAACCAGCAGGCCGACTTGAGACTTGCCGTGCAACTACGTAAGCCAATTCCTTGACAGAGAAATAATAAATAAATAGGTAGGTAAGTAAGTAAATAAATAAATAAATATATTATAATATTCACAATATATGTGTATAGTTCTCCTTCTCTAATTGAACCCGGACCAATCCAATCCTTAAAATAGACTAGAAATCCTGGCACTATCGAGGCCTGGCCTACTTCTTCAATTTATCTCTTCCTTCTTGTGTCAGATCAGGATGCAGGTAGCTTCAAGTAACAGAAAGCTCAGTTACATTAGCATAAAGATAGGGGTTTTCTCACAAGCAAGAAGCATGTACCAGTTCTACAGGAAGCCCTGGTCAGGGCAGTACTCTCCAGTGCCTCAGGGAGTCAGGCAGTACTTTCTCCTCTGCCATCTTTTGTCTCATGCTTGTCACCTCATTTGGTCAACATGGCCACTGGACCTTTGGGTGTCAAGTCAGTGTATCAGAGAGGAAGAAGGGAGAAGGTGAAGAAATAAATAAAGTAGGCAAAGGGTAAAACGTAAAAGAAAAACTTCTAATTGATGTCTTTTTATTAGGGAATGGATGCCCTTCTCAAGGATTTTCCTTCTAGACCTCATTATCCAGACTGTGTCACATGACTACCCCAGCTGGAAGGAGTTGGAGAGAGAAATATTTTCACTTTTATAGCCTCGACGGTAGAGGCAGGCCAAAAAAAAAAAAAAAGGTTAGAATTGAGGTTGCCAATTTCCACTCCCCTGCTTTCAATTGATTAACTTGTGCCTCATTCTTCAATCTCAACGGACATATAATGTCCTCAAAGAAGCCCTCACTCACCTATCAGACCATGCTGAGTTCAGTGGTTAACGTTCTTCTCCTTTATGACACTTGCCACACCACGGTCGGTCTTCCCTGGTAGATTATAAAATCCAGCAGGGCAGAAATGACCTCTCTAGTGTTCTTAGTGGTTCGCATGAGGCTGACACTAGATTTGCTTAGCAGCCCTGGTGTGAGTGGCAAGCACTATAGGCTATGAAATAGTGCCATCTGCCCCAGGCACTGTTGTATTCTGAGAATTTCCTTGACGCTCCAGAGAATGGAGATTCAGGGAAACTATAAGCCATGCTCCTTGTGACTAAAGTTTTCATTCCTTCCGTGCTGAGAATCAAGCAATACTGATTTCTAAAATGTGGGGAGAAGGGAAGGCACCAGTATAGAGAGACCATGAAACCACACGTGCAGGCTACACATCAGCTCTTCTCTCAGAGCCTGATGAGAATACCCAGGGGGCCTGTCTAGAATGACCTGTCATCATTTATTGGGCAGGTTTTCTTCACCACATACGAACGACACATGATTACAGTTCACAAAAAGCAGATTCTTGGTATTATAGTTATTTACCAGTCATTCCTTCTAGATTTCACAGAATGCAAGAGCTGGGGCCACGATCTTGGCTGCGTGGACCCTGCCATTGAGTTGAGGATGGCTTTATGAGAGCCTTGGAGAGGTTTAAAGGGCAATCTGGTTGAGTAGCATGACCAGTCTTCCACATCCACCTCTACCTGGAGTCTATCTGGTTCTTCCATTCGCTGGACTAGTTGGCTTGCACAGCACATTTCAATAAGCCATAATTCTTATCTCCAGGGAATTAGATACATACTGATAAGGTTTTAGTCATTTACATCATAAGATGTTTGCAGTTACAATTTTATGCCCTGACGTATCTGAGGAATAACTTTAACTGAATTTTCCCCATAACTGCCAGCTTCAGATGAATAGAATGTAAACTCCATGAGAGCAGGGACGCAGGGACTTCGTTGTTGTTCCTGTGTGTGTGTGTGTGTGTGTGTGTGTGTGTGTTCCACTGCTATACCCAGAGTCTAGAGCAGTGCCTGGCACAGGAGACACTCAGCAAATATTTATGGAACAAATAGTTATAAACTTTTGATATAATCACATAAATGGAATTTAATAGAATTTTTAAAAATAAATTTATTCTATTTATTTCTGTAATTTTCTATGTATGTAATGAGTTACACTGGTTTGTAAATATAAACCAAGCTTGTATTCCCGGAACAAACTGCACCCCAGCCCCAGAGGCTGAGCTAACACACTGACTTCACTAACTCACATGCTCAAGCTTTACAAGAGGCACAAGCAAAGCAGGGAGAGGTATGTGACAACTCACTATCCCCCAGGTATTTCCTTCCCACACTGAACTCTCTGGAATGAAATAATACCTGAGGTCCCAAAGTTAAGTCTATGCATCCTCCTACCCAATGGAAAGTCTCTAAGTTATGAATATCTCGATTTTATGTCTTAGATATTTATATATGGAGCCATGCCTCAATTATCACTAGATTATATATAGGTTTGTTCATGATAAGCAATCCTAAATCAGGGACATCTTGTAAAGAGCATTGCATAAATAAGGGCTTTATGCCTAACAAATATCGTTAGTCTAATTACCAGAAGTTCCCATTATTGGCATGTTTACAAGGAGATCGGATATGGTTACTTGCCTGGTTTTGCAAGGAATTAGGACCCTCCCGCTCAGTAATTCAGAGAGAGATACAGTCCAGATGTTTTGACTCTTCTTCTTACCTATGATGTGTACATACACACACACAGAGGTAGATTCAAATAGCTAGTATTGTTAAATAATATTGTGTCTGTGTTCATGGTCTGGAGTTTTTTTTCTTTTTAATATCTTTCCATCAAATTAATACTGACCTCCATAATTGAGTTGTGGTGTGTTTCCTTCTCTTTTATTTTCTGAATGAGTTCATGCAGCATGGTTATATCTTCCTTAAATGTTCATTAATTTACCAGCAAAGCCATCAGGGCATGGCGATTTCTTTGTGGGAAGGTTTATAATTACAAATCCCATTTCATTAATTGATATAGGGCTATTCAGTTTTCTATTTCTTCTTGAGTTAGTTTTGGTAATTATTTTAGTTTGCCAAAGGGTTGCCGATGCAAAGTACCAGAAATCATAAAGAGGATTTATTTGGGGTAAAAGCTTACAGTTTCAAGGTCATGAAAAGTCCAAATCAAGGTACCATCAGAGATGCTTTCTCACCAAAGTCAGCTACTGGTGATCCTGGCATGTTGTCCTGTGGTGAAGCAAGATGGCTGCTGATCTCTGCCTAGGTTTCAGCCTTCCCGTCTGGGCTCACCCTTTCCTGAGGAGCTGCTTCATGGGTCCAACCTCTTGGAGCATTGTGCTTAAGTGATCCCGTAGTCCTCTCTCTCCTGACACAGGGCTTGTTTCTTTCCAGGCCTCCTATATCGATCTTGGCTGTTCTGCTCTCTTCCAAAGTTCAGCTGTGAGCTATCAGGCATGTAGCAGGCCTGGTCTCCTCTTGAGCTGCTCCGTTGGCCAGCCTCTTGGGGGCTTTGTGCTTAAGCAATCCTCTCTCTCCCATTACAGAATCAATAACATGCTGGGTCCCCCCATTTCCCTTTGTTTTCTGTCTCTCTGAGTGAGTCTGTTTATATCAGACCCAGCAAGGGGGTGGGAACTCAACTTGAATCCTGCTGCATTGACATAATCCTGTCAAATGAGTCCCACACCCAAAGGGATGGATCCGTTTAAAACAGAATCTTTTGCTTTTTAGGATTCACAAATTTCAAACTGTCACAGCAATTTGTGTCTTTCAAGGACTTTGTCCATTTCTTCTAACTCGTAAAATTCATTGCATTAAACTTACTCGTAGTGCCCTCATATTATCTGTAGGATCTGTGGTTGTAGTCCTTCTATTCCTGATAGTAATTGTATCTCTAATTTTTTCCTTCATCAGGATGGCTAGAGGAATGTTGCTTTTTTTGATATTCAAAGTCGTGACTTCCGGATTCATTGTTTTTCTCTGTCCATTTTCTATTTCATTGTGTTGGCCTCCGCTGCGGCACTGCAGGCGGGTCACTGCAGGCGAGTCGCTGCCGGGGATCAGGCCTACGCCACGGCCTGACCGGGGCGGCAGCGGGCGGCTCAAGGCTTGGGGGACGCGCGGTTCGATGGAGGAAAAACCACGGAGACGAGGTCTATGCGCAGGTCTGATTTTATTCGGGAAGTACATGGGGTTTTATAGTGTCATGGAGGCGGGGAGGTTGTGGGAGGGGCATGTCCGCGGGGCAGCTGAGGATTGGCTGCAGAGGCAAGGGCGGACCTGCGGTTTATGACGTAAGCCATTGATGGCAGAGGGGGTTGTTTCCGAGGTTGTGCCGGGGCGGATACGGGATGAGGGCGGTTGAAATGAAGCGGGAGAACAGCGATCGGCTGGGAGGGGGAAGATAACAGTGGCTGGGAGGAGGGGCAGAGGGAGGCAGCAGCACAAACTGCTGCTGAGAAGGGCCATAATACAGGGAGGTTACGAGGAACAGGCGGGCAAAGTATAAGGAAGCGAAAGGCAGGGTGGGAGCAGGGGACAATTGCTCCCTCTTTCAAAAATAAGAACGCACAGGTTTTGTGGGATTGACATTTTGTAGGGAGGAAAGATGAGGGGGGTGAGAGGAGGGGAAATAGGAGAGAAAGGAACGAGGAGGGGCTACCGGCAGGGGGCGTGGGGGCACGAGGGGGGCGTGAGCAGAGGGGAGGGCAGCTGAAACGCCCGATTCCCCATGCGGAGGGCAGAGAACCCGTACCCGCAGCTCGAGGCGACCACGATGGGCCCTATCGATGGCCGCCTCTTGCCACCTTCGTGAGCCACACCTGGGCGTGCCGGGCTTCCTCGGGAAGGGGATGGCTTTGGGAGAGGACTAGGACAGCTGTGTGAGGGGAATACGGATGGAGACATTTGGCAACGACGAGGAGACAGGAAGGGCGAGGGGGTCGCAGCTTTCTGGGAGGAAGTCGCAGTTGGGGGAGTACATGGTGGGGAAGGTGGGGGAGTGAGGGGAGAGAAAGAGGAAACCAGGCGGTTGAAGAAGGGCGGCCCAAAGGGGCGTGGCCTGGGCTGAGGAGGCTAAGGAGAGCATAATGATGAGAAGGTGTAGGAGGGGGGGTGGTAGGAGGGCGCGGGGCAGGGGAGGCGCGAGCACGACGGAGAAGCTGGAGAATTTGCTGCTCGATGGAGGCATCTTCGAGGGAGAGACGGCTCAAGCGGCGGACAAGAAGACGACGTCGACATCGCTCGCGGCGGGAGAGAGCTGGCGTGGTCCCTGCGGGTGATGGTGCAGGAGGGGCAGACTCAGGCGGGCTCGACTGGGTGACTGGAGGCGTCATCTGCAATGACAAGAGGAGAAAAACCTCACGGGGGGGGTGAGGTGCGGAGAGGGGCCATCATTATGGCAGGGGGGAATCATCAGGGGGAAGGGGGTCGGGAGGTGGAAGGTCGGCAGGGCCATGTGGAGTGAAGGGCTTAACAAGACGAGCAGGGATCCAGACAGGCTGGGGTGCAGATTCCGGGAAGACGCAGGCAAATCCTCGCCCTTGGGTGAGAAGGGGCGCTGGTCCGGTCCACTTGCTAGTGAGCGGGTCGCGCCAGAGGACGAGAGGGGCCGGAGTGGGCCGGTAAGAGGGCCCCCAATGCTTGTGGACGGGCGAAAGCCCCTCAGAGTCAAAGGTCATCAGGTTGTGCTGGATGAGCACCTGCGTGACTGTTTCACACGGGGTGAGACGGGGTTGAGTCTCTCTAGTCTTCTGGACGAGGATCTTGAGGGTTTGAATTCTTTCAACAAGTCCTTGGCCTTGCGGGTTGTATGCGATGCCGAAGTGGTGGGTGATGTTGTAGAGCTTCACAAACTCGGCAAAGGCGGTGCTGCGGTAGGCGGGGCCATTATCTGTCTTTATGTCCCAAGGGACTCCCATGAAGAGGATGGCTTCCCGGAGCGCTTGAGTGGCATACTTGGCAGACTCTCCCGGGAGGGCGACGGCGTAGCAGAGGTGCGAAAACGTATCGATGGCAACATGAAGGAACTTCCATCGGCCAAAGGAAGCGACATGTGTGACATCTAATTGCCATCTAGAGTTGGGCCGCAATCCGCGCGGGTTGACACCCTGGGGCTGGAGTGGCCCCAGGGGCAGCAAAGGTGCGCAGGAGCAGCACGCACGCACCAGATGTTTACATGTCTCGATGGGAAGTTCTGGGAGGAGTCGATGGAGGGCGGGCGCACCAAGATGGAAGTGCGCATGCAAGGTCTTTGCCTGGTTGATAATGTCTCCTACGGCAGCTGCGGGGCTAAGGGCATTGATGGAAGCACCTTGGGCGGCCTGGTCAGCGAGATGGTTGCCGCGAGCCAAGGGGCCTGGGAGGCCTGAGTGGCTCCTAACATGGGCAATGAACCAGGGTTGTCGCCGCCTCTCTAAGAGGAGTTGAAGGTCAGCTAAGGCCAGGTTGATGTCCCGGTTGCCGATGCTAGCAGGCGGCAGGAAGGCCGCAAAGGCAAGGATACGAGAGACCTGCAGGCAGTAGAGACTGTCCGTGAAGATATTTACTGGCTGGTCCTGGAGGTATTGGAGAGCCAGAGTGACGGCTTTCAATTCGGCCACTTGGACAGAGCTGCTATGTCGGCGGGTGTGGCAGAGGGGTTGTGTGGAGTTGGGCTTGTAGAGGACTATAGCAAGGCAGTGCTTGGAGGCGTCAGTGAAGGCGATGGCGGCATTGGGGAGTGGCTTGGAGGACGGGAACGGGAAATGGTCAGGAGCTGCGACGGGGAGCGTGCTGAGGCCTTGTATGAGGCGGTGCTGGGGGAAGTGATTATCGAATGGGCCGGAGAATAGGAGGAACAGTGCCTGCATATCTATGGAGTCCTTTAGCAAGTGAGTGACCTGCTGAGTTGTAAGGGGCCAAATGATGACATCTGGATGACGCCCGTAATGGTGGGTGGAGCGCTCAACAAGGGCGATGGCGAGCTGCGCGAACAGGACGGATTGGGGGGTGATTTTGCGAAGCTTGCTTTTGGCTAAATGGACCCACAGGAGTGGACCGTCCTGCCAGATGAGGCCAGTGGGGGTCCCATGGGTGGGAAGGACAAGTCCTGCAAATGGCTTGTCTGGGTCTATTCGCTGGAGCAAGCAGTCCATTAGGGCAGAGTTGACACAGCTCAGGGCACACTCTGCTTCATACGACAGGGTGACCCTCTTTGTGGGTGCCTGTGTTGGGGGGCCAGTGGTCTGAAGGAGCTGGAACAGAGGCTGCAGCTGATGTGTGGTGACTGGCAGCGACGGGCGCAGCCAGTTGAGCTGGCCACAAAGCTGTTGGAGATCATGGAGCGTCATGGTTTTGGGGACGTTTATAAGCGGCGCCATGGGCGTGACCGTTTCCGAGATTTCAAAGCCCAAGAATTGAAACGGTGGGTGGAAAACGGCTTTCTCTATGTTGATCTGAAGACCGATATCTTTCAGATTGGAGAGAAGACTGGCAACTATAGCTTGCAGTTTTGGCTCGCTCGGATGGGCTACAAGGATGTCATCCATGTAATGCACGATAGTGGCCTCGGAGGTTAAGGGCTCAATAGCAGTAGCCACAAACAGCTGGCAGATGGCAGGGCTGTTCTTCATGCCTTGGGGGAGGACTTTCCACTGATACCGTTTGGCAGGCCGGTGGTGGTTGGGCTGGGGAACAGTAAAGGCGAACCGTGGGCGGTCATCCGGATGCAGGGGGATAGAGAAGAAGCAGTCCTTGATGTCGAGGACTGCCACATACCAATCTCGCGGGAAGGCTGACGGGTGAGGCATGCCGGGCTGAGGAGAGCCCATGGGTTTGATGTGCTTGTTAACCTCTCGCAGGTCGTGGAGGAGGCGTGGCTTGCCAGATTTTTTGATGATGAAAAAAATGGGAGTATTGTATGGACTGGTGGAGGGCTCAACATGGCCAGCACGGAGCTGCTCTTCCACAAGGTCCTGAAGAATAGCTAGTTTCGGGGCAGTCATAGGCCATTGCTCCACCCAAATGGGTTCCTCTGTGTCCCATTGCAGAGGAACGGGTGCTGGAGGTCGAACGCGAGCAATGGCCAAAACTATTGGGGGGGCAGCGATGGCTGCGAAGTAAAAAGAACGGCGCCTGACTGGTGAAGAATGTCGCGCCCCCAAAGGACTTGCTTGATATCCCTGAGAACCAGGGGACGGAAGAACCCTGACCGTCCATCGGTGTCATGCCAGGCAAGATCTTCAGCTGCCTGTTGCGAGGAGGACTGGCCTGTGGCGCCTACGATGACGGGTCCGGCTGTGAGTGGGAAGTCACGAGCTTGGGAGAGTGGGATGCAGGAGATTTCGGCGCCGGTGTCAAGAAGGCCGTCCATCCACTTTCCATTGACCTTGATGGTGAGGCGCGGCTGTGAAGCGGGCGACATGGGAACGGACTAGTGGATGCCTACGGGCGGGGCTGACGCGGGGCGATTGGAGCCTCTTGGTGGCGGGGCTGAGGCTTGCCCCGCTGCCCGTTTAAAGGCTGTCTCGGAACACGGCAATCGCGAGCCCAATGATACCCTTTTCCACAGCGCGGGCAGGGGGTGGAGGGCGGCCGGGCGGCAGGAACAGGGCGCGGTGGTGGCACCATAGGCTGGACTACGGGTTGCGGCGGAGCTGGAAGGTTGGGGCACTCCCGAGCGAAGTAGCCCAATTCACCGCAGCGGAAGCAGGTGTTGGTTGTTTGGACTGCCGCGACAATAGCCGCTGCAAGCGCAGATGCTTGCCCAGAAACTCCGGAGCATGCGAGGACCCAGTCTTGGAGCGGCTTGTCACGAAGGGGACAAATGATGGCTTTGCAAGCTGGGTTAGCCCCCTCCTGCAGGATGTCCTTAACGAAGGACTCGCGGGCTGCATTGCCGACAACTCGCCTCTCTGCAGCGGCCTGCACACGAGCTACGAACTCATTAAACGGCTCCTCGGGTTTTTGGAAAAGCTTCACGAGGGGCTCTGGGGCGGCCGCGGCGCACGAACGGAAGGCTCGAAAAACACAGTCACGGAGCTGGATGAAAAACCCAGGCGGGGTGGCAGTGTAGGCGCTGGGATCGCCGTAAGGGCCGAACCCGAGAAATGCGTTTGCAGGGTAATGCACACCCTGACGAGCATTGTCGGCAATCTGATTGTCGATCAGGACACCGAGATGGGCTCGCCAGTCAATGAATTGCCCGGGGGAGAGAACCACTCGGGCTAGAGAGATCCAATCGTAAGGGATGCAGCGAGGGATGGCCATACGCTCGAGAAGGTCTTGGGCATGAGGGCTGGCAAGGCCATCCTCTTTTATCGCGTTGCGGAGCATTTGGATGTCTTTGGGGGAAAAGGGGACCCACGCTTGTGGGCTCTGCGGAGTGCGAGCGGGATTGAGGGGGAACATCTGAGCCAGAGGCGGAGTGGGGGGGGTGAGAAAGGCGGTGTCGTACGCTGGTGGAGGAGGATTCCCGATGCTCCCGCTATTGCTGGGGCAGGCGGGAGGTGAAGCGGGCCATGGAGGTGAGGCATGGGCGGTGCCACCGGGTGCCGGCCAGGAGGGTGCGGCGGCAACGGTGTTCCTGATTGGCCAAGATGGCGGCACGGTGACGTCACGCCTGACATCACTTCTGGCCTCGGGCCAAGATGGAGGAGTGGCCACGTCATTTCCAGGTACAGGCCAAGATGGCACCGGAGGCTCTGCCGGTTTAGCCGAAAATGGCGATCGGCAGGCATCCGGGACGGGACCGGATGGCGACGAGACAGGAAGAGGTGGGTAAAGGCGGGAAGAGGCCGCCGAGGAAGAAGAAGGAGGAGGTGCACCATGTTGGCATTGTTTGCAGGACGCGGTGGGGGGGGGAGAAGGCGGGGGTCGCCATGTTGGTTGGGGTCCGGATCGGAGGCTATGGGGGGATCCAGTTCGAGCGCGGCCTCTAGCTGGGCGGACAGAGAACGAGCATCGTCGTCTCCATCAGGATCGCAGGTGAGAGGGTGGCTAGGCTCACAGGCGAGAGCGGAGGCAGGGAAGGGCACACCTTGGAGACAGGCGCGGATAGCGACGAGGGTCGGGATAAGGCCGGGGGGAAACTGCTTGCGATCGTGCTCCATAGCGGACGTCACCCGCTGAATTAAATGTTCGTAGGTCTCTGGGCTCCAGAGAGCACAGGTGACGAGCCAAGGGTTAAAGGGTAGGAGAAGGTCCCAATACCGCTGTAGCTGACGGAGAGAGACCTTCACGTGGTGAGTCTCTAAGAGGGCAGCGAGCAGGCGGACTTGAGGAACCTGACGGGATGAGAGGGAGGCCCCCATCGCGGCAGAGGGCTCAGGAGGGGGGTGAAGGGAGCAACGCCGGAGAGTCCCTACCTTGAGCGGCGGCACGGGAGGACGGCGATGGGTCCCGTGCGAGGGGTCAGCAGCGGGCTGGCCAGACAAGGGGCCGTAGCTGGGGTCCCTGTTCGGGCGCCACCTGTTGGCCTCCGCTGCGGCACTGCAGGCGGGTCACTGCAGGCGAGTCGCTGCCGGGGATCAGGCCTACGCCACGGCCTGACCGGGGCGGCAGCGGGCGGCTCAAGGCTTGGGGGACGCGCGGTTCGATGGAGGAAAAACCACGGGGACGAGGTCTATGCGCAGGTCTGATTTTATTCGGGAAGTACATGGGGTTTTATAGTGTCATGGAGGCGGGGAGGTTGTGGGAGGGGCATGTCCGCGGGGCAGCTGAGGATTGGCTGCAGAGGCAAGGGCGGACCTGCGGTTTATGACGTAAGCCATTGATGGCAGAGGGGGTTGTTTCCGAGGTTGTGCCGGGGCGGATACGGGATGAGGGCGGTTGAAATGAAGCGGGAGAACAGCGATCGGCTGGGAGGGGGAAGATAACAGTGGCTGGGAGGAGGGGCAGAGGGAGGCAGCAGCACAAACTGCTGCTGAGAAGGGCCATAATACAGGGAGGTTACGAGGAACAGGCGGGCAAAGTATAAGGAAGCGAAAGGCAGGGTGGGAGCAGGGGACACATTGATATTCATTTTCATCTTTATTTTCCTTCCTTCTTAATCTGAATTTAATTTTCTCTCATTTTTCGGGGTTTCTTAAGGTGGAAGCTTACTTCATCAATTTTAGATTTGTCTTCTTTTCTAATATAAGCATTTAAACCATAAATTTATATGTAAGCTTTGCTTTAGCTATCTCCTGTGTTAAACTTGCTTTCTGGAGGAAAAAAGCCTGGGTTTTAGTTTTTGCCAATTTTGTAAATATTTTCATCTTGGCTAATTTCAAATTTCTGTCATTGAATGCAGCGTTGGATAAAGCAGAAAAGTGACTCTCATGAGCCAGTATGAAGCAGCTCTAGATCACCATTGGCTGCATTCCACACATTTTGATTAGGTTGTTTTAATTTTCATTTAATTCAAAATGTTTCTAATTTATCTTGTGATTTCTTCTTTGACCCATGGGTGTCATAAAAGTATACTGTTTACTTTCCAAATATTTAGGGATTCTATTAGTAGTTACCTTTTTATAATCCAGTGCTGTTTTTGTTAGAGGATATGTTCATATTTCAGTCCTTTCAAAATTATTGATGCTCATTTATTGAGATTTTTTTTGTATGGCCTAATATATAATCTATCTCAGTAAATATTATATATGTGCTTGAAAAGAATTGCATTCTCCTGTTTTTGAGTGAAGTGTTCTTTAATTGTTAATTGAACCTTGGTGATGTTGTTCAAGTATCCTATATATTTAGTGATATCTATTTCAGGAGTCAGAAAATAATTCTTGTATGGTCTATAAGCTAAAAATGGTATATATGTTTTTGAAGGATTGTTTAAAAAATATATGAAAGGAAACCAAATGTAACTTGCAAAGCCTAAAATATTTACTATTTGGCCCTTTAGAATGTTTGTAACCCCTATTATATCTCTTAATCAATTACTGAGAAAGAATGTGAAATTTTCAGCTATAATTGTCCACTTGGCTATTTCTCTTTTCAGTTATTTCTTTTTAATTTCTTTATTGATTCAAGTACATATTCATTTATGCTATGTATTCCTACTGAATTAACACTTTATCATTGACTTGTCCTTTTTTTAACCCTGATAATATTCCTTTCCTGAAAATTACTTTGTCTGATATCAATATATACACTCTAGCTACAGTGATACCTTTTCCCATTTTTTAATTTTTATCCTATGTGTGTCTTTATACTTAAACTTGGTTTCTAACAGACAGCATATAGTAGAGTCTTGCTTTTTTATTCTAAGAATGCCTGCCTTTTAATTGGAGTATTTAGATAATTTATATTTAATATAATTTTCAGTATAATTATGTTTAAGACTATAATGAATTTTCTATTTGTTCCATCTTTTATTTTTTCCTTATTTTCTTTCTCTGTCTTCTTTTGTATTAAATAAGCATTGCATTTTTCTCAATTATTGTCTTATTAAGATGTGCTTCTTTATTTTTCTAGTGGTTTTTCTGGGATTTAAAATATGCATCTTTATCTTATCACATACTGCCTTCATATTCTACCAATATATATTTAATGTAAGAATATTAAATATATACACTTCAATCTCTCCCTTTTATCATTTACACAACTATCATACATGATACTTCTCTATATGTTATGAACTTCATGTATTACTATGAGTTTTGTTTTAAACAATCATCTTTTAAAGAAAATTGAAATGACAAAATTTTATTTTATACTTGTTCACATATTTTCCATTTCCAGATATTTTCATGTCTTTGCTTGATACATGTTTCTATATAATATAATTTCCTTCTTCTTGAAGAAATTGCTCTAACATGTCTGTAGAGCAGGTCTTTTGGCAATACATTTTCTCAGATTTTGTTTCTCAGATTTTGTAATGTCATTATTTTTTAATATTTTAAGAATATTCTCAGAATACAGTCTTCCATTTTGTCAATTTTTATCTTTCAGTGCTTAAAAATCATGTACATTGTTTTCTAGATAAATAATAATTTGCTGTCATTCTTTATTCTTCTCTTCCCAATGTTCATTTTTCCCTGTCTTAAGGATTTCATCCTAATTACTGGTTTTTAGTCATTGGCTATGATGTATTATTTTATTTGTATTTACCTTGCTCAGGATCAACTGTGTTTCTTGGATTGTAGGTTGGTATTTTTCAACAATTTTTTTCTATTTTGTTGAATTGTTTTGTTTTTAATCATCTTTTTGTTACCTTGTTTTAGCACTCTGATTTCTCTTATTCTAAATACCTTATATTATCCTAAAGTTTCTAAAGCTTTGCTTTTTTTTTTTTCAGTTTTATTTTCCCTTTGTTTCAATTTGGGTAGTTTTGTTACTATATCATCAAGTTAACTGGTTTTGATTTTTCTGCAATATCTAATCTACTGCTAATCCTAATTAATAAAATTTTCTTTTCAGACACTACATTTTTTAACTTATTTTTTTAATTGAAATATAGCATTCATACATAAACACACATAAACAATAAGTGTATAGTAAAGATTGTGAACTTACAAAATAAACATACATAACATCACACAGGGGTCTCATATATCACCCTTCCACCAACTCTTTGCATAGGTGTGAAACATTTGTTACAAACTATACAAAGCATCATCAAAATATTACTACCAACTATATTTCTTATCTTACATTTGGTGTATTTTTCCCCCAACCCATACTGTTTTTTTTAATGTATTTTTTGTTACAGATATTGTGAACCTGCAAAACAATCATTTCCCATACAACTCCACAGCCTGGTAGAACATTTGTTACAGATTATGAGATAATATCATCAGACTATTACCACCAATCATAGCATACATAGCATACATTTGGCACACTTTTTCCAGACACTACATCTTTTTAGTTACAGATGTTTCTATTTTATTTTCCATTTTTCCTTGCTTCATTTTTTTTCACATTTTCCTTTAAAACTTTTAAAATTTTATTTTGAAATGTATTTCCTAGCTGCTAGATCAAGTACTATGCAGTGGGTTTACTTAAACAAGGGGAATTTATTGGTCATAGTTTGGAGGCTGGGAGAAGTCCAAATTCAAGGTATCATCGAGCTGATCCTTTCTCCTGGAAGACTGTGGTTGTCCTGGCACTGGTTGCCGGGGATCTTTGGTCTTTGCCTTTCCTTTCACATCGCAGTGCACATGGTGGCCTCTCCTGGCTTCTCCCTTCCATTGATTCCAGCTTCTGGCTTCTCTCTCTGGACTTTTATGTCTATATAAGGCCTTCAGTGATAGGATTAAGACCCATCCTGATTCAGCTGAGCCATACCTTGAAGTAACCTCATCAAAGGGTCATATTTACTAGGATCCACACCTACAAGGATGGATTACGTTTAAGAATATGTTTTTCTGGGCTACATAGCTCCAAATCACCACAAAATACTTTTGAACTTAAATAACAGTTACAAAAACATGTAGAGAACTGTCATACCTTTATCCTCCTATTCCAACATTTTGCTGTGTTTGCTGAATCATTTTATCTGTTCATCTATCTATTTTTCTATCTATCTATATTTTTATCTATTTACCAATCCATTTTCTGAACATTTGAGTGTAGGTTACGTACATCATGTTCCTTGTACAGTTAATACTTCCATATACATTTCTCAACAGCAGGATATTCACTTTTGTAACCATCGAAAGTACAGCATATTTAAATAGCTGATTTAAAAGCCCTGTCTACTAATTTTATCATCTCTTGTTTCTCATCTGTTTCTTTTGATTCATTTTTCTTCTTATTATGGGTACATTTTCTTGCTCCTTCGCATGTCTAGTATTTTTTGATTGGATGCTATAAATTGTACATTTTACATTGTTGACAGCTGGTTTTTGTTACCTTCTTTTAAATATTGTTGGGCTCTATTTTGGGAGGCAGTAAAGTTATGAGTGGGTCAGGTTGCTGTTTTTAAGGGTTAATTTTAAACCTCGGCAGGAAAGAACTTGCATATTATTATGGGTTGAATTGTATCTTCCTAAAAGACATATTTAGATCCTAACCTCCAGTTCTGTGAGCTTATTTGGAAATAGGGTCTTTGAAGATGTCATTTGTTAAAATGAAGCCAAACTGGATTAGGACAAGCCCTGATCCAATGTGACTAGTGTCCTTAGAGGAAGAGGAAATTTGGATGTAGACGCAGAGAGACAGATGGAAGAATGTGATGTGGCAACTGAGGCAGAGAACACCTTGGATTCCTGCAAGCCGCTTCCAGAAGCCAGGGGAGAGGCATGGAACAGATTCCTCCCTCCAGGCTTCAGAGGAAGACTGGACCTCCTGAAAACCCAGTGTCAGATTACCAGCCTCCAGAACCTTGAGACAATAAGTGTATGTTGCCTTTAAGCGATCCCATTTGTGGTACTTTGTTATGACAACCCTAGCAAACCAAGAGCTAATTTAAGGTACTAGCTGACCGAGGTTTCTACTGAATTCCTCAGGGTCGCGGAAGACTGTACATCTGGCTGATCATAACCAAATGCCTTGCTGATCTCATTAAATTCTAAGAATGTTTCTGGTTACAGGTACCTAGTTGTTCTCTGGCCAGACTAGTTGCACTTTCTTCCTATATGTGCATGGCTCAGTATTCAGCAAATGACTCAAGAATACCCTTACATGGATTTTGAGTTCTTCTCTGCGTAGCTTCCTCCTCTCTAGAACACTGTCCTGGAAATTTCAGCCTCTGTCACCTACCTGAACTGAGATTTCTTTCTCTTCACACTGTAAGCCAGCCGGGTTCTATTTGGATTCCCCTTCTTACCTGCAGCTCAGTGTGCCTCCAGACAGAAAGCTTGAGTGATCGTAGCGCTTACTTGGCTTGTTTCCCTTCTCTTAGAGCTCCTCATAAATCTTTCACTGCCTGTTATCCAATGTCCAGAATCATTTGTTCTGTATATTTTTGTCCAGTTTTGTAATTATTTATAGTTATTTACAATAGAAGGACAAGTCCAGCCTCAGTTATTTCCATTGTGTCCAAATCAGAAGTTGACCCCTGCCATATTTTGATAGCCATCTAGTATCTGCGTTATTGAAGCACAATGCTTCAAATTTTATATCTCCCTTAGATCTGTTAAGCTTAGTTTTATAGGTAACTATATATTTAATGTTCATCATTAATCTTTGTTGATACCTTATTATTTTGATTATTTGAGGCTTGGGGTTCTTTCAGCAATTTTTTTCTTTATTTTTAATGGAGCTTTAGGTTATATAAATGTTATGCAGAAAATATGGGGGGTTTCCATATATTTTGGAGACACCCTCCCCCTCCCACACTTTCCCCCATTAACAACATATTTCATTAGTGTGGTACATTTGTTGAGGCTTGTTTATCATTAGGTATCTCAGGAGGTCTCAGGGTAACAACATTTTCTGAGATCTTGCATATGCATTACAGTTTGGGACCTTTGTTTGTGAAGGTGATTTGGCTGGATATAAACCCTTGGCTTTCATTTCTGCCTTAAGTATCTCAAATGTGTTATACCACTGTCTTCGGGAAGAAAGCTTTGCTGCTGAAAAGTCCAGGACATAATTATGTCATTTTCCTTATGGTCATTTTGCTTGCATGGAAAAAGAGATCTTCCTTCCTTCCTCCCTTCCTCCCTACCTCCCTCCCTCCCTCCCTCCTTCCCTTCCTCCCTTCCTTCCTTCTCCAGTAATTTTACTGAGATACTTTTCAGTGTTGGGCGTTCTGGCTTAGTTTTTCCAGGTCCAGCATACTTTTTCAATATACTGTTTCAAGCAATCTTTTATTTATTTATTTATTTATTTTTAAGATTTATTTATTTATTTCTCTCCCCTTCCCCCCCCCACCCTGGTTGTCTGTTCTCTGTGTCTATTTGCTGCATCTTCTTTGTCCGCTTCTGTTGTTGTCAGCAGCACAGGGAATCTGTATTTCTTTTTGTTGCATCATCTTGTTGTGTCAGCTCTCCGTGTGTGCGGCACCATTCCTGGGCAGGCTGCAATTTCTTTCACGCTGGGTGGCTCTCCTTACAGGGTGCACTCCTCGCGCATGGGGCTCCCCTCTGTGGGGGACACCCCTGCATGGCAGGGAACTCCTTGCATGCATCAGCACTACGCATGGGCCAGCTCCACATGGGTCAAGGAGGTCTGGGGTTTGAACTGCAGACCTCTCATGTGGTAGATGGACACCCTAACCACTGGGCCAAGTCCGCTGCCCCATCTTTTATTTCTGAGGAAAGTTTTTTTGAATTACAATTTCTAATATTTATCCTATTTCACTGGTACGGTTTTCATTTTCTGGGACTCCTATTATATACATTTTAGAACATCTTTATTATTTTACATAACTCTCACCCTCCTTTCAAATCCTTTTCTACTTTAAAAAATTTCTTTTTAAGTTTTGAATTTTACTCCTTTTCCTCTTCTGTTTCTCGTTAGACATTATTTGTGACATTTATTCACTCATATTCTTTTTAATTTTCATCCCTTGCAAGATGTTTCCTCTACCTGGTATGCTCTTCATTCATAAGTACACTTGGCTATACCCATTAAATGTATGTCCCATAGTCTTAAATCTTCCAGCTGTTCATATGCCAGTTGAACCCTGAATCGCAGCAGGGCTGCATCCAATACCTACTCTCCAGTTCATCAGACTCACCCAGGACAACTAACAAGATGATGACGGGCAATGCCCATCCCAAAAACAGAGTGTCTACAACTGTAAGCTATACAGCTCTAGCCATCTGCCCCTTGAGATCTACGCCCCCCGCTCAGTCAGAAGCAGAGTGGGCATCACCATCCCCACATCCTCAAGGTAGAACGAACAAACGTATCGGGGGAATACATCTATGGACTGAAGTAGACATTATTCTAGTAATTAAAAAATGTGTGACACTGATATAAAGGCAGTGGTCACCAGAGGCTCTGAGGGGAGGGAGAGGGAATACCAGGTGTAACTTGGGGCATTTTCACGACATTGGAATTGTTCTGCAAGATATACAATGATGGATATCAGCCATTATACATTTTGTCAAAACCTATACAATTGCACAATGCAAAATGTAGAACATAATGTAAACCGTGGTTAGTGGCAGTGCTTCAGTATGTGTTCATCGATTGTAATTAACAGACCACACGAATGGAAGATGTGGTTAATGGGGGAAAGTGTGGGAGGGGAAGGGGTGCAGTATATGGGAATCCCCTATATTTTCGATGTAACATGTATGTAATCTAAAGCTCCTTTAAAAATAAAGAAAAAAATTATTTTTAAAAATGTATGTATTCTTGCCTAACAACCTCACCTCTTTCAAGTATTTGCTCAAATGTCACTTTAAAAAAAGGCTTCCTGATTCATATTTAACCTGTCACCCTAAACTGACCTGTAGTCTATATATTTTATATATATATATCCATTGTTTCTTTTTCCTTCTTTATTTTCTTTTAAATGTTACATTCAAAAAATATGAGGTCCCCATATACCCCCCACCCCCCTCACCCCACTCCTCCCACATCAACAACCTCTTCCATCATCATAACACATTCACTGCACCTGGTGAATACATTTTGGAGCACTGCTGCTCCACATGGACAGTGGTCTACATTGTAGTCTACACTCTCCCCCAGTCCACCCAGTGGGCCATGGCAGAACACACAATGTCCAGCATCTGTCCTGCAGTGCCACCCAGGACAACTCAAAATCCTGAAAATGCACCCTCATCATATCTCTTCTTCCCTCTCCCTACCATCAGCAGCCACCATGACCACCCTCTCCACATCACTACTACAACTTCTTCCCTTACTAATCACAACAGTTCCCCTGCAGAACAGCAGTAAGTCCACTCTAATCCACACTCTATTCCTCCTATATCCATTGTTTATTGCCGTTTCTTCCCTGCTATAATGTAAGCTTCAAGAGGACAAGGAACTTTGTGTATTCAGTGATGTAGTTGAAGAACACAGAAGACAGTCTAGCATATCGTAGATACGCAATATATATTTGCGAATAAGTTGAATGAATTTTCTCCTTTTATTTTGCCCCTGGTTGCTTTTTATATTCTTGTTTGTTCTTTCTTTCTTTCTTTCCCTAAGATTGTCTTTCTTTCTGATTTTGTAATTTCTGGACATTATGCCTCATCGCTCCTGATTTCTTGGCCCTTCTTTTTGCTCTTTAATTTCCCTCATTTAGTCTCATATTCATGTTTTCTTCTTTAGGGAGCTCTCTGTTTGGTGTTAAATCTGATGAACTTATCATTGTGTCCTTAATTTCAGGATCCTTAGGGATTTTCCCCTAGGAAATCGGCACATATTTTGAAAGTTAAACTACCTTTTCATTCTTATCAGAAACACACATAAAATTTTATTCTACATTTAATGTTGCTTTGATAAACACCATGCAAAGGAATTTACCCATAGGTGAACCATGCTCTCTAAATTAGTAACTCATCTCCTCTTTTGTTCTGGTCATCCTTTAAGTCTAAAAAGGCAAGTTACTACCTTCCTATGCATAAGTGGAAGGAACCCTGGTCTTGACATTTATTAGATGAGGGCTTTCCTATGCACTTTGCTGCTATTAAACTCTAGGATATTCAGCAAGTCATCAACTTGTCTGTATTTCTGTTCCAACTGTAAAAAATGGCAGCACAAAGGGAATGCAACAAACTCCATAGCAATCCTTGTGCTACATCTGCTGTGTGTTTTCCCTCTTCCACTTCTAACAAGCACCTACTGAGGCAGGACTGACTGGAGATCTGCAGAGGCCTCATACCCAAGAAAGACTGCGATGCTCACCTTTCTACCCCCAACTCTGCCGCTATGCACTATGTTTAGTTTTAAAAAATTCTAACAGTAGAATAAGAATAATGCAGGTCAGTAAAGTTCTCATTTCTCCAGTGCTAACTATTTTGGAGCTTAAAAATCTATATGCAAGATACTTTTTTTTTCAAAACATCTTGGAAGGGTGCCCATGCTTTGCTCAGGCCCTATGCCAAGCATGTTTGCTTGAGAGTCATCCAGACTGAGGTCAAGTGGATATCACTATACCCATTTCATTGATAGGGAAACTGAGGCTTCAGGGTGAGAAGTAACTTGATCAGGACCCCATCCCTAGTAAGTGACAGAGCTGGGATGCGGACCCAGGCCTTTCTAATACCAAAATCCACAGCGTGTACTACCTGCACCAGCTGGGGGTGAAATGAGGTAGCCAACGGGGCGCTAAAAGATGGGCCAGTTCTTACTATCTTATTATGGATATTTGTGAAACTCCCCAGGAACTGGATATCTTTTTCTTTTATGATTAGAGTTCATGATTGTAAATAAGTAACATTATTAACAATATCTATCTACCATATTTCATCAAGATTAAGATGTATATTTTTTCCCTTTTTAACATCAAGATGAAATCAAGATGATTCTTACAGTAGTATCTTATATTTATGAAATCTAGTAATATTGGTTGGGTGTTTGTTCTGTATGAGACACCATTCTAATTTTTTAAATGCCCACATAACCTTATATTATTAACCCAAATTTAGAGATGGGAAAAGGCATAGGAAGAGTAAATAATATGCTCAAGGGCACACATCTAATACATGACAGAAATGAGGTTTTTCTTTTTTTAGATTTTATTTTATTTTTTTAATTTATTTCTCTCCCTTCCCCTCCCCACCCCCCACCCCAGTTGTCTGCTCTCTGTGTCCATTCGCTGTGTGTTCTTCTGGGCCCACTTCTATTCTTGTCAGCAGCCCAGGAATCTGTGTCCCTTTTTGTTATGTCATCTTGTTGTGTCAGCTCTGTGTGTGTGCAGTGTCACACCTGGGCAGGCTGCACTTTTTTCGCACTGGACGGCTCTCCTTACGGGGCGCACTCCTTGCACGTGGGGCTCCCCTACATGGGGGACACCCCTGCGTGGCACAGCACTCCTTGTGCGCATCAGCACTGCGCATGGGCCAGCTGCACACGGGTCAAGGAGGCCCGGGATTTGAACCGCGGACCTCCCACAGCTTGTGTTCTTAACCACTAAGACATACCAGTGGTTAAAACCCAGGCTTCCAAGAAGGAGAACCACTCATGGCTGGAGAAGAGCTGAACTCATTAAGGTTTGATGAAGGTTGACTGTACTACTTGGGTATAATTTCCTTCCCTTACTCTCATTTTTTCCTTCCAAATCTCCTAGTAGTGTTTTCTGAACCAGGATGTTGGGTCTCTTTCCACAGTGTCAAACCAGTGAAGTAGGAAAAGACAGGGAGACAGGAATTTAATATGGAAAAGTCTGACTGAGCGTTTTGTTTCCTGAAGACATCCTGGGTGCTTGCCAAATAATATACGGGATATTCTACAGATGTGACTCCTTGAATTCTTTTCCCTCTCAAGTTTTTTGGTCCTGAGTTCAGTGGAAATTTTGTTTTTATTTTGGACTGAAACTTGGGGAGGAAAACTGAGTTAAGTAAGGAGAGAGCTATTCCAACCATCCAGTTACTCTATTCAAACTCGTTAAAGTGAGCACTGAAAAAAAGCAACAAACCCAGAGCCTCTGCAGATGTAGTTCTCATGATAAATCACTTTTTAATCAGTCATAATTTCAAATTAAGTGATGAATAAATGCCCTTTGTTTCATGCTTAAACTGTCAGTGACTAACATTGGGAGGGCAGACTAGTGCCTATCATTAGAGCAGAGAAAAATCAATAGCCTTTTTAATTAAAGGCAGGCACCGCCAAGCTTGGAGACAAGCAAATCTCCTTGTCAGTTCAGCTCCCCTTTAAACTCTTTCAGAAGTTCAGTTCAGATTTTGAGGACATTGGAACTGCCCTGCATGATGCTGCAATGATAGATACAGGCCATTGTGCATTTTGCCATAACTGACAAAATTGTGTGGGACAAGACTGTCAACTATAATGTAAACTATAATCCACCCTTAGTGGCAACGCTCCAACATGAGTTCATCAATTGTAACAAATGTACCACAGTAATGAAGGATGCTGCTAATGGGGGGAAGTGGGGGTGGGGGTGGGGCATTTGGGAATCCCCGATATTTTTAATGTAACATTTATGTACTTTAAAGTTTCTTTAAAATAAATAAATAAATAAAGTTAAAAGACAGCCAAATGCAAAGACTGAGTGACACATATGCTTTGGGGGTTGTGGGAGAAAGGCAGGGCACACATTGAAGAAGACAGAGGAAAACATTGGGAAATGTATGCCTTTCTTTCAGCCAGCCTTAAGGGATAATCTTAAAGTATGATAATATGTCGACACTGGCTTATGCAATAGAGATGATCTTTTTATTTGTAGCCTACAAGAGAATCGAAGGACCATGAAACATTATTGTCAGTCATATTTTATTGTGGTTTAGAAGCCAGTGCCTGGCATTTTTTATGATTCCTTCCACGTTGTATTTTACAACTTTGGAATTATATTTACAACTTTAACGTGAAAGTCCAGCAGGACAGAACTCACAGTCCTTTGTAACCTAATAACACAAGTGACATTCTGTCAAGGGACATTCCATCACTTTTACCATATAGTTAGAAACAAATCACTAGGTCCAGCCTACTGTAAAGGGGAGGGAATTACACCAAAAGGGGGGAACATTTTGAGGATCCTCTTTGAAAACTGTCTGCACAGTCCCTGATATCGAGAAGACTATAGACTATTTGGAGAAAGAATACAAATAAATTTAGAGTAATTTGAGCAAAGGAAAACGTAACATTTAATCAAATTCCAAAGCATGATATAGTCAATGAGTCCTAGAGATTGTTAGGGAGGATCAAAATGACATGGAGTCTTTCTTTTTGGAGTAATGAAACTCTTCTAAAACTTTTGAGATGATGAATAGACAACATTGTGATTATACTAAAATCCATTGATTATACACTTTGGTTAGAATAGCCAGAAACAGCCTCCATGTGCAGTGGGGGAAGCATAGAGAGATTGAGAGGTGAGGAATTTTCTTGTTTGTTCGTGTTTTGCTTATTATTATTATGATTGAAATAATGGAAATGCTCTATTGAAGCACTGATTGAAGTGATGAACACACAAATATGTGATTATAGCAATACCATTGGTTGCACACTTTGGATGAATTGTATGCTTTATTAATATGTATCAATAAAATTGATTTGTTTTAAAAAATGACATGGAAAGAATTTAATTAATGGGGACTGTTGGCACTTTAGTAAAGGTACAGGGACATTCAGAATAGTGCTACTCATTTAATGCTGGTCACATCATGAATCTCTGGGCAAAGAACCCTCAGTGGTATCTCCCTGGTTTTCAGAATTTTTGTAGGCTGTGGAGCCATCTTCTAGTTACTGCTATTTTCTCCTTAGGATGACAATCCAATGAATGTTTTATAGTGCCCCTACTAATTAGGTTCTCTATGTTTCTAAGTAATTTTTAAAAATTCATCTCCATTGGGATAAGGATAAAAGATGATCCAGCAGTTGAGGTAATTTAAAAGTCCAGGCATCAGCTAAACCTCTGCTCAGTCTGCTCATCAGTTGACAGGCTCCATCTTGAGGGATTCTTGGCGCTCGCCCTCCTTCGTGTGCTGCTTCATCTTCAGGTAGTTTTCCTCCTGGTGTCAAGATGACTTGACAGCAACCAGAGCTGCTTTATATCCACATTCACATCCAGGAATATCTCGTGCGTGCTTCATCCCAAATTATATATGTATCTCATATTAGCTATTAATTTCTGCTTCAATTCCAATGCTTCTGTGAAACCAACAAAAATCAGTCCAATTTACAGGTTAAATCAATTCTTTCATATTGGAAAGATTATGAAATCAACCGTGCTCTTCATGTTAAATCACTGTTTAAAAAAAGCTTACACATTTCAAGGGCCCTATCCGTGCCTCCATTCAGCCTCCACACTACCCGGCTCCTCCTTCTACTTTGTAGCGCTCTGCTGAGAAGGTCAAGGTCCATCTCCCCTGCCGAGGATTGGAGCGGGGTGCCCCCAATCCAGCCGGGGACCCAGTGGGCTGGGGTCTGTTTCTCTCCACTACGTGAGTCAAGTGGATGCTCCCAGGAGCTCTGGGACTCCCGCCAGGCTAAGGGCTCCCGCTGGCAGGAATTTCTGGGATCTCTGGAAACTGGGCCCCCAGGAAGGTGCTGACATGCTGATTTGGGGTGATTTCCCACTCTCATTGACACAGGGGGAGTTAGGGACTCTGGGCCACCACGGGCACCACCGGACTGCTTGGTGCTGAGCCGCCTCCCAGGACGGCTTCTTGCCCTTGACCTGCAGGCTGTCCCAGGGGCCATTGCTCCACTGCTGCCAACCGGCCTTCCAGACAGGTTGATGTTGTCCTAAAGAGGGACAGACGTCCCATGTGGGAATGGCACTGCACTTGCCCTGCCCACTGGAGGTGGTGTGTGGAACGCAGAGGTGCCATGAATGTGGAAAGATCCACCTTCTAGCAATACAGCAACTAAAGCCAAGAATTCAAGAGAAGTCACGGTTGGAAGATCTGTTGATGCTGCGCAATTCTGACTGGCAACTACAACATGTTGAGAGAATAGAGTACCATTCACACTTTCTTGCACACTCTGGGCAAGTCTTGCACTTGTGGTCATCAGTAAAGCCCCATCTTAACCTTTAAGTCATTGGAAGCCAGGGTCCAGGGGACACACTAGAGGCTACAGCAGTGGGATTATGGCAAAAAGAGTAGGGAAAAAATGGTATTTGTGAACTGCAGAGGCAAAGGCCTGTACTGTTTCAGTACAAACAGGTCTGATGATGAGTAGTGATGAGCAGTAACAGGAGTACCACTTTGTTCGTACAGTGGGAGATATTCAAGTAGCCAGGAATAGGGCATGTTTTTTATACTCACCCCCAGCCCCGTGCCTTGTTGTATTGCTCCCTCTTTGCCGTCTGTGTCCATTCGCTGTGTATTCTTTCCATGTCTGCTTGTCTTTTCCTCTTGTCTTTCTCTTTAGAAGGCACCAGGAATGGATCCTGGACCTCCAGTGTGGGAGAGAGGCACTCGATTGCTTAAGCCACCTCAGCTCCCTGGTCTACTGCGTCTCTCCTCTGCATCTCCCTTTGTTGGGTCATCTTGCTGCACCAGCTCTCCATGTCGCGGGCCAGCTTGCCTTTACCAGGAGGCCCTGGGAATCGAACCCTGGACTTCCCATATGGTAGACAGGAGCCCAATCGCTTAAGCCACATCTGCTTCCCCAGGAATGGGGCATTTGAAAATAAAGAACACAAAGAGGTGGTTCCTGGACTTGAAAAGGATGAGGTAGTTCCTGGATACTTAGAGCAATCTCCACGTGCACTGATAGAACCATAAAACATACTACATAAACACATACATATATATACGTGTGTGTGTTCATACTCTATTACTATATATATTAATATATACATATGTCTTTCCTATCCACTATTCTAAATCTTCATCAGTAAATCACTATATCTCACATAGGCTCATGAATTTTTAAATCAGAGTATTTATATAGACAGGATCCCCATAAAAATATTTGCCCAGAGTCCGGTACATTCTAGAGATACCCTGCATATCAGATTGCTAAATCTGGAATACTAGTAAGATGCCATTGAAGTGATTTATAATATATATGTTTGTGATTATATATATATGCATATATATTTGCTGTATAAAATTGATGCATTTTTAAACAAATCAATTTTATTGCTAGATATTAATAAAGCATAAATCAATCCAAAGTGTGCAATCAATGGTATTCAGTATAATCATATAGTTTTGCATTCATCACTTCAATCATTTTTAGAGCATTTCTATAATTCCAGTAATAATAATGCTAAAAACCAAAAACCAACCGGGGAAGTGGACTTGGCCCAGTGGTTAGGGCATCCGTCTACCACACGGGAGGTCCGCAGTTCAAACCCCGGGCCTCCTTGACCCGTGTGCAGCTGGCCCATGCGCAGTGCTGATGCGTGCAAAGAGTGCCCTGCCACGCAGGGGTGTCCCACATAGGGGAGCCCCACGTGCAAGGAGTGCGCCCTGTAAGGAGAGCCGCCCAGCACGAAAGAAAGTGCAGCCTGCCCGGGAATGGTGCCGCACACATGGAGAACTTACACAGTAAGATGACACAACAAAAAGAGACCCAGATTCCCATGCTGCTGATAATAGAAGCAGACAAAGAAGAACACACAGCAAATAGACTCAGAGAACAGACAACTGGGGTGGGAGGAGGGGAGAAAAATAAATAAATAAATCTTTTAAAAAATAAAAAATTTTTTAAAAAAATCAACCAAACAACACCTCTCAATCTATATATATTTTTATATATTATTATTTATACATACGATCAGAAACATATATTTACATACTCATGAAACTATTACTCCTATGAGAAATAAATCTGAGTCATAAGTAATCTATTTGGTATACACATGGCCTGACCAAAGAACTCTTAATGCTATAGTGTTGATGTTTGATTGATCCACAAATTATAGCTCCCCACTGCCTATCAAATCATCAACATTTCTTAGTGGTCTCTAAGTTATTCCCCAACAGCAGCTGTAGCTGCCTCTCCTGCACATAGAACTTCTGCTCTCTTCAAGTCACATTATTCACTGTTTAGGTTATCCCTCCACAATTTATCCACTTTCCCAATTTATCAGAATCTTACATTCTTTTGAGGCTACCTTCAAGTCCATTTTTTTCCATGAAATCTTCATGGAAAGAATTGGCACTCCTGAACATCATCGCGCTCTCTTCTGAACAAATTTTATTTACTGTTTATACCAATTATTTGGAGTTTAAACACACCAAATGCTGCAATTCCTATGTTGTCTTTAACTTTTTAATGTTATGCTCTATCTTGCCAGCGAGATTATGATCTCCTTGAAAGCAAAGTCTAATGGTGTGCTATTGTGTTTTACTCTAAGCAACTGCACAATGTTGATTGTCAGCATGTACCTGCTGACTGGTAAATGAACAAATAGATTGCACGGCATTGCATGCCTTTGTGCCAAGAGATTGGATCATCTTGGGATAGTTGGGTGAAGCGGTTGAGGGTGGTATTACAGGTGTGTGTGTAACAGAGAGAGAGGGGGACAGAAACAGAGGTGTGTGAAACCACTGGATAGTATTATACACCATTTATTAGGTTGAGTGAAGAGTGTTGAATAATTACACCATGAAATTAGACTTACCTCCAGATAAAAATCCCTTAGGGGTTTCTTACAACCATTCTTTTACAATTATAGAATGAACAATATAATACTTTCAGATGATGCCAATGATGGTTTCTTAATTATTTTTTAATCTTAAAATAAAGTTCTGTATATTAAAATTGGCAATATGCTAGTGGTTTGATTTTCTGGTGAGCCATCGATTCTACTGAGAAAGGGATTTATTGCAGAGGCACCTGGAGTATTTCCCACTTGATCGGAAGCTCCCTGAAGGCAGAAACATGCCATTCACTTTGTCTTAAAAGACTTTTGTTTTTATAAAACTTTTAGATTAACAAGAAAATTGAGAAGATTGTACAGAGAATTCCCATATGTCCTGCACCCAGTTTTCCTTATTATGGTACATTTGTTAGTGTTAATGAACCAATAGTTTATTTAGATTTCTTTAGTTTTTACCTAATGTCCTTTTCCTGTCTCAGGATTCTCCCAGCCCAAATGCCACATCACATTAAGTTGTTATGTCTTTTTAGTTCCTTTTAACTGTGACAATTTCTTGGACTTTCCTTATTTTTAACGACCTTGACAGTCACGTATTTTTTTAGATGCCCCTCTATTGAAATTTGTCTGATGTTTTTCTCATGATTAGACTGGGGTTATGGGTTTGGGGAAGGGAGATCATAGAGATAAAGCGCCAGTTTCATCTCATGATATCAAGGGTAGATAATATCAAATGACTTATCACAGTTGATATTGACCTTGATCACCTGGCTGAAGTGCTGTTCACCAGGTTTCTCTACTGTGAAGTTATTTTTCCCTCTCCCCATTCCTTCCAAATTGTATTCTTTGTCTCTATGCACAATCACATTTAAGGAGTGGGGGTTATGCTCCTTGGGGGCAGTGTATCTACATACATCATTTGGAATTTATCTACATGGAACATTCATCTCTTCTCCTCCATTTATTGATTTATTCAATAATGTATTTATATCACTATGGACTAAGGGATATTTAGATATTTATTTTATACTATGGGCTACATTTTTTATTTTTTTGCTCAAATTGTTCCAACTTTGGCCACTGGGAGCTCTTTCAGTTGTCTGTGATCCGGAAATGAGAGGGTGGTGGTTCAAATTTTTTATTTTCAGCACTTCCTTAATTTTTGGCACATGTCATTCACTTTAGCCCATTTCCAATTTCCAGTACCTCAATTAAGCATTTGTTAAAGATGCAGCTTATTTTACTACCATACATTTATCCGCAGCTTAATTTTCAAAAACAACATTGTCTCTGGTTTTATTTTCTCTCTTGTAAAAATACACACACCACTTATCTGGAGACCTAGTATGTTTACAATTCCCCTCCTCGAAACTTTCTCCCTCTGCTTTCCAGTTATTGGCAAGAAGTCTAGAGACATTTTAGCAGCATTTGTGGGGAGGGGGACGGGTGTTCATTTAAACAATTCTAAGGATTTTCTGAAATTTTTTAAAGAGTATAAAAGCGAGCCTTTCACAGCTCAAATGTCTTTCCAAAGCAAAGTTGGAGATAGGAGTTTTGTTTCTTTCTCTCACTTTCAGCCTCCCATAGTCATCTCCCATAGTCAACGTAAAACAAGACATTGACCTGGGTGGGAGCTGAGAAGGCGTGAGCGTGGGTAGACATCGTAAATTTAGGTCTTGGGTCAACACAATTTCCTCCTGTCTCCTCCCTCCGGGGCTTGTCTGCCCTGTAGTCTCGCCTCAGACAATGAATTTCCAGGGAGTTTTTTGGCTTTTGATCTCCTCCCGGATCTAATGCAATTGTCCACTGGCAGAAGCGCTGTGAGGTGCAGAATAAAGTCATGAAGCTAATTTGATCTCCCCTCCACCCGCCCCTGGAGATCTGCACGTCTGTATTGTGTTTCCTAAGTTGGGTCTCTGGTCTGCACCCCACGAGGGACCCAGTGCAGTGTCTGCGGGAGGGGCTCCTCTCCCGAGATTTCCCCCTTTCACATCCCATCTTTAATGGGTAGGGACCTGCCTAGCCGTCAGGCACAGGTGCTCCCATTTCCAACTTCCCTGACTGTCCAGGGCAAGAAGTGGGAAAGCAGCCACGGCCGGGGAGAAGGGGGCGCCAAATGGAATAAAAATGAAAAGCGGGACGGGGGCTTCTGTTCCATTCCAGGGGGCAACCAGGACTAAAGGTTAGTGCTAGGCTGAACAGTTGGTGGAAAGAGCTGTAAGCTAATTTCCAGCCCCAAATCACTTCTTTTGCAAAGAGATGTGCTACTGTGTAGACGTTCTGTTTCTAGTTTGCCACCAGGCGCTTTATATAAATGGAGAGCGAGAAAAAGAACATTTCAAAGGACCAAATTTCAGTTGCATTGTTTCCAGGGTTCCCAGATTAAGTCCTAAAGAGGGGTGCAGCTGGCCAGGGGCCATTTCAGCAGGACATAAATATGAAGTTTATTGTAGAAAACCCTGTCCCCCCCAAAAATAATGCGCTATCACTCCCACCATTCTCCCCTCCCCCTTGGTGAGAGACTTAAACCATTGTATAAAGTCAACCTCCTACTTATCTTGCCTCTCTCTATACAACAGGATTTTGGGAGGGCGACTGACATTTCCCACTACCTGTTTTCCAGATCCAGAATATTTAATTTACCTGTCTCAAATTATAACATATACCAGGAGTATGGTGTGATGTAGTTTTGCTTTTTCTAGTCCCCAAACTGCATCCTAGCTGGTTAATAACATTGCTGGGAGCTCTGATTTAATTAATGCGATGCACTTATTTACACAGTGTAGTAAAGTGTTTTAAGACCCAGTATGGGAGCGGGAGGGGCAGGCACATTGATAATTCACAATTAGCTAGTTTATTTCTCCAACTTAAAGAGGGTTTTTGAGAGATGCAGAAGAATGGAAAGAGAAAGAAACCGGAGTTCTACCCTAAGAATATTTCTTATCAAAGCAACCAGAGTTCAGTTTCTTTCAGGTCTCTCCGGGATCCCTGAAATCATGGGGTCGGGGTGGGGGAGGAGAGGTGAGGTGACTGGCATCATGACTACTTTCTGAGGCGGACAGGGTCGTTTATAACTAATCTGGGGTCTTTAAGAGGAATCTATCAGCTTTGGTTGGGCTCTCGGTGGACAGGTGTCTGTATCATAGAAGCCACATCCATAATTCACCACCGGAGAGCCCCAGCACTTAGTGGGAAGGTAAATTACCTGTCACTTCCAGGGCAGGTGTTCCCTCAGGTCAAGGTTGAAAGCGCTGGGAAGCCCACCTTGGGAACAGCCCTGTTTAAATGTCAGCACTGCTCCTGCGTCTGGGCTGTGGGAAGGCGGATCCCCCAAACTTGCCTACCTCTTTTGCAGGGTTAATCAACATGTCATTAAGTGAAGAAGGAAGTGAGGTTCCTTGTTTTCATGAGCAGAGATTCCCCCTGTTCGTTTATGTCAAATTAGTGGATGCTGAAGAACCCTGCTTTCTTCCTGGAGGGGGTGTGCTGTCAGAGGTGTGAGTGGTTGCAGCTAGCCCTGAATACAGAAACGTGTCATCATCACCCAGGGAAGGGACACCGATCCCTATTCCAGACAGAGTCTGACTTAGGAGCACAGTTCATGAGAGGCAGGTGCCATCTGGCTGCCATTAGCAACTGATTGTGCCCCTTGATTGACTAATGACTGACAGCTGGAGAAGGGGGCCGGGATGTTGTCAGCATCGGGGAGTTGGGGAGAGCTTGCGTTTCACCTTTGTAGTTTTGGGGAACCTGTTTGAAGCATTGCACACGGATTTCCTTTCAGCTTTATCACCTCCATTACAGGAACCTTCTAGCAATGCTGAAGATTTCTGGGTGTGCTGGACTATAAAAGAATGTTTTGTTTATTAAAACTTTGAAATCAAATATGTGTTAAACTAATGAATTAAAAATTAAGGAGCAACTTTGCAATAGCTGAAAGAATTGGTTGAGTTTGGTAACACAAAGGAGCAGGAAGGAGGAAAATCACAACCACAAAAATTTCTAAAGGCAAGAAGCAATATGCAAGGCAACTGGATGCCAGAATTAGCAGATGTGCTTGATTAATATTTGATTGATGAACTGATTGAGATTGATTGAGTGATTGATTGAGGCTATTTGCCTCAGCTTGGTCTTGAAGCACAGATGATCTCTTCATTGAGAAAACTTTTCAGTTATATCTCATTTAAAAATAGGGCTTTCAGGAGTGGATGTGGCTCGAGCCGTTGAGCTCCTGCCTCCCGGGTTTGGTTCCCTGTGCCTCCTGGAAAAACAAAAACAAATAACAAACAAACCAAATGAAAAACCAATTCAGGGAATCCAATGTGACTCAGTGGTTGAGTGTCAGCTTCTCACATATGAAGTCCCTGGTTCAATTCCTGGGACCTGGGACCTCAAAAAAATAAAACAAAATAATCGATGTTTTCAAAATTGTGTAAAAAAAAAAAAGTCTTTGACTCTGGTAAGCTCAGGATGTGCAAATGCACAAATATGAATCTTAATTAATTCAACAAAGAGCATTTTCTAAGTTTTTGATTGTAGAAATCAACACTCTCCACTGGAGTATTATTTTAGGATGACATACATAAAGCTAGTGAGTTTTAAAAGCTAACTCTTAAAAATATATCTAATTTATAAAAATGAACTAAATATGAAAATTTCTTGCTAAATTGCTGATCAAGGGGTAAAAAGCAAATTTTCTTTTTTAAACATACACTTATACAAAGAATAAATGTATGATTTATACATAGTCACAATGTAAATTTTAATTGTTTATATGCACATTCCAATTCCTACATGTATTTTAACTGTAAACAATTCTACATATAACCAGATGAAAATTATTTTAATTAAAAATTGAAACCAAAATAACCCTTCAAGATATGTACATAGCACAAAGACTGTGAGAATTCCCAGATGATTCCAGTGAAAGCTCCTGCTGGGTAGGTACACACCATTGATAGATTAATATGTGATATCTGTAAAACAGGAATTATTACAAGGAGACGATCTTGAGAGAGGATGTAAAGGAGGAAGTAGACATTTCATTGCTATTCTTTCAAAGCTGAATTCTCATTTTTAGGCTATATGTTTGGAGAGGCTCCCTTCATGCTTCTTATTGAGATTTCTGGAAAATCGGGGGTGGTAGAGGTAGCAAATGGGAGCTTGGAACTGTTTTCTGTTTTGCAAGGGTGCAAGCATTTAGATACACCTTTGGGACTGTCAGTTTCTTTGTTGGGGAAAACGATTTGAGTGAGTTCCATGGCTTTAAACACTATCTACACACTGAAGACTCCCAAATTTATATCTCCTCCTTGGATGTCTCCCTGAACTTATGTATCAAACTGCTGACTAGACTTCTCCATTTGGAAGTACATATTTCAAATGTTACAAGTTCAAATTTTCTCTCCCCAAACCTGTCCTTCTTACAGTCTTCCCCATTAGAGTTAACAGCGAGTCCACCTTTACAGCTGATGAAGCAAAAAACCTTGAGTCATCCTTGACGTCCCTCTTTTTCTCATACTCTACATCCACTCTGTGATGAAATCCTGCTACCTTTACTTCCAAATATAATAAGAGTCCAATCACTTTTCCGCATCTTCACAGCTATCACTCTGGTCCTAGCCTCTAGTGTCTCTTCATTGATTACACTAGCATCTTACCTGGCTTCCCTCCTTTCTTCTTCACCCACCCAAACCGTAGGCTCTATTTCTATGACCCAAGAGCCAGAGTGGTCCCTTTTAAAAGTAAGTAAGGTGAACCGTTGTCCCTGGTTCGTAGCCCTGCTTCACTACGTGCTCATCAATTGGAACAAATGTATCCCACTCACGAAGGACGTTGTTAATGTGGGAAAGGGTGGGAGGGGGAGGGAGTGGGACACGTGGGAATCCCTTATGTTTTTTATGTAACATTTATGTAATCTCAACCTTCTTTAAAAGTTAAAAAAATATTAATTATTAAAAATAACACAAAAAAGTAAATGAGATCATGCTGCTCTGCTTGAACGCCCCTAGGACTGCGCCATCTCACAGAGCGCGGCCTCAAGCCCCACCATTCGCGTGTCATCTCCACGGGACTCCTCGCCCTTCCCTCCCTGGCCTCATCGCCCCCCACTCTTCTCTCCCCTGATCTTGACGTGCACAGAGCACTTTTCTCCCTCAGAGCCTTAGGACCTTGCGTTGACTCTTCCTCCAGAGAGCTGCAGGGTTCCTGCTCTCATCTCCTCGGAGACTTTGTTCAAACCTTGCTTTCTCAGAGAGGCCCTCCAACCTTTTCTCTTCTTTGCTTCATGTCTCTCCTGAGCACGTATCATCATCGGATAAGCTTTATACATTAGACATCTATTTTGTTTATCATCTTCCTCCACTAGCATGTAAGCTCTTGGAGTGCAGGTATTTTGTCTGATTTGTTCATTGCTATCCTCAGGGACTACCAGGAATATAGTGCTCAATAAATAATGATTGAACAAATGAAAACATGTTTTCAAACATAAAACTGAGACCTGACAACCTCTATGAGCTATGTTTTTCTTTTGAATCTTTTAAACATTTCATTTTAATGTACAAAATAAAAATTCATTCTTTTTGGTGTACAGTTTTAAGCATTTAAATAAATGCATAGAGTCATATAATCCTCACCACCATCAAGATGTAGAACAATTCCACCATCGCTCAAAAACATCGCTCATGCTGTCCTCTTGTAGTCAAGCCCCGTTGCCACCTTTAAGCCCTAGAAACCACCGATCTGTTCTCCGTTATACAGTTTTGCCTTTTCTAGAATGTCGTATAAATGCAGCCTACAGTTTGTAGGCTTTTGAGTGTGGCTTCTTTCACTTAGTAAAATGTGGTTAAGATTCATTCACACCATTGTGCATATTAATAGTTTGCTCTGTTTTATTACTATGTAATATTTCATTGTATGATGGTATTAGTTTGGATACATGAATAAAAGGAGTATGCCATCAAGTTGTATATTACTAAACCAAGTCTCTAAGAGAATACACGAATTTTGTAGGAATTATAGAACTATACATAGTGGTTTTTATTTTTATTTTAACTAAGTATGAAAAAAGACCTGAAGAATATACACCAAATATATTAATAGTATTCTTTGGATTGGGGAGTTATAAGTGACTTTTTTATTCTTTTTTCTACTCTTTTCTAATGAGGCAATTTTTTATAATAGCAAAACCTTATTTTGAACAAGATGATATATTTATATAGAAATTAAAATAGCCTGATGATACGATTTGGGGAAATGAAAAGGGAATTTTAGGTCCTTTATATTTAAATGGCATCCATCTAAATCAGCCTACACTTTATTGGGGAATGAGAAAAAATAGGGTTCAGCAAAAAATTTACTTAACCCAAGGGAGGAAGACGGATGCTAATTTTAAGATGATAATTTATGATATTTTCAGTAACAATTTTATACCCGCAATCAAGAAGACTGCTGCTTCTTTAAGAAATGAGGGTCTCCAAACAGTTTATGAAGTAATAGATCATATATAAATAGGTTGTTTGCTCTCAGTACAGATGCCATCATTACTAACTACTTTCAGGCTCTTTGAGAGCTAAATAATTCCGTAATGCATCATTGAACATTTAGTTGCTTCATAGCAGATGGTTTCAGGGGTCCATCTGCTCACAGCAATGTTTTCAACAAGCCCCCTTCACCTTCACCAAAAGGTATGGAAGCATTAGAATATTCATTCTCCACTACAGGTGCCTTTCTCTAGCTCGCCCATATCAGAAAGAGGGGCCACTGCCCACCCACCCCACCCCCAAAGCAGCTGCTGGCCCCAGTGTCTTTTAAATGAAGCTTTACTGTTAGTGTCAAGGGAACTAGTGGGAGAAAGTCTCGATTTCAAGAACTGTAAACTTACCCATGTTATCATTACATGTGTGTGGGGTGGGGTGGGGGGCGGCTGACCGTTTAAAATGAGATATTAGGCAGTCAACATTTGTTGCACTGCTCTTGCCCATAATATATGCAGGAGCGGTATTCGTTTCTTTGGGGTTTGCAGTGGGAAGGAATACATTCTCTCTGTCTTTGAGGACATGGGGAGTCCCTGGGGCAAGGTCAGGATGAACGTATGAAATACACGAAGGAGCCACAACTAGAACCATATGGATAAGAACAAACCGAGTATAGTATCTGAATGCTGAGGGAATCCTGCGGCAAATGCTATGGGGACACAGCTAGTTTTATTCCAGAAATCCCAAATGCCCCATTACCTATGTGATCACTGAAATTTGCAGTCAGACTGCTGGAGAAACAGAATGGTGGCATGCAATGAATAAGACATGTGCAGCAGCTGCTCTCTAAATATGTAGAATTTTCTTTTCCAAATTGGAAAATAATAAGGAAAGACAAAGTTGGTGAACAGGAAGCACAGAACATTAAGTAGAGGGCTATTAAAAAGCCACAAGAAAATAACAGTCAACTTATTCGAGAAAGTCAGTGGACACCTCCCACCCCAGTACACGGAGTACAGGGATCTAACACCATGAGTTATATAAATACATTTCAGGCGTTGAATCATTTTATCACCAATTTGTAAGCAAGGGAATAGTGAAAAGTGTTATTTGAGAGAACCGTGTAAATGCTGACAATTGTTCCTCTCTGCTACCGCAAGGAAGCATTCAGAGAAGAATCCTATATTTTGTGTTCAAGCAGTTATATTTTAATTTGTCTTTCTAAAAGGAACAAATGGATTTAGATTAGGGTATTAAAGAAAATCGATGGAGTTTTCAGAGTCACATTTCAGAGAGCTGTTTGAAGACAATTTAATTATCTATTATCTTCTCTTTGTAAGAATTACCCCCAAATTTTTAAAAATGAGAATTTTTGGCTTACTGAAATGCATGACATCTGCTGTAATGGTCACTGGTGGTGGTTGTAGCCGTTCCGTTTTTAACAGGCACTTCTTGGGTACCTACCTGGTGCCCAGCATTGGGCAAGGTTTACAAAAGAGTCTCTATTTCCAACCTGAGGGATCTTCCCAGTCTCTAAACCGAAACTCCTTTGCCGAAATCGTTGTGTCAAAGGTGAAGGACGATTACTAGCCGCGAGGCCGAAGGGCGTGGCCTGCGTTGGAAGTCAGAGAGAAAGCACCTTCCTGATGTTGCCGTGAACGTGAGCTTGAGGCCCGTCAAGAACACCCACTGAAGTGGACTGTACCATCACGCCCACCTTGGTGCTCAACGCAGAAATACCGCGGACGTGTTTTCTGTAATTGGGAAAGCCTTTAGAACTCAGTCACTGTCATTCAACATGCTTTTCTGGCGTGAATCGAATTCTCCCAAATGCTCAACGCTAACAGATTCAGGAAGAACCCAAATTAAGTAAAGGATGTCTTCCAAGCCCTCAGGTAGCTTGCAATCTAATTGGGGAATGCAGACTGACCTACCTGAAACGGCAAGGAACAATTCCAAGGCCCATTTAAGGACCGCAGCGTTCAAAGCTAAGCCCATTCTAATCAGGGCTCAAAGGCGCACGGGAGGAGGTAAATCAGAAAGAACCCCATTTTCTTGTGTGTCATGGGCTCGGTCAAACACGTCCTTGTTGGAATGCTTTAGAGAAGAAAGGGGAGACCGAGGCTTGGGTTAACCTTAAGGAATTTTGAGTTGATTTAAAATTGGAAGTGGTTTTAGGTCTGCGCGTTTTGACAAAGGCAAAGCCGGAGTGATTACAAAAAGGTAGGAATAAATGGAATGAGAGCAAGGACTGGCTGTGGGTGGGAGGCTGAGGCTAAAGGGTCAGGCTTTGAAGTAGAGGGAAAGGAGGGTGGCTAGGTAAGTTGGAAACTGAGAGTCGTCACTTTTAAACTGGGGAGTCATGCATATGAAAGCTGAGCTGTTTGACCCATAGCTTACACAGCCTAATGGAGCACAATTGCCTGGTACACTCAGAACTGGCTGGGACGCAGGTCTGGTGGTGAAACCACCAGAGTACCTAGAAGTACTGTATATAGTGAGCCTTTATTCCATAGTCTTAGAGCTTAAATGAAGATCACCTACCAGGAAGAAACTGACATTACACATCACAAATCAGATTTGGTTTCAGAAGGTCCAACTATTACTTCAAACTTGGAGACAGAAAGTTATTTATTAGAATTTTAAGAAAGGGTTTATCAGAGTTTATTTTTATTTAATCTAGCAGAGTTTTCTTCAAGCAAAGAGGTCCTTGCATTTTCTTCAAATCTGAAACTAAAGTCTACTCTTCTGTTCTGTGATGCCAGCAAACTAAGTACATGCTTCCGAAAGGTCTGAATCCAGTAAAAGAAGTTTCTCTAAGTCTGGATGTAGATGTGTTCAGGCGGTTATCCCAGGATTTTCAGGGATGCTGTGAAATGGTGTGATCTCAAAATGCATTTTAATTAACGTTGGGTTGCTCTATCTACCTACTTGAAAGGTGATGTTAGAAAACAGTGCCAGAGCGACGGTTTCAGGGTTGTAAAGCAGTAGAGATCTATTTGCAAAAGAAACCTTTTGCAGGATCCCAATATATAAAACAGTTTTTATAGGAGGACTTTGGCTGCTGCAGAGGGGAAGAGCTCATTCTCCACGGCTTCCCCTCACCGCCCGGTCCCCCACATCCACCCAGAAGCAGGAGTGCCACTCGGCAGGCGTTCTACCAGGCCCCCAAACTGGACGGCCTAACTTTCTCACTTTTCAATCAATTCACAGCAGTTTGTCCAGAACAAAATGGGGTATCTGATGGTCACATTTGTATATTGAATCAACTTCTATCTTTCTGTGTAAGCATTCCTGCACTTTCTCTTGATTTCACCTGTGCAGTAAATGATTACATCTTGCAGCATCTGTAATAAAATACTGTCATGGGCTCTCACTAGCATCCAGTCGCTTTGCATAGTATTCACGTGATAATAGGTCAAAAGTGACTTTATCTTGAGTACTCTGAAGTTATATACTTTCTTTAGGAAGTTTGTTTCATGACCCTGACATTTGTATCTTTGGGTTAAAGAAGAAAAAAACAACGAAAAACAATTTCCTCGTATTTGTAAGTAGAGACAGAAGCCGTTTAGTTCAAGGCCATTGCCTGCAAGTCTTGGTATGAGGCAGGTACTGCCTTACTTGCTACCCTCCCATGGACGGCTCGGTGTGTCTCTGCCGACGCACAAGGCAGGAGCGGCACAGCCACACTTGGTGTGACTTTCAGGACCTGGAAGCCACTGCAATTACCAGCATAGGATTCAACAACGCGCACAGATAGACCTACGGAGCTTAACTGGGAGGCAGGCTTTATCTTTTAAGGTAAGATCCCATTGACCGGAAAGCAAGTAATTACTAGTGATTTAGTAAAAACAAACAAATATACTCTCAGGGAATTTCGGATGTCCTACCAAACCTCTCGGTCCTTTTAGATCTACAATTCTAGTATAGCATAAGGGTTATTTTTGAAGTCTATTATCTCTTTTTTTTTAAGATTTACTTTTTTATGTATTTCTCTCCCCCCACTCCGTCGTCTGTTCTCTGTGTCCATTTGTTGTGTGTTCTTCTTTGTCCGCTTCTGCTGTTGTCAGCGGCACGGGAATCTGTGTTTCTTTTTGTTGCGTCATCTTGTTGTGTCAGTTCTCTATGTGTGCAGCGCCATTCCTGGGTAGGCTGCACTTTCTTTGGCGCTGGGCGGCTCTCCTTACGGGGCACACTCCTTGCGCGTGGGGCTCCCCTACACGGGGGACACCCCTGGGTGGCACGGCACTCCTTGCGCGCATCAGCACTGCGCATGGGCCAGCTCCACACGGGTCACAATGGAAACCTCAACTAGTCAATAAAGTTAGGGGCTTTCCCCGTTGAGGAATCAGCTTTCCCAGTTCCCGGGAGGGTGGCGGTCCCTCTCCTTCAGGCAACACTTGCTCTCCTCTCTGGGTGTCTGCTTCACTTTGGATTCCTGGATTACTAAGAGTCAGCACATGTAGAGCCCTGGGAACACAAGGCTGAGTAAGATAAAAGAAAGCCTAACACAAGGGACAGACAGGTACACAGGTGATTGTGGTAAAGCGACTGAGTTCTGCATAGTTCGGCATTCCTCCTGAGGAATAGCAAGAAATTGTTGAATCACAGAGGATTTATTGGGCCCTTATCGTGGAGCAAGGTGCTGAGCAAGGCGCTCTGAGGTGATGGAAAGAAGACTAATTCACCATGCTGGATTCAAGACATGTACAGACTAATGAGGCAGAAGTATTACCAGCTACGAAATTTAAAAACCCTAAGTTCAAATCCTGATTTTGTCATCAAATAATGAGGTGGCAAGTTATTTTACATCTCTGAGCCTCAGATTATTCTTCATTTGTAAAACAGGTATTGCTTTCTGCATAAGATTGTGAAGATCTGAGGGAACAGCCTACTTTATTGTCTACCTGGGAGTCAGCTGTGTGACAGGTACTCAAAAGTGTTTTAGGGGAGCGGATGGAGTTCAAGTAGTTGAGCGCCTGCTTCCCACATGGGAGGTCCCGGGGTCAATTTCTGATCCCTCCTAAAAACACAACAACAACAACAACAAGCAAACAAATGAAAAAACCAATTCAGGAGAGCCAATGTGGCTCAGTGGTTGAGTGCCTGCTTCCCATGTGTGAGGTCCTAGGTTCAATCCCTGGTACTGCCACAAAGGAAAAAAAGAGATGAGATGAGACAAGCCTATACTGAAAGATAATGACTGCCAGAAGGTAGCAGTATTTGAATATAAAGTGAGTGATATTTACTTTGAGACAGGACTCAAGGAAGGAGACCACTAGGACTTCACTGTCAAGCGGTGACCTCCCAGAGGCTCTGATAGCGAGAGAGAACGAGAGAGAGAGAGAGAATCAGAGAGAGAGAATATGAGCAGAGCAGTGCTTATTTATCTAGAACTTCCAATTACAAGGATGCTCCATGGGACTCATGTTGGTTAAAAGACAATGAGTTAAGGGAAGAAAAAAGGGGTGCAGATGTGGCTCAAGCAGTTGAGCACCAGCCTTCTACACAGGAGGTCCCAGGTTCAGGTCCAGGTGTCTCCTGAAAAAAAAAAAAAAAGACAGTGAATTATGGAAGATTTATAGTAACAAGGCATAGAATATGAGAATTTGACGTTTTTACCCAAAAAGTAAAGTTTTAGTTGTCACAAAATGAAACAAAGGAAAATCCTTGGAGCCAAGGTGAACTTAGTCCCCCAAAAATCTACCTTTTAAGCAATTTGAAACATGAGCACGTATGAATTGATCACAATTTCAAAATCACATAGCTGTGCTTTAGTTATAATTTTCATTTAACGTAAGATTTCCTCACACCGATGTCATAAATAACAACACAAATTTGTATCTCGAACACTATGAAACATGTCATATACGAACTACTACATTACTATTTTATGTGATTCAAAAATCAGGAAAAGGTTGTAACCTGCGAGTTCACAAGCACTAGTGAACAGTGACAACTCCGCTTACCTCTGCACTCCCTTACTTGAAAGCGCAACGTCCAGTGTCCAAAAAGACAGTTGTCACTAGTCTCTTTGCCACTCTCAGGACTGCACGTGGGGAATTAGCGACCTGATTGGAGCACCTATTTCTGCAATGTAGGTAAAGGAAACGTGAAGTGCAAGTAATACGGGAGATGTTTCATTAGAGCTAGTCTTGGAAGACACTGACTTCAATGGGTACGTTGAATACCCGTGTGCCTGGTGGCTTTGTGTAGATACCAAACAGACAGGGAGCCAAGTTAATCGTTAAACGTAGCCAGATAATTAGGCCCCCGTAGACTGACTGAAACCACTTGGGTAATTATCGCGTCTCCACTGCTTTTGCTGTGTGGTGGCGGTGGCGATGGCGGTGATGGTAGAGACAGCCTTTATGGCATGGTCTGGTGCTCTCAGGGGAAGGAGAAAATTATGGAATAATGACAGATCTTCACAGTTGTGCAAACACCAAAGCAATTTCTATTAAAACCACCCCTTGGATCTCAATGACAGACTGTGGGGATTTGATCTTAAAATCAAGCACAGAGAACTCTTTGTAGATAGTTTTCCTTGTGCTGTGTAGTCGGAGACCTGACTATACTTACACCTCATTGATAATTTTGTACATCTTTTAAAAAAATTGCCTGCCAATTTGAAGGTTATTAGTTAAATAAAAGCTCTTTTAATAAAAAAATTAATGCCAGTAAATGGCTGACCTACATTCACAAAATGACTAAATTACAGTGATTCAATCTGAGGCAATTTAAGCATTTTGTTACAAGAGGAAATTGAGCTTCTTCCCATGTTTATTTAGTGGTACTAGCTGTTTATTTTAGCTTTTGGCTCAGCCATTACTCTCTAAAATTAGCAGTGCTTTGTTGTCTTAGAATAAGGAAAAAAAGAAGGGTATGCATAGCTAAATTAAAACTACACTTTCCTCCCGCAGAACAAAGTTTGACTCAGTAGGACGTGTGCTTTCCAATTTACAAAAGCAGATTATGTCATAAATCAACACACACACACACACACCATATATGATCGCGATGCTTCCACGTTCGGGATATTTTATCTGGGGATGAGGAGTCACTTGGTTTTTACAGCTGAGCTTGGCGTCACTCTGGAACTTGTGTCAGAGGCATGGTGCAATCAACCTGCCGCTGCACCCGCAAGCAGGATTTCTCTCCCAAAACACCTCCCCCTCGCCCGTTTCCTTCCATTTATGCGGCGTGAGTGTGCAATAAGCTCTGACGGGTGCCGCTTTCCTTCCTAACCGCCTCAGTGTCCCCACATTAGTGGCGACGAAATCAGTCATTTCCTTTTCCGTCTGCAGCGCGCCTGGTGCCCGAGCAGCTGGGGAGGGCGAGGCGGCCGGGGAGCCTGCGAATCTCGGCGGCCCTGGGGTCTTGCGTCCAGAAAACATGCCCGGGGCTGTGTGGGAAGAGGTGGGCGTCAGGGCGGCGGCAAGCGGTCAGGGGGTCGCCTGTGCACCGCTGCGGCGTTCGAGGTGACCCGCAGCTTGGAGAAGCCCCCGCGGCAGGAGCAGGTGCCACGTGGACTCCCAGGACCTCTTTTCACCGCACGGGGCAAGGGCGCGCCGGGCTCCTAATTCTTCCCTGCGAACGCGTGCAGGCTGGGGTCCACGTAGAACCAGGCACAACGCACCGTCTCGGTTACTGACAACTGCAGAGACAGGCACTTCAAGGCCAGGGAAAAAGTCAGGCTGGGAGATTCCCGAGGACCCACTCTCCTTCCAAAAACTGGAACAAGAACAAAATGTTCTCTTTCTGATAAATACAATCCTTTGTTAGGTGATGGAAATAGGACTCCTTTATTTGATGTGCTAAATTCTCTCTGACAATCTCTGGATGCCACTGATCTTTAGAGGTGTCATCGTTTTGTATCTATGAAATTAGGCAATTTACATGATAAAAAGTGTGGAAAAAGAATGACTACATTCCTAAATATTAACTGAATATCTTTTGTCACCTAATTATCCTACAAGGTAGAATAAACTTGGTTTCAATTAAAATTTAAAAAGGACTGAATTCTGACATCTTCACTAACTGAAGTATGTAGATATTTTAGTGACTAACAGTCTCTTTTCTAAAAATCACTTATAATAGAATTTGATAATTTCAATCTAAGTGGCATCTGTTGTACTAAAAGAAAAATGTTTCTCTATTCTTCCCTTCCTAGGATCTTTATAGATTATCAAAAAGGAAACATCTTCGATGAATTTAAAATAAAACTATCATGGTTTATAAGAATCTAAATTAAATTTGGTTTAGAATTAGATCACAAATGTTAAGAGCTATTAACTTTATAAATGTTTATTTTTAAATTATCATGAAAAAAATCATTAACGAAGAAGAAATTGGGAAGATACAAACTGGTTTGTGCTTTCAGTCATTCAAAATGATTTTTAACTTAAAAAATTAGTTTTTGGAAAATTATATGGTTGCACTCAGAATTCCTGGCTATACTGACAAAAGAATCATCTTGAATTTTATCCTTACCATAGCTAGTTGAAAATTTTAATTATTATTTTAAATGTGACATTATAGAATAGAGTTATCACCCTCAAAAAACCACCTTTTTTCCAAGGGGAAATAATGTAATTTTGATTTTAATAAACCTTGAAAACTTTTTTATAATTAAAAATTGTGATTTTTGCCTTAGTGTTTATTTTTGCCAGAGTAGAATTTCTAAATTCTATTGATTATGATCTTAATGAAGTAGCTATTTCAGTTACTTAAAATATTCGGTATGTCAGTTTCAAGAAGGGGAGAGATGGTGATTCTTTAAAGTTTTAACTACTAAAATGACTCAAGTTCCTTTGTTCCTCTTGCAGTGGTGAAGCTAAGATTTATTAGCCAAGATACAAATGCTGGAAGCCAAGGCAGTAGCCAGCAAAAGGAGGGCTGAGGACTGCAGAAGCTCTGTTTTCATTTCTCTTTATTACTTGTAAAACACTGTTCACCTTTAGTACCCTTCACTCTAGGTCTTAAGTAGTTTGAGCCTACGGCATTTAAAACCCTGTAACTTTAATTTTTAAGTGGTGTGCTTTCCTGGCCCAGTTGGGCTGTGACAGTATTTCCTCTGCCTTCTGTGTTAAAAAAAAAAAAAAAAAAAAAAAAAATTACTTTTAGCGGGTCATAGTAAAGGCAGGATTAACACATAATTGGAAGAAGCCTGTTCCATTTTTCAGGACCCAGACAGTGTTATTGGGATGTGCATATGTGTGTTTTCCTTTCGGCTACCATTTACACAAGTGCCCTGCATTCCTTTTGGATACACACAAGACTTCTCCGCACCCATTTCGCCTCCAATGTAATGAAGTTGTTAAAGTAGCAAGACTGACAGGTTAATTATCCTTTATAAAAGGGGGACAAATTGAACTGTGTCTTTCCATCATTTTTTGATATATCAGGAAGCGCTGGAGCTGCCCGCCGCGGCTCTGGTGAATAGAAGAGCTAATCCACTCTGCAATTCTTCCCTGACCCTGCTCTCCCCACCGGGGCCTCACTGTACTGCAGTTGGTTTTTGTTTCACATTCAACAGATTCCACTTTATTATAAATTCAGAAGGATTTTTTTCTCCCTCTCTCCATATGTTGGCTGACAGCTCCCCTGAAATAACTGATGGCTAAATTTAAACTCTGATGAAAATTAACCCAAGTGTTAAATGCAAACAGGAGCTGCTTGGAAGAGAAAAGAGTTATCATGGTAGATGCCAAACAGTGGAAAATGTGTGTAAATTAATGGAGCCTCGCTGCTGACAAGCCGTCAGGCAGTTTGATGGCTCTTGCTAGCGCTCTAGTCCCACTGAAGTTGGCCAGAGGGCAGCACGGACAAGTCCTGCTTTTCAAAAAGACCGCGGGAAGCTTGACAGTCATGCTAACTAGATCATCGAAAGTTCATGGTCAAATAAGAGATTTTTTTTCCCCCATTTTGCAAAGCTTTGCACTAAACAGAGTTTGCAAACAGGACAGCCATGAATGAGAGCAAATTGCAAGTGCAGCAAAATGATCCGAAGAGAAGCAAGCCAGAGAAGAATGTTTCAAAAAAACCAAACTGATTAGTTTCTACTGATTTCTCAAAGTTAATACTGAGAAATCGGTTTTGTTAACAATAGAACACATTTGATTTGGAACATTTTCTACTTAGAGAGTGATGCTTCACTCACTCTAGGAATTTGTCACAGAAATTACATTTGTATTTAATTTTTTTTTCAGGTTAAAATATGTAGTTTTAGTGAAGTTTATTGAAAGGAAATGGAAAGCTAATCAGATGTAACTCTATTTCCTATGTGATGCATATGTGGCATTCATAAGAATGGAAGGGGAAAAAAATCAGCCATTCGGCCATTTTTCTCCCTGAGTTAGGGAAGTATTTTGCTTCTCTAGAAATGTAACATTAATAATATGCTATTAGAACTTAATATTACAGGGATATAATAGGTAGGGCTTTGAATCATGGAGAAGAAAAACTGCTTTCAGTCCAGGCTAAATCTCTTAATAATCCTGTGACCTTGAAAGAGTGAGTGAGCCTCAGTTTCCTTATTTATAAGATGGAACTAATGGGATTATATGGAATTCTGAAGATGAAAGCAGTCTGAAAACTGGTAAGTTTGAGACAAAACTAAGTTAAGTGTCACTATTATTATAACAGATGTGTGTTATAAAATAAATCTAGTTAACAAGAGAAAATTGGCTCTTATATTAAATCGGGAGTTCTTAACCTTTATTGTTCCACCTTACCAGTCAGGTGAAAACTACAGACCCCTTCCTAAGTCCACACTATACTGTGTATTATTTAATAAACAGATCACACCTGCATCAACACTACTCCACAAGAATAATCTTTTTTTGAATTTCAATTCAAGTTCATGGACCCCTTGTTCAGAACACCTGTAAAATGGAGGAAACATGGTTCCCAGCTTCTTCTCGACTTCAGTTTACAACTTTGTCTTCAAAAGAGCAGTGATTTTCAACTTTTTATTTCTTCATCACAGTCTGGTTAGATTTACTAATGTTCTCTGCATGTTCACCACAAAAAGTGTTAGATACTGTAGATTTATTACTTTGATTAAGTTAAAAGTAATTAATTTTATTTTTTTAGAATTTCATGTCATCTCTTCAAGACTCCTTAGGCTCTTCAGAGTCAACCTAATTCTTTCCAAAAGCATGTGCTGTCTTTTCTGGGCTGGAAGCCACCCCGGCCTCCATCCTGCCTTAGAACTCTTGGGGGAAAGATTCCTCATCATGTAATTCAACTTAGGAAACACCGTCAATCTTCTGGGAGAAAGTTGTTTGAATTAAAAATGCCTGGCGTTTATCACAAATGATTTTTGGTCTTGGTCCTTATTGACTTCTACAAGAGCCCTTCATGCGTTTAGGTTTTATCCAGATTTGCATCTTTAATTCCATCTCCCAGTGAGGGCAGAGTGGAAAATCCCAGCTGCTTCTTACAGTCTTATGGATGACCGCCTTCCACCGCAGGATTCCCAAGTACTGAAGAGAAAGCCGGGTTGTGTCCTAGTCCCATCGCTAACGTTGGGAGGTTCTTTAGCCTCTCTAAGCTTCTTTTCCCATCTGCGAGATGTAGATGTACTAAGAATACTCACTTCCTGGAATTGTTATGCAGAATGAAAGAAATAATGTATGTAAACCACTCAGCTAGTACATGGTTCTTAGAAACTGTGCCATAAAAAGTAGTGAATAAAAAAGTCTTAGTAAGGTCGAAGAAGACCCAAATACATAGTGATGAATAACATGTAATAACGATTAGCCCCTGTTGCCAAACGAGGGTCTCATAGTGTCCCCTGGCACAGTCTGAGAGCTGGGGGCACTTTCTGTCAGACGTGCCCTCCCACGCTTAGGCGACCTTCCCTGGAATCATCTTTGAGTCACATGGTCCCTGCACTGAGTATACATTCCTATTCAAAAAGAGAGAGAAAATAGTTAATTGGTGTAGAACTGGATTAGAAATTAGAACAGCTGAGTTATAATCCTAATTTGGACATTCACGTGAGCACGTCAACTTTTTTTTCTCTCAAATTCAGTTCCCTGGTCTAAAAATGAACTGTTGGGTTAAATCAATTCATTCAATAAGTATTTATTAAGGACTACTGGGAATAACAGTTGCCATTGGTTGGAGAATAATATGACTTTTTCTACACATTATCTTATTTATTCTTAAGCAATCCTGTGGGAGGTATTATCCCCACTTTACAGATGAGAAAACTGAGGATTAGACAGGCACAACCATTTCCCCAAGGACACAGAGTTAATATGAAGCAGGTCTGTACTTGAAATGTAATTCTGTTAGATCCCAAGCACACCATCAATTACAGCTCTACTCTATGCCAAACACTGGACCAAGTGCGGGCTCTTGATTACTCTTAACATGCCCTTCCAGCTTTAACATAGGATGCAGTTGATTCTAATTCCCTGTGAATTTATAATCCAGAAGAGACAGTATCTGAACCATATCTTGTCATGCCAGTGTCTCTTTTCTCATAAATTCCTGGTAATGGATTTAATCATTACTGTGGACAGAGGAAAGGTTTGCTAAAGAAGAGAATGTGGTCTCTGATAAGTTGCTGGTGAACTTTTAGAATTAATTGACAAACATGTATCTGGATCTTCGCACATGAGAAGCAATGTGCTTGGTGCTGAGGATTCAACGGCAAATAAGACAAGGCTTGCCACTTATGGGAAAGAAGGAAAAACTAATGTACAATTACAGAATAGTTCACAGGTACTAACAGAGCCGTCTAATTCAGACTGGAGATTATAGAATAGTTTCTCAGGAAGGCCACACTTGGGCTGTGACTTTTCCACTGCTGGCCAAACTCCCTCTGGGGCTGATAGGGCACCTGGAGTTATGAATGCTCTTTCATCCTCTTCTGGGGCTGCAGGAACCTCCCTTGGGCTGCCTCTGCCCTCCGTTACTCTGGTAAGTCTGCAGACATCACTAGTCTAGGGGCTCTAGACTGCTCTAGACCACACCTCTCCAAGGCTTGCTCCCTCCCAGGACAGGAAATCGAAATCAGACCCAAACACCCAAGGCAGGGCTCATTCGCATCTCATTTCTCCCCTTCTCCACCCTTCTTCCCTCTCTTCTCCAGCTGGAAACTTTGTTCTCGGGGGCCAAAGAGAAATGAGAGAAAACAATTTCTGAATGGTCACATATCTTTTGTAGTCTTTCCTCTCTGATCCCTAGCCTAAGGTTTTAAACAAAAGAGACAAGCATGTGGCGTTTCATCTGTGAAAGCACCCTGATGCAGTCATTGGCCATCTGTCTAGCTGCTTAAACTGTGGATGGTCGCAAGCAAGCACATCAATTACTACTTATTTATGGAATGAAGTTCCGGTATTTCTGTGCGTGAGATAGACAACGGGGCATGATGGTGGTCGAATCGCAACAAGTGAAATAAGTACTTGGTTGGAGAGAAAAGGGCTTAACAGTGAGGTGGGACTGACAGATTGGGAGAAGATGGTATGGAGATATGGAGCGCTCCAAAACTGTAGTGCAGACGGCATAGAGAAGAGAGAGAGAGGAAGACAGTTGAATGGCTTACAGGTTGCATTGAGAAAGAGGTGAATTTTAGTTGAGTATTTATAAGATGGAAGAGTTCTGAGTATTTCAGGCAAAGTGGATTCCTGGAACTTGGACTGTAGGCAGTCCTCTAGATTTTGAGCTTTCTTTTTCATCATTGAACTCTTATGGCACCAATTGTCATTTCTTGTTATTTCATGTGAGTTAAGGAATTAGAGTCCTGTTTCTTGAGGGTCAGGAAACATGCTGATTCTTGTCCCCTAGAGAAGAGGAAAAGCTATATGCAAATACATATATATATATATAAAAATACAAATACATATATATATACAAATACAAATATATATACATATACATATACAAATACAAATACATACACATATACAAATACATATACATATACAAATACATATACACATTTATTTGAGGTGTGGAGGTAGGAGTAAAATATCCATAAATATTGTATTCCAAGTTGTAACATACAACACTGAATTTGGATAATTTACTACTTCGAAGCATCTGTTTCCCTCCTTTTTAAAACCACTTTAGAAGGTTTGCTCTATACTACCACACTGATTTTGCACCGACATGTTTCTAAGATAACTCACTTCCTAATACAGTTGAAATGTTGTTGGTTTAATCCAATCAAAATTAGGAAAGGAGTTTGTCACTTTCCAAATCATGTAATACCTTCTAGAACTTATAAGAAGTATTTTGAGTTAACTGCTTTGTTGGAATATATGTTCATTGCTAATTTAAATGGGGTTAGTAAAGTTAAGAGCTGATTAAAGAAACAAAAACACCCTTTAGTCATCTGGTTATGGAATTGTGAGCCACTACAAAGCAAGCTCTCCTGAAAACAATTTTTACCTACTGTAAAATATTTGCCATCTCTTATAGTACACTGTAATTCACAAGCAATTTTGCAGGAGCTGGTCACCTACCCCTTTTGAGAGCAATATAGAGCAATTTCTTTTTCCAAAATGATTTTTATTTACATTTGTGTACTTTTTTATTCACCTGCTCTCAAAGCAAAGGAGCTCCTAATTATGTCAGGAGAACTTGTTCTTCACAATGGTCAGAAATCCATTTGCTTCTTTTCTCAAAGTGTGTCCCTTCCTTTCCACCGCTGCCTTGGAATAGAAGAGCCGAGTGCGCCCATGCTCAGCTCGTTCTGCCTCCAAGAAGGCTCAGGACAGAAGACCGGAGGGCAACGGGGACCCTGGGGCAGCAGGCAGCTGAGTCTGGACCAGGTGGGGGAGGCCCCAGAGGCGGGCGGGACTGATGGAAAGCTGGTGACATCCAAGGGCCCTTCCAGTGGCCTCTGCCAGCAGGACGGGAGGGTTTCCGTCCCGCGGCCCCTCTCCCCATCACAGCCTGCACTAATTGGTCTTGGCGCCGCTGGGCACCGCAGGGGGACGGGAGATTGGCAGGGCGCCCTGCTGCCAGGGCCCTGAGAGCCGGGGTCCCCGCATCCCGCGCCGGCGCACCAAGGGCCGGGGGTCACCGCAGAGCCCTGGCTGACTCAGCGCTGGCCCGGGCGCTCCTGGGGCAGAAGCAACGAGGAGAAACGGTGCCCTTCTGTGAGCCTGGCATCACGCAGTAGCAGGCCACCTTTTATGTTTAAAACCACAGGCATTTAAGACCACTGCGAAGGTGGAAAGGGGGGCTTGAGTAAAGAAGAAGTCAGCAGCACCTGTTTTTGGGTAAAGATTTTCTTTTTGTTGTTTTTTTTTTAAAAAAAGCATCATCTCTTTGTTCCAAACTTCACATTTGGCCCTTCCTTCTTCTCTCAGGAGCCCTACAAACATCCTTTATCTGTTTATTTCATGCAGTATAAATTTCTAGTTGTAGATTCATTTCAGTTGCTCTTGTGTCCTCTAGATACAGAGTAATAAGAAAATATGTTCTTTTTTTATTTTTATGATTGACCCCAGGCCCTCACACATGAAAAGCAGTTGCTCAACCCCTTACCTACATCCACTCCGCAGTGAAAGTTGTTTTTTTTAGTTTGTTTTTTAGGAGGGATCAGAGTTTGAACCCAGGGCCTGGTACAGGGGAAGCAGGCGCTCAACCAGTTGAGCTACATCTGCCCACCTGTAAATTCTTAAAGTGAGATTCAGCATCAGATGTGGATTCCCACTCCCTTCTGATGGGAACAAAGCGTAAGTTCTGGGCTCTAAATGCTCACGAGGGCCCACGATACTGGCTGGTAAAAGTGACTCCCAGCTGCCAAGGGGCAGTGGATTCTGATCCTTCTCTCTGAAGTGTTTCCTGATGAGTGGATTACATAAACATTGTAGTACACCCCTTGCACACTTACCTGCACACCCTTGCACACACGTGCACCATCCCAAGGCCACAAATACAAGGGGATGGTAACCCACTTTCTTTCAGGGAGTCACACAATTGTCCTTCCCTCGAGGGTCTGTCCCATTCGGTGAAGTCCATAAAATGAATGTGAAATAAACGGTGATGCGGCTACACAAAGGAATAATATGCAATCGTTAAAAATATTTATTCATGTGGAAAAAGCCCAAATGGTTAAAAAACAACAACACCGGTGTGTAGTATGGCCTAGTTTTTGTAAAAATACATCTTTGCGAGGTCAGGCATATTGATGTCAGTCCAGGAAAATAAATCTGGACGTTTACGCAGCGGAAACGATAGCAGCGCTCTCTCCAGGGGCGGAGGCAGGGGGGGCGCGGTGGTGTCCCCCAGGGCGCAGGAATGCTCCCGCTTGCTGGCACGGACGTCGGCCGCCACGGATTCAGTAGGGCTGGTGGCCCTCTCCACCCCTAGCGATGGGCGGATGCCCTTGCCGGCCAGAGTCCGCGGCCCAGCAGGCCCGAGGTTTAACCGGTGACTCTCTGGCCCCCGAGCCCTCTGCGCAGGCCTTCTCCCCAGGATCGGCGCGTCTCCATCCTCACGTGCTCTCGGGACGGGCTCATCGCCACCCCCTCCTCCCTCCTCGCCGCCTTCGTCACGGCCACGGCCAGCTCGCTGCAGGACCCGGAAAGCATCCACTGGTTAACACCAAGGTACCCCCGAACGGAGGACCCCGGCACCCCGGAAGAACGTTCCTCCCCTCGGCTTCGTCTGGTGAAGACCCGTTCTCCATCAAATCTAACTCAAGCATCCAGAAAGCCTGTCCTGGTCCACATTTTTTGCTCCCCCCCACACACACCCCCACCCTTGTGGCATGTGAGGGTCTGCCATTGCCCACTTCCTCACTGTCTCGCCCCAATACTGCGTGTCCCATGGGGACCAGAACTATGAGTTCAGATTTTCTAGGCTTTTCTCTTTCGGGCCGAGCACAGTGCCTCACACACATACTTTTGTGTTGTTGGTTCACCTCTGCACCTGCTTGGTAGATGGTGCATCCATGGTCAGCTCCGAGAGTGGAAATGCTGCTTTAGGCATCCTCTTATTCCAGGGCCTGGTGTCTGCACACAGTAGGTACTCAATAGATGCATGCTATGTGGTTAAATGCTAGTTTTTAAAAATAAAAACCTATGGGGGGGCGGGGTGGAAAATGGACTTGGCCCAGTGGTTAGGGCGTCTGCCTACCACATGGGAGGTCCGCAGTTCAAACCCCGGGCCTCCTTGACCCGTGTGCAGCTGGCCCATGCGCAGTGCTGATGCGCTCAAGGAGTGCCCTGCCATGCAGGAGTGTCCCCCACGCAGGGGAGCCCCACGTGCAAGGAGTGCGCCCCGTAAGGAGAGCCGCCCAGTGCGAAAGAAAGTGCAGCCTGTCCAGGAGTGGCACCTCACACACGGAGAGCTGACACAGCAAGATGATGTAACTAGAAGAGACACAGATTCCCGTGCCGCTGATAAGGATAGAAGCAGTCACAGAAGAACACAGAGTGAATGGACACAGAGAGTAGACAACTGGGGGAGGGGGGTATGAGGAGAGAGAAATAAATAAATCTTTAAGAAAATAAAATAAATAAAAATAAAATAAAAACCTATGTATTATAGTTACATGCACACGTCTCTTTATTTTCTTCATGACTTTATAGTCACAAAGCTTTTTGAGGAAGAACTCCATTTCTATGACTGAATCACTTTTGTGGGCCTTACAGTGCCCAGCACAGTGTCTTGCACACAGTGAGAACATAATATATACTATTTTTGGAAAGAGCGACTTGAGTTCGGGGCCTGGCTCTGCCAACTCTGAGTCATGGGGCCTTTGGTAATTTGTTTACCTTCCCTGTCCTCAGTTTCTCTCATCTGTAAAATGTGACAATCATACCTATCTCATCTATGATTTAGCAATAATAATAGCTAACACTTTTAAATAGTTTCCATAGTTTTATCCCCATTTTACAGAGTAAGAAACTGAGGCACAGAGAGGTTAAGTGACTTGCCCAGGGTCACTCATCAAGGAAGTGTGAGAATGCATGTGGCTGGCATGTAGGCTAATGCTCATAAATGGCTGGGTCGTTGTGGAGCTGGTGATTGGCGTCATAATCGTTGCTCTTCTTATTAACGTGAGCATCGTAAAATAACACAGAGATATCATCGCTACTGCAGCCCTTTGAGGGCCACGGAGGTCTGCGTCACCTTGGGCTGCAGACAGAAGCGGAGCCTTGTGGTCTAAGCGTGCAGGCGGGTGCAGGATACAAGGAGGGTGGCTGCCCTGTCCTTTCAAATCCCTCCCTGCCTGAAGGAGTCTGTCCAGGCCAGCGTAGCCCAGGACAGACACAAGCAAACTGAAGTCGTGCTCCTCTACGACCCTCCTCCCTAGAGCGCCACAAGGAAACTCTGGGGTTGGCCCTCTTTCAGGGGTACTGGCCAAGGGGACAGAAAGCCCACCCTTTCAAGTGACCACTGGACCCCAGAGCTCCAGAGGTTCTCTGGCTGCTCAGGAGAGCTCTTCTGGAGGCTCCTTGACATGGAAGGAATCCGAAGAGTAGGGATCAAGTCTCGACATCGGACAAGGCAAGCTCAGGGCACACAGCTCACCCTGTGCTTCCAGCTCTGGGCATGGGCACTGCAGTGGAAAGAGGGTGCTGCGGGGGCTCTCGGGGGCCAGGCCAGAGCAGGGCTGACTTCCACCACCGTGGCTGGCACGCGCCAGCTGACCGTTCCTTAAACCAACTGCTACATCCTCCCTGGGGGAGCGGCGTGAGAGAAAGCATAGCAATAACTAAACTTCAGAAGCCACCAGGGAGGCAGCGGGGGAGAAGTGAGGAAATAAATGGCCCAGCTGCCAAGCAGTTCGCTGAACGTGGCCATCCTTGCAGGCATCACGGCCACTTCAGTACTGGAAAAGTGAATTAAATGAGAATGAGAACCCGCCAACGTGTTGTTAGCTCACTGCTACAATGCCGTGTGACATTCACTTTAAAAATCATGTGGAAGTGGTTAACAATTCTATTACAGCATTTACAGAACTTCGCCACAGCTGCTTTTCCCTGAGAGGGAGGCAGGAATGCATCCAGCAGAGCTGAGCAGTGTGTCCAGAATGTGTAGCAGGAGCAGCAGGCGGGTGAGAAGGCCCCACGGCGGGTCTGAGCAACTTAGCCTTTCAGAGCTTCACTCTCCTTACCTGTGAAAATAAGATAATGTTAATGCAATAGCATATGAGTGCATGCAAAACAACCTAGAGAGCAAGCAGATATGAAAAAAAAAAGGAAAAAAGTATTTAAAGCTAAAAAGGCGCAGTATACACTAAGATAATTGAATTAGAAAGCTCATTTTTCCCCATGTGGACCCATATGATTTTGAGGGCATGTCTTTTTTAAAAATTTTTTAAGTTTTTCTCTTAGTTTTATATTTACAGAAGCTTTAGATTACATTGTGTTACATAAAAAATATAGGGGATTCTCATATACACCTTCCACACTTTCCCTAATTAACGATCCTTCATGAGTGTGGTGCATTTACTACAATCGATGAATACATATGGAAGCATTGCTACTAACCAGGGACTATGGTTTACATTAGTTTACACTCTGCCTCACACAATTTTATAGGTTACGGCAAACTATATAATGGCCTGTATCCATCATTGCAATGTCATGCAGGACAACTCAAATGTCCAGAGAATTCCCCTATTTTATATCTATTCTTCCCTTTCTCTCCCTTCGGAACCTCTGGTGGCCAGTGCCTTTATATCAGTGATAAAAGTTCTTCCATAGCTAGAATAATAATAAGTCTACTTTAATCCATTGTTCATTCCCCAGTCTTGAGGATTTGGGGATGGTGATGTCCACTCTGCCTCTAATTGAGAGAGGGCTTAGATCTCAAGGGGCAGACCGATGGAGCTATCTTTCCTGCAGTTGCAGACCCTCTCTGCTCCTTGGGATGGGTGCCGTCCATCACCATCTCCTTGTTAGTTGTCCTGCGTGAGTCCAATGAACTGGAGATTAGGTACTGCAGCTCTGCTGAGATTCAGGGCTCAGCCGGCACATAAACAGACTAAAGATTTAGGTCTCTGGGACAAATACTTAACAAGTATAGTGCTATTTATAGGTTCGAATTAAAGGGGCACAAAGGCCATGTGTAGGGAAACTGAAAATGAATCTAACTCTGTTGCACTGGGGATCATAAATTCCAAAGAAAGGCCCACTGATAAGGCGCCAAGTTCCTGAGTTTGTCTGCCCTGCTTGTAGGGTCTGGATGTCTCCAGAGCCCTCAGAAGCCCGGCTATTTGAGGCTCTGTTTACTGTAGTAGTCAATGAGATCCTGCTGGGTAGTGAGCACATCTCTTGTGCCTCAGTTTTTTCCTTTCACAAGTGCATTCCTCTTGAATTTTAATAATAGACATCAAACACTTTGATTTTTAGGTAGGTGATAATTTTGGAAAAACTGGGGTATATGTATAATGAACTATCACCAAACATTTATCTCCAGATTGGAGATGTTCCAAAAGGATTAAAGAAAGGGGATGATTTCTACATTGTTCCCACAAAAGACAGAGCAGTCATGACATCCAGCTGCTGGGTCAGTTTCTCAAAGGGTAGTCATTTGGAGTGTATTCAGTAGACTGAAATATGCTCAGGATTTAACATGTGCACAATATTACTCCTGCCCCTTGGATTGGGAACCAGGAAGGACCTTCTTCAGGTGGCTTGTTCTAGGGTAAGACAAGGCCATTTGGAAACAATTGGGTGCAAACAAATCAGTATAAGTGCAAGAGGAGAAAGTGTGCTGGGCCTCACTGCAGGTGGAGGAGGAAGGGAAGGGAAGACTAGAACCTGGCATGGTTGTGAGGAGATTCAGCCTAGCTACCAAGGACTCTGGCACTTAGATTTTCAATCTCTGCCTAGTTCTTCACCTTTAAAACAGTCCTATTTCACATGAGTCCGAAACAAGATAATCAAAGCAAACGTGTTAAACAATGTAAAAAGCCCAGTGCAGTGGACGGGGGTGATGGGAGTGCTCTGGTGGGAGTGGGGTCGACGGTGATGGAGTGTGAGTATAAGTGGGCTGGGGAGATGGGCTGAGCTATCCATGGAGCTGGGGGGAGGACTGGAGGAAGGAACAGGTGAGCTCTGGGGAGGATGAGGCTATGGCTGAGAATGCAATTGTGGAGTGTTCTTCTATGGCACGAGAGGGTCACTAGTACAGGGTGTCAGTGGTGGGGGGATGTGGGGGGAAGGGTGCACCTGGGGCCTGCCTCTATGGGATATGAATGTGTTCATGTTGTCGTTGGATATTATCTCAGTGGGTGGAGACCCACACAACAACGAAAAAAATAGACTCTCATCCTGGGGAGTCCTGCTGCATTCTCAAATAGAGTGGCAAGAATCTCAAGGTACATAAAGCAGTGCCCAATAAAGGAAAACTGACCAATATGCCAAGCCTTGAATATGAATGCTTGTACTTATGAACCTTATTCTTGAAAAACTGAAACTTAGCCTAATAATAGCTATTGCCTAAGAGATACCTCCTGAAAACCTTCCTGTTAGTCAAATATGGTCTCTGTCTAAGCTAAACTCAGCAAATAAACTCACTCCCTTCCCCTTGCCCACCCCCCAGCATGGGACATGACTCCTGGGGATGACTGTCCCTGGCACTGAGGGATTACTACCAAGTGCCAAACAGTGAGGAATTCGGAAAAGACTTTGAAGGAAAAGGGGAGACATTAAATACAAAAGAGTTTTTATGGCTAAGAGATTTCAAAGTGAGTTGGGAGGGCGTTTCCAAGGTTATGTGCATCTCACGCAGATCTCATTTGCTGCCAGAGTAAACAAAGCCCAAACAGGGGTCCTCCGAGGGCTGTAGAGACATCTAGACACTATAGACAAGGAACACAACCCCATGAAATCAGCACCCCGACGGTGGCCCTGACCTTGGATTATATGTTTACCTATTTCCCCAATGTAACAGTTAGACTCATTTATATTTTCCTACACATGATTCTTCTATCTCTTTTATTTGAACCTATAATTATCACTATACCCATTAACGATATGTCCCAGAGACTGAACTCTTCAGTCTGCTCATATGCCACTTGAGCCCTGAATCTGAGCAGCGTCACAGCCAACACCTACTCTCCATTTCATCAGACTTGCCCAGGACAACTAACAAAAGGACGATGACGGACAACGACCATTCCAAAAAACAGAGAGTACCCACAACTGCAAGCCAGACAGTTCCTCCCCCCTGCCCCATGGGATCGAAGCCCTCTCATTCTGAAGCAGACCAAGCATCACCATCTCCAATCCTCAGGCTTGAGGAATGAACAAACATAAGGGAGAAATGCCACCATGGACCAAAGTAGACGTGTAATTATGTAGTAATAGAAGAACTTGAAACATCAATACAAAAATAGTGGTTGCCAGAGGTTCTGAAGGAAGAATAGGTGGAACATGGGGCATTTTTAGGGCATTGGAATTATTCTGCATGATATTGCAATGATAAATACAGGCCATTATACGTTGGTCAAAACCTTTTAAACTGCACAGTGCAAAGTGTAAACCATAACGACAACTATAGACCTTGGTCAGTAGCAGTCCTTCAATAGGTTTTCATCAATTGCAGCAAATATACCACAGTAATGTAAGATGTTATTAATAGGGGAAAAAGTGGAAGGGAGAGGAGTGGGTATATGGGAATCCCCTACACTTACAATGTAACTTTTTTGTAATCTAAAACTTCTCTAAAAATAAAGTTCATTACATTAAAAAATATTGTGACTTAACAGAGAATCCCAGTACAATTGAAAGGTAAGATGATGAGTGTCTGGCAAGCCCTCTCCAGGCTTCCTGTAATCAGTGGCTGGTTTGAAAACAGTGATTAAATCTATGCATCCAGCTCCTCCAGCCTTCCCCTCTCTGTCCACACCCAACAATTTTGTCCCTGCAGTTTATGCAGCATTCGATATGCCCATGCTTTTAGGTCCCCATTGGGGTATACTGGAACACCATTCTGCTCCTCAGGTTAAAATGTCACTTAAATCCCTGCCCCTCAGGGGCCTCTGAGATAGCTCACGGTACCAGAGGGTGGTGGCAGTAGGGGACAGGGTGCAGTTACCCATCCTAAAACATCCCATCAGCTACAGAACACTTCAAGGAGCCCTGAATCCCAGATCCATCTCCAAGTAGATTTAGCTGAGTGTCTCCATCTCCTATGCCCATCTTTTCTCCACCTTCTCTTCCTCCTCCTTGTTCTTCTTCTTTGATATGGTGTCTTTGAAATACTAAGCACTGTTTTTTCTGGCTTTTTCTTTGAACACAGGTCTTGGTTGAGACCTTAGGAGAATACAGGGTGAACAAAAACCAGATTGCTGCCCCCAGACTGGATGAAGTTTCTCGAAGGTGACTTAGTGGGATGGGAAGGTATGCAGGCGTTGTGGAGCCCATTTCCCACCTTGCATCCATGGGGAAAGAGCCAGAAGCAGAAAGATCCCTATGAATCTGACCGCCAAAAGGCAGAGGGGCCCTGGAGGTGCCCCATGGAGTTTGCCCGGCTTGGCACAGCCTGCGTGTGCTCAACTGTGTGTCCTGGAAGGGCCCGGAAGTTCCAGGAGCCAGAAATGGAGGCACCGGAAGGGGCCTTGCTGAGTGAGGGTCCCCTCCGGAGCCCTCTGTGTGGACGAGCAACACGCGATGCAGAGATTAAGGAGGTCTCAGTGCAGAGCCACGGGGACAAATTACATGGGACTCAAGGCCTTGGAACTTTATGAGTCTCTTGGTATTTCAAGGAAACTCCTGAGAAAGAGAAGACACAAAACGAGAGCGTTTCCATCCCTCCAGCAAGGTACGATCAGAAATTGGAATTAAGTTCAGTTATAGGAAAACAAAGTTGGACTTCCTGCATACAGGGTGTTGTGCACTGAGATTTATCCACAGCAAAAGTCACAGGCTCTCACCCCTGTCTTTTATCTCTCTCTCCTTGTAGGTATCTCCTTGCTGATCAAAGAGAAAATTCTAGTAGCCTGTAGGCCAAAGCAGCAGAGCAACCAATTGCCATTGGCAGATACGCCATAAAATGGAGTTCCGGGGCTCTGTGGGCCCTTGAATGAGTGGCGGTACTTGAGGAGCGGGCACGCCTCACCCCTGGACCATGTGCTGCACCTGCTGCCCAGGCAGCTGACGCTCCACCCTTCCCCAGTCTCCCCAGCAAGTCGGGCTCCTCCAGCTTTTCCCCTCCCAGACATCTGGTCCTGCTGCTCCAGCAGCCTCCCCGCTCTGCACCCGCCAGGGCCTGCCTGAGCAGGAGGGTGTGAGGGCCTCTGATGAGGTAGGCCTGCTCCCTCCATCACTCTCAGCCGCGAGGAAAGCACCAGCTGTCTGGCTTAATTTGCATTTTTCTCTCCCAAATAATGAAATTAGCCATGAGTTTCCTGAGGTGATGCAAGGCGCAACTTTAGGCTCGATGTGTCAGTGTGTGATGGAGAGGGAAGGGAAGGTCAGGGAAGCATCTTGACAACAGAAACTAGAACGAATTTTCACTGTAGAAGTACCTTTTAGCTCCGAGGAAAGTTAGATGAGGCTTTTAAAAGGTAATTTCCTTCCTCTGGGATAAAGGCAGAAACATTTGACGAACAAACAGGAAGAGCTGCCAGCCAAGGCTGAAGCAATTCTCAAATACCGATTTTCTTGGCCACATCCAGAATGGTCTTCCAATGATGACATTTGATGAGGTGCACAGGCCAAAAGCTGGACACCGCTGCTAAATAGCAATGGGGCACAGAAGCCTTTCCCTCAAACTACCATTTGTATTCATCTGATCACAAATAAAGCAACCACTCTCTTCTCATTTGTCACGAGTGTTCGGTGACTGGCTCTGTGAAGCTTTCCTAAATTCTCACCTCTTTTTTTTTTTTTTTGTATGTTTAAACTGATTGATAAGTTATCATCCCTGGAGCAAATACACAAACCCTTAGTTATATCCTGAAGCAAGTTCAGATGTGAGGATCTTTAAGAAATGTATTTTCAGCAAGTTCACAGAGTTCTTCAAATGACCCTCTTCAGAGGCAGAGAAAATTGGACAGCCCTAGCCTCTCAGGTAGGTGGGGGGAAAACTAAGCACGTCTTCCAGGTTATATGTTGTCAATCCTTTGCTCCGAAGCTTCCAAAGCTTCTTCTCCAGGGCTTCGGAATGAAACTTAAATGCCTTTCCAGAGTTAAAAGCCCTTATATAAGCCAGTCCCCAGCCCCTCTCTACCCTCCTCTTCTATTTCTCTTTCCCTCATTCATTCACTCATTCATTCAACAAATAATTTTGAGTATTTTCTATGTCCTGAGCACCTCAGTAGCCATGTGGAATACATCCACAAACAAAGCAAAGATCCCTGCTCTAGCACAGCTTCCACTCTAGCAGGAGGGGACAGGCAATAGTATATACAGGAATAAGACTGCTGCTAGGGAGAAAAGCTAATAAGAGAGATTGGGAGTACAAAGTGTAGAAGGGGGTGGTAATTAAAGTAGGTGACGCCTCATTGAGAACGTGATTTTTGGGCAAAGGCTTGAAAGAAGTGATGGAGCGAGCCATGAGGATATCAGAAGGTAGAGTCTTTCAGGCAAAAGGAGCAACCGACACAAAGGACAGAAGGCAGGAGCAAGCCTGTCATGTTAGAAGAATAGTAAGGAGGCGAGGGTGGCCGGTGTGGAGTGAGAATGGGAGAAGTAGTGAGAGATGAAATCAGAGAGGTCATAGGGACCAGATGGAGCCGGCAGCTGTGTGCTATTGCTAAGACTTTGGCTTCTACTCTGTGTGAAATGAAGAGTCAGAGTAGGGATTTGATCAGAGGAATAATGTGATCTAATTTACATGTTGAAAGGATCATCTTGATTGGTGAGTTGAGAATAGATTGTAGAGAGGTAGGGCTAGAAGCATCATGACCATTTAGGTTATTGCATGAAGCGGATGTGGCTCAAGTGATAAGATCTCCATCTACCTTATGGGAGGACCTGGGTTCAATCCCTGGGGCCTCCTGGTGAAAAAGAAGAAGAGAAAGTGTGCCTGCGCAGTGAGTCATTGCCCACGCAGTGAGGCGAGTGCCCATGTGCTGAGCTGAGTGCCCATGCGAGCTCCCACGTGGCAAGCCGAGTTCCCACGTGGTGAGCCAGTGCCCATGTGGTGAGTCCAGTGCCCACATGGTGAGCTAGTGGTCATGCAAGTGAGTCACATAGCAAGGTAATGATGCAACAAAAGAGAGATGAAGGGGAGGGTCAAGGTGAAGCACAGCAGAGACCAGGAACTGAGGTGGCACAATTGATAAGGAACCTCTCTCCACATTAGAGGTCCCCAAGTCCAAATCCTGGTGAATCCAGAGGAGAAAGATGAGAAGAGAAGACAAAAAGAGAGATAGATACAGAAGATCACACAGCAAATGGACACAGACAGCAAAAACAGCAGGAAGGGTGGAGGAGTTAGGAAAAAAACATATTTGTAAACTGTGGGAACTGAAAATTAGTAATGAAACCATTTTTTAAAAAAGAGGTTATTGCAATAATCTAGGTACAGAGTTGTTCTGGGATATTAGTGGTAGAGGCTGTTAAGGCTGTGTTCATGACATATTTGGAAGGACGGTCAACAACATTTCCAAACAGAATGAATGAGAATTGTGAGAGAAAGAAAAGAGTCAAAGAGGATTCTAAGGATTTTAGCCTTGTGCAGTTGGAAGAATGGAGTTGTCATTTACTGGGATGGAATCATTACAGGAGTAAGTTTGCAGTGGGGTTGACATAAAAAGTACAGTTTGGGGCACATTAAATCTGAGATCATCTTAGACATCCAAGAGGAATATCACATAGACAACTGGGTGTGCAAGTCTCCCTGAAACAGTTGATCTTTGGGTTGTCAAGCAGTTATCACTTCATAAGAAATATAGCATTTTAAGGCTGTTTAAAATTTGGAAAATCAAAAGTACAAGATGCCTTAGAATGCCCCGTCATGCCAGACTCTGCCACTTCCCCAGACTGCCAGATTTACCTCGGAACTTCAGGACCATTGCCACTGGCTGCTTTCAAGTTCTGTAATTTACTGTGTTCTTCGGGCAAGTTATGAACCAGAGCCTCTGTTTACTCACCCACAAAACAGGGATGAAAGTAATTCCTGCCTTAGAGTACTGTTGCAGGAATTGCATTAGATAAGTTAACATATGTTCTAGTGGGAATTAATAAAAGATAATCTAGGAAGAAATAAAAGGATAACAAAAAAAAGAAAAAATGCAAAAAGATTCTCTAGGATTAAACTCTCTCCCCACAGGGGCATCTGGGCTTTTGCTGACTCCTGCTCTCCGTAAAGGAAGTGGCCATTTTTTTACTCCCCAAACCCACTCTGATTTTCAAATGGACACAGAATATATTTCTTGGGAATACAGGGAGATATATGTTCTGGGATTCTGTATAATGCAGGGCCCCAACAGTGGTATGCTCAAATTAGGATATCCAAGGAGGGTTATTTACTAAGCTACGTCACAAAGCTATGGACAGGTTGCAGGGACCACGAGGATACAGCAAGCATCAGAGGTAACCAGTACTATAACTGTCACCACTGCTGGGTGCAAAGGGTCAAGAGAAGTGAGATGTTTCTGGAGCCTTGAAGAAGAGAGAGTCATATAGAGTTGGCATCCTTGAAAGGAGCTGTGACCTTTGGTAGAGGGACACAGACAACCTAAAGTGACTCATAGGAACACAGGAAAACTCATACAGTGACACATTCTCCTCTCGCCCTTGGTCTGAGCTGGGATTCTCTGATGATAGAACCCAACCAGAAGCTGGAGAGCCCTGGAGCCCCTTGCTGCAGTTCCTAGAGGTCAGCAACCTGCGGCAGAGAGCAGGGGGCAACGGGGGCAACGGAAGCTATTCAGCACAAGGCTTCCAGATACCCCAAACCCACTGGGCCAGTGTGCCCAAATCCTCTTGACCCATCAAGCCTGGGGATTGTCTAGCCCAGTTTTTGTGCTCCTGCCTGCTGTCATTTTGGCCTTGCCACCAACTCATCATAGTTTTACAAAAGAATAGAAAAGGGCTGAGCAGGATACCTCCCCTCCATCCCTGTCTGGCTCCAGCTTTCTCTGTGTGGCTGCTCACAGTTCGATGACCTTGTTCTGGGAAATTTTCCTCTTGGTGAATCTTACAGATAATTTCATGTGAGTTTTCCCAGATATGCACATATCATCAGAGCATTCAAATGGGAAAACTAAACTGAAATTTGGAATGAGTCTCCCTGCATTCCCCTCTGCTCCTCTCCATTAACAACCCCCTCTCCTTCCCCCCCCCCCCCCCCCCCCGAATCCTTAACTACACTTTTTGGGTTGATTTTCATGAGAATCTGCCTCCATGGGTACCCAGAGGATGAGTGTCTAGATAGTTGCTTATATTCTAGTCTCTTGGTCTCCTCGATGGGAGCAGATAAAAGCAATGGTAGCAAACAGGGATCAGAATAAATTGAAAGATAAAACATACTAGGGCAAATTGAATATTTCCTGCTGATGAAGTTTCTCTTCTCCAACTCCAGATCTTATCTCCATAGCTTCATCTCTTAACTTTCTTACCTCCAGGATTATCTCCTTCCAGCAGCTTGCACACTGTCAGTTGAACGTCTTTCCAAATGAAAATCTGACCATGTCATTCTGCTGACTTAAATGTTTTAGTTGCCCCTCATAGCCTATATGACATGTCCAAACTCTCTGAAGGATGACTCAGAAACTCCCCTCCCTGCAAGGAAATGCACTGGCCATTGACTGCCCGAACAGTTAGACTCTTTCAAAACAGGAAGACAAGCAAGCATGTAGTTGAAAAGCCCTTGGTGGATATCAGGTAGAGCATGATATAGAAGCTCCAACAGTAGCCCCAGGAATTACTTTCTCCCCATCCATATTTCAGCTCCAGTTCCTCTGCATTGACTTCTTTCTTAGCTGGATTCTCCCCTCATGGTAGTAGAAAGGCTGCAGCAGCTCCACATCATACTGTTAGAACTTTAGGAGCAAGGAAAGAGTACCTACCTATGTCCCTTGGCATCCTACTGCATCTTATTGGCTCCAGGAGGGCCATGTGCCAATCCCTGTGGTTATGGAAGGCTACAGTTCTACAGACTTGAGACATATGCCATCTCCAGGGCTGCTGGTAGATGTAGTTTCTTTGGATCAACATGAATTGTGAGTACAGATAGATGCCCAAATGAAAATCAAGGGCAGTGACTACCAAAAGGGTGACTAAATGCAAAATAGCCAAAAACACAACTCCCCACTCCCCCACCTCTCTGGCTTCAACTCTTGCTTTTCTCTTCCTTCCTCACACCCTGCAGTGTTACAGCTTCACAGCCACAGCGACTCAGGCACACCTACCTCCTCATGCCTCTGAGCCTGTGCTCTCTGCACTCCTGCCAAGAATGCCCTTGCACCCCCTGGCGAGTAGCCCTTGTCCCCTTGGTAAACACCTAGTCATCTTTCCAGAGTCACCTTTAAAGCCTCTCTCCACCATACTCTCTCTTTGTCTCAGATAGAAACTTCTCCTTTGAGGAACATAGAACCCATTCCCAATTCTACACCATAACCCTCTCATCACAACTGCAACACTTTATTGTGTTAGTTCTTTAGAGGTCAGTAAATCTCATCTAGACTCCAAGTTCTTTGAGCTTAAGAATCATACCTTCCATTTAAAAAATTTATACTTTCTCTGTACTTTCCTAAGAACACAAATGTTCAATAAATTCACTACTGATTCTGAATAAATGGTAAGCCTATACTATATATGAGCCATTGTACCAATTCTTTGCTTTAGGTATTCCTCAAATGAGTATTTTATGCATCCAGATAATACTTTTGTTTTCTGAATATCATGAAGATGTGTAGAACATCTATACACAGACTTCAGCCATCTATCTGGTAGTATTATATTAGAAATAAAAATAGAATCAACCATAAAATAGCAAGCAATTAAGTTAAAAAATGGCCAGAAGACTTAAATAGACATTTTTCCAAAGAGGAAATACCAATCGCCTAAAAGCACATGAAAAAATGTTCAAAATATCACTAGTTATTAGGGAAATGCAAATCAAAATGACAATACAAAATCATCTCACACTGCATAGAATGGCCATTATTAAAAATAACAATAACAGAAAACATTAAGTACTGGAGAGGATGTGGAGAAATAGGAACACTCCTTCACTGTTGGTGGGAATGTAAAATGGTGCACCTCTGTGGAAGACAGTTTGGCGGTTCCTTAGGAAGCTAAATAAATATAGAACTGCCATATGATCCAACAATTCCACTGCTAGGAATATACCCAGAAGAAGTGAAAATGTGATACGTACAGACATTTGCACACCAATGTCCATAGTGGACAATTGCCAAAAGATAGAAACAACCCAAGTGTCCATCAACTGATAAGTGGCTGACTAATATACACAGTCTCACCAATATGAATTAAATATGAAAAATAAATGCATGGAGTTAAAAACCTGAAGTATAGGTTTTTACAAGACAAGAAGAGGGCTGAGAAGGTGTGCTGATGCTTAATGTATGCAGAAGCTTTAATTGCCTTGGCTATAAAAGTGTGGAAATGGGTAGAGGTGATGATAACACATGACAGTGAGTACACCTAATACAACTGGTTTATTAATGAGATTGTGGCTGAACAGGGTAGTCTAGGGATATAAACACCATTTGAAACAAAGCTAGAGAGTAAGCTATGGACTGAATAACAGTGAATCCAGAGGTCAATGAGAATTGTGGTTAATAGTTCAAATGCAACACTGTCCTTTTATGAACTAGAACAAATGTACATCACTATTGCAAGGTGGTGAGAATGTGGAGAAGCACGGGAAAAATACAATTAATGTAACCTATGGACTATAGTTAACAGTAGTAATATTGTAATATTCTTGCATCAATGGCAAAGATGTACTGTGTTAACCATAGGGGGTATGGAAAAAATATACCAAATGTATGCTATAGACCATGGTTAGTGGTCATAGCCTGATGATATTTTCTCATAATCTGTAACTGAAGTTCCATGGCAATATAATGTGTTGGTGGCAGTGTGTTGTATGGGAATTGCACACATGTGCATGATTGTCTTGTAAGTTCACAATCTCTCTAATAAAAATCCATTTTAAAAAGAAATAAAAACAGATATTTCATTGGCGTGGCACTTAGACTAAATAGTTTTAGATTAAATCCACCATCGCAGTCTTAATAGTCTTATTCCCAACTTTGGACATCTGCAATCGTATACGAGCATCCATCCCTGTTGGTCCTATCTTTTAGTCGAAACACCATGACAGAACATTTGAAAATCTTCACAATTACCTTCAAGTGTCAACTTTCTTTACCAAAACTTTCCCTTCCTCATAGTTCCTTCATTTCCAATTATATTAAAGAGAAAATTCACACGTGCCCTTGGGCCAGTTACCTCACCCCTGTGAGGCACGCTCTCCATCTGTAAAGCAGTGGTAACAGCACCCCCGCACAAGTCAGTTACCACGCGGGTTGGATAGATGTGTTTCTAGGGGAGCAGTGGCAGCAGCCACTGAACAGAGGACAGGGCTGAGTTAGGCAGCACCACAACTTAACAAGTGAAACCACTTGTTTGCCAAGATCCATCACAACAGCTCAACGGTGAAAATCTGAAATTGAAAATTGCAGCTTTTCGCATGCCGAGGCACCTAAATTAAATAACTTTGCAGATATTAGTTGGATTAAAATATAGAGTAAATTACCTGGCAAAACCAGAAAACAGTCCATAACATTTTCCTTGCCCCCTTCGGCATTCTCATACCCCCGGACACTGAAGTAGGAGCAGCACGGATCAGGGGTGCTTCCGGCTTCCCTAACATTCCAGTGCGTCTTTCTTAACGAGGCTGCAGATTTCCCTATGTGATGGCCCAGGAGAATTTTGCTGTGCATTTAATGTCTTTCCTACTGTAATTTTGGGATGGGAAGACCCGTGTTCTATTTGATTGAGAAAATTTTAAATTTCTTCCAGACCTGTTCCCAGAGCTCTCCAATTGAACTGCGCTCCTCAAATTCTTCTTCTCAGCACACATGCTCGCCGCAGTTGCCTGGGAGGCCCCTGGGAGGGCACAGGCGTGCACCGGGGGCAATGAGAGCCTTCCCTGGGTTTCCCTCTCCTCCCTCTCTCCTCTCGTCCTGCCTCAGTCATCACTGGCAAAGAAGATGCCTTCTTGACAGCTCTTCACGTCAGTCAGAAGTCTGGGTCAGACACTTATCAATTGACCCGGTGTTAAAGGTAGACACTCATTTCAGCATCTGTCAATAGCCTCTTTTGATCCATTTATACCACGGCCTGCCTCCCTGCAGTGATTTAGACGCAAGCGTGCACAGACTTTTAAAGCCAGGGAAACATTTCCAGAACTCCAGAATCCACTGGCGTGTCTGCTCTGCTTCTGTTGCTCTCAAAGAAAGAAGCGGAGAAAGATCACCCTTGGGGACTATCACCTTAGGTCTTCAAAGAGCCGCACGGCAGTGTCTGACGGTGAAGCCAGGCTCTCCCCAGGACCTGAGGGTGGAAACCCAAGGTTTGCGCGGAAAAGCTTGCAGAGCCTGTGGGCTCACTCTCGCATCAGGCTGGGAAGGCCTCCACCAAGTTTGCTGAGCTGATTCTGAGTTACCAGGTTGGGGAGCTGTGTTTCCAGGGGCCAGAGGCCACCACTAACCTAGATCCTTCTTTGGAAAAATGCCCAAAAATGCCCGACCTAGGCCAGGGTCTGATGTCCCTCTGGATTACTCTAACCTGCCTTCCCCTCCGATCCGGCAAAGCATCAGGAGGGATTTCCCACTGCAGCTCAGGTGTCTTTTCACCTCCAATCCCGCCCCCCGCCCCCCGATTCCTAACAGGGATAATGCACAATTTTCCTTCCCAGGTGTTTGTCACAAAGCTGCCAATCGCTCCCTACTTTTGAGACAGGCGAAGAAATGTGAACATGTAAGAAATTCAGAGGGGCCTGGGAAATTTTCCTGACATGTTCCTGCTGTGACACCACGGCAGTTGAAGAAGGCCTGTCATTGGGCTGTCAACCTTTAACCTCCCCCAGACATATTTTGAAATGACGTGAAAAGAATTGCGGCGCTGTACCACTGCATCCTTCCAGCTCTGCATGTGTGCCCTTGACGTCAGTCAAAAAGAGTTAACTGGCACCCATGGTGCCTTAAAAAAAAGTCTCCACGAAATATCAGTAATGACTTTAGTTAGGGAAGACTAGCTCTTGTCAAGTAATGACTTTTTGACATAAGGTATTGTTTACCTAGGCAACGTTCTCTTACTTGCATTTTAATGAGCCTAATTAATAATGAGTTAGGAGTCCTCAGCTATTTCTTCACAGCTGGACCATATGCACTAATTACACTGAGTGTGCAAACTTAAAATAATACATTTGGGCAGAAGAAATTGTCAAAATGTAGAGAAAAGCTTGGTTTAGGTATATTTCTCTTCCTCCCTTAAATGATGTCAACTGTGCTATCAAAGCAACTTGCAAACAATTCTGGCAGATAGTGCCTTTAAGGTGTAGATTTTCTTTGTGCTTTTTGGGCAAAGTTTTCATCTGTGGGAGTTTCAGGAGGCTTCTTGAGGAATTGGCTGACGGACTTGCTTGGTTAATTGTGTAACTAACCAGGATAGTTCTTGGGTTGAAGGATAAACACCAGCTGGTTATAACAGGTACTTAACTAATGGGACTGCTTCACTGACAAAGAATAAATAACTCCAAAGGACCATTTTGGAGCTTATAAAAGTCTTTTATGTATTACAGAAAACTTGTTTTGTTTGATAGACTATCCATGATAGAAACTGAAGACCTAAAATTTCTATTTGGAATCCATGGCAAGACAACAACTACAAAGAAGGCAAGTGCCAAGTCACGAGACAGAGTTCCCAGAGGTGACAGGGCACTTTTGCGCCTCCTCTCCCCCTGACTTGCATGTCACCCCTTGGGAAAGTACAAGTAACCCTATTGTCTCAGCGAGATTTCGCTCCTATTAGCAACTGACCAAAGAGCTGTTGAAACTTTGAGGTGGCTATTTGACTCTTTGGGGTGAGGGCATTGGGATTGTCACAAGGCTTCTGTGAGCTGAGGTGCCATTGTTAAAGGAAAGATAATCTGTCATATAGCATTGATCACTTGAGCTCAGAGGCAAGTTTTTTGTGTGTGTTTTTTTCCCCCAAAATAAACTGTGCAGTTTAGCTTTTAGGTTGTGGAAAGATCCCAGAGGATTGTCACAGGAATGGTTCAGTGAAGGCATGGCTCAGAATCCTTACCAGGACTCTTCCCAAAGTCAAATAGAATATTTATTTTAATCTGACTATATGGAATGGAGAAGAGAAGAGATTCAGGTAAGGGACATATTAGGTGGCTTGGTTCTCTTAGAGTGACTTTTGGACTTCACCAGGTCCCCATCCACCCATGTTTTAACAAGACATAGTTCAAAGCAGTCAGAGATGATTTGAGCTAATTGGTTGATTCAGCAAGAAACCTGGGAAAAGGGGACGCTGAGGTTGGAAGGCATCAGGCTGGCAGGGTTAGCAGATGCTCTCCACAAAGGGCCCTGGAGTGGAGGTGCACCCTGCCAGGCGCCATATGTGTGACGGACATGACGGTGAGCGCAGGACGCCTGAGCGAAGGTGACAGACTGGATCTCACTTACAGAAAAAGAAATGTCCCTTGGAGTAGACACAGATAAAATAATGTCCCCAAATTGGGCCCATTTTCAGGCTGCTGGCCATTTGGCAGAATTTTCTTTGCTGCAACCTCTTCCCCGGGGCGGGGAGCAAACATATACTATTTTCCATGACACGACAGCTGTCCCAATTGTCCTCCAAGGCTCTCGAAGACAGCAGAGGAGAAATAATGGAATGCAGAGATGCAATCATCACTAACATTTGTAGAGCACGTTGATGTTGCTAGTACTTTCACAGATATTCTCCCATGACTTCTCACAAGCCTCCCCCCTGAGACAGAAGAGCAGTTAGTCACAAGTGGAACCCAAACTCAAATTCATGTCTCCCTCCAAGGCCAGTGTTGGTTTTACTGCATTCTCAAATTTAAGCCAAAGAAATTAAGGAGAACATCATCACAAAGTGCTATTGTAAAAACTGCCATTTCTTTCTAATGGGACAAGTGTCATTCTGAGGAGTGTATTGCCCTGGGCAGGTGTAGAGTTTGTTGGCCCTCAAATATACCCTGAGCATCTCTTTCCCTGCCTTTACTAGGAATTTCTCTCCACCTCTGCCCCACTTGCCCAATCTTTGTTTTGAAACCATCAGATTGAGACCTGCACTTAGTTCAATCTCCTATCCAAAAAAAGAAGATTCTTGCTTATCTCTTCTAGTGTTTCAGATAAGTGTGTTATTTGAGTGCAACTCCCAGGTGGTTGGATGGTGGTCAGATGCGTTTTTGAAGATATAACCTAGCAAAGGAACTCCAGCTCTTCGGTTCCAGATGTGGCTTCCAAGAATCTTTATTGTCTTATTTTTCCTCACCATCCTTATAAAACATCATCTATCAAGCACTGAAGTGATTGTAGAGTAGGAGATGGCTGAAAAATCTGAGAGGCATATTCTCTAGCCCAAGGAGCACACAATCTTCAGATGTGATGGGATAGGCAAGTGTGGGAAGTCAGTCATCGGTCATCTCACTGGGGACACTGCTTACTGCAGCCTCTGCAGATGACTGAGTCATCCTTTCCACTGCTTAGCATTGACCTGTACCATCTAAATGATCTACCCTGTATAGACTTATAAACTGCCATTCGCTCACAGGTCCAAGGCCATTTTATTAGCCAGCCAAAGGGGTACTGAAGCAAAATACCAGAAATATGTTGTTGGTTTTTATAAAAGGTATTTATTTGGGGTAGGAGCTTACAGTTACCAGGCCATAAAGTGTAAGTACTTCCCTCACCAAAGTCTTTTGCCACATGCTGGCTGCCGACATCTGTCAAGAGTTCAGGCTTCTTGGGTTCCTCTCTTCCTGGGGCTTGCTTCATTCCAGGCTCAGGGTTCCTCTCTTCCCAGGGCTTGCTTCCTTTTCTTTCCTCCCAACCAAGCTCCTCTATGTGCTTACTGCCCACAGCTCCAGCTCAAGACTCCAGTATCAAGACTCCAACGTTAAAAACCCTCAACTCTGTCCTTTGCCATGCCTTTTCTCTGTGAGTCCCCACCAAGGGGCGGGGACTCCACACCCTACTGATGTGGCCCAATCAAAACCCTAATCATAATTTAATCATGCCCAGGTACAGACCAGTTTACAAACATAATCCAGTATCTATTTTTGGAATTCATTACTATATCAAAGTGCTACAGCCAGTAACTGGTTCTGCCTCAGTAGAAAATCCTCATTTTATGAACTTTATTCCCTGGTGTGCTTTGCAGCCTAACAGAGCTAGGAAAACTTAGTGAATGGTCTGAGTATTGTTTACTGAAATGAAAGGTGGGAGCCAGAGCCCTGGCATCCACTCATGCTGCCACCTGCCCCCTTCCACCCCGTCCAGCACCAGCTTCTCATCCAGCTGCTCCCTGCCTTGGGGTCTGTCTGCGATAGCCCTTGGGGAAGTATTTACTATGCCCAGTCCTGGGATCCTCATAAAGAGATAAAAGTTCACCAGAGACTGAGCCTAAACCAGGATTTGTCGTCTTTCATCTTAGCTAAAGATCTCAGAATAAGCTATGATGCACATCCAGGCTAGACGTAGCGTTCCCGACCCCCACCTTTGGGCCAAACTAGAAGAGAATTTCCCTCCAAACTCCAGGGTGAGGACAGTTTGACCCTGGGGTACTTAGAGCATTTACTGGCCCCCAAATATGCCCCGAACTAGCCCTTCCTGCCTTTGCGCCTGAGAATTTCTCTCTACCCCCAACCCCACAAGCTCAATTTTCCCCCTTGAAACTTACACTATAGGACCCACATTTAATCCTATCACCTATCCAGAATCCTTCCTGGGCTCCCAGTTTCAAACATAAGTCCACCCTTTTTTTGAATTATATCCTTCTATTTTGTCTCTTCTATGGCCATTTTCCTGTTTTATTGGTTTTCTATTGCTGCCTTAACAAAATACTACAGTTTAGTGGCTTTTATTATCTCACAGTTCCTTAGGTCAGAAGTCCATGCTCAGCCTGGCTCAGCTGGATTCTGTTTATGATCTCATGCGGGAATCAGGGTACCTGCCAGGATTCTAGTTCTCATCTGAGGCTCAGGTCCTCTTGGAAGATCACCAGTTACTGGCAGAATTCATTTCCTTCTGTCAGTCTCCATGCATACCACTCCACCTTCAAGCCAGCAACAACGGGTAGCGTTCTTGGGCATCAGGTATCTGTTACGTCCCCTTCTGATGCATCTCTCTGTCTCCTTCTTTGCTCTTAGTAGGGGGAAGGCTCTGCTCTGAATGGCTCTTGTGATTGCATTGGGCCTGCCAGGATAGGATGCTCTCACTTTTATTTTTAACAAATCAATTTTACTGAGACATATTAAGAAAGCATAAGTCCATCCAAAGTGTACAATCAATGGTATTTGGTATAATCACATAGTTGGGCATTCACCATTTCAATCATTTTTAGAGCATTTTCATTATTCCAATAATAATAATAACAAAAACAAAAAATAAATGAACAAAACTCATAAGTTTTCAATCTCTCGATGCTTCTCCATCTGTATATAGCTGCTATTCTGTTTCTTTCTCTTTAGTATATTTGTATTTATATTTTGTAAAAAGTCTTATATATGCATATTTTACATAAGGTTTCACTATGTTATACAATCTCATGTTACACTTTTTTTTAGCATTCCTTCCAGTAATAGCATGACGTTAGACGTGACCTTTCAACCACTGTTATAACCACATGATAGCTTTGCTAGGTACAAACACTATGATGTGTTTTTACCATTTCTATTCATTTCCAAAAATTTATAAACTTTTACCAGTTCTGCACAGATTAACCCTCAGTTTTCCATTCTCTACCCTCATTCTGTTATCTGGTGACCTATATTCTAATTATTCACTCCATGAGTTTGTATAATATATTTTGTTCATATTAGCGCAGTCATACAGTGTTTGTCCTTTTGTGTCCAGCTTGCTTAACATAATGTCCCTCAGGTTCATCCGTGTTGTCATATGCTTCATGACTTCATTTCTTCTTACAGATGCATAATATTCCATTGTGTGTATACACCACAATTTTTTTATCCATTCATCAGTTGATGGACACCTGGATTGTTTCCAACTTTTGGCAATTGTGAATAAGGCCACTATGAACATCGGTGTGCAGATGTCTATTTGTTTCACTGCTCTCAGTTCTTCTGTTTATATGCCTAGTAATGGTATTTTTGGGCCACATGGCAAGTCTTTATTCAACTTTCTTAGAAACTGTAAAACAGTCCTCCACAGTGGCTGTACCATTCTCTCTCCACACCCTTTCCAACATTACAGTTTTTTGATTTTTAAATAGTGGTCAGTCTAATAGGTGTGCAATGGTATCTCATTATAGTTTTCAGTTGCATTTCCCTAGTCACTAGTGATGTTGAACATTTTTTTCATGTGTTTCTAAACCATTTGTATTTCTTCTTTGTACAATTGTCTTTTCAGGTTTTTAGTCCCTTTTTTCAAACCAGGTAGTTTGTCTTTTTATTGTTTAGTTGTATGATGTCTTTCTATATCATGCATGTTAAACCCATATTGGATAGGTGATTGCCAAATATTTTCTCCCATTGAATCAGCTGCCTTTTCATCTTTTTGATAAAGCCCTTTGAAGTGCAAAAGGGTTTCATTTGGAGGAGGTCCAATATAATATATCTACTTTTTCTTTTGTTATTAGTGCTTCGGGTATAATATTTAAGAAATCTCCACTTACCACAAGATCTTGAAATTGTTTTCCTACATTTTCTTCTACTTTCATATTTAGGTCCTTGATCCATTTTGAGTTAATTTTTACATAAGGTGTGATATAGGGTTCCTTTTTCTTTCTTTTGGATATGGCTATCTAGTTCTCCCAGCACCTTTTGTTGAATAGACTGTTCTGGTCCAGCAGGGAGGGCTTGACAGCCTTGTCAAAAATCACTTAACTTTAGATGTGAGGGTCTGTTTCTGAGTTCTTGATTCAGTTCCATTGGTCAATCTGTCCATCTTTATGCAAGTACCATACTGTTTTTACCACTGTAGCTAAGTAGTATGCTTTAAAGTCAGGAAATGAGAATCCTCCAACCTCATTCTTCTTTTTAAAGACATTTTTTCTATCTGGGGATCTTTACCCTTCCAAATAAATTTGATAATTGGCTTTTCCATTTCTGAAAAAAAAAGGCTGTTTAGCTTTTTATTGGGATTGTTTTGAATCTGTAAATCAGTTTGGGTAGGATTGACATCTTAATGATATTTAATCTTTTAATCTATGAACCCAGACTGTCCTTCCATTAATTTTAATCTTCTTTGGTTCCTTTTAGCAATGCTTTTTGGTTTTCTGAATACAGGTTCTTTATGTCCTCGGTTAAATTTATTCTTAAAAGTTTTATTATTTTAGTCACTATTATAAATGGAATTTCTTTCTGATTTCATCCTCAGATTGCACATCAATAGTATGTAGAAACGTTATTGATTTTTGCATATTAATCTTGTTTTGCCACTTTGTTGAACTCATTTCTTAGTTCTAGTAGCTTTGTTGTGGATTTTTCAGGATTTTCTAGATATAGGATCATGTCATCAGTGTATAGTGCAAATTTTATTCCTCCTCTCCTATTTGGCTATCTTTTATTTCTTTACCTTGCCTAATTGCTCTAGCTAGAACTTCTGGCACAATATTGAATAAGAGTGGTAGCAATGGGCATCCTTGTCTTGTTCCTGATCTCAGCAGGAAAGCTTTCAGTCTTCTACCATTGAGTACAATACTAGCTATAGGTATTTCATATATGCATTTTACCATATTCCTATCTTTTGGAGTGTTTTATATCAAGCAAGGGTGCTGTGTTTTGTCAAATGTTCTTTCTGCATCAATAGAGGAGATCATGTGATTTTTCTTCTTCAATTTGTCAGTGTGGTTTATTACATTAATTGATTTTCTTGTGTTGAACCACCTTTGCATAATTGGGTTAAAAACCACTTGATTGTGATTTATAATTCTTTTAATGTGCTTTTGGATTCTGTTTGAAAGTATTTTGTTGAGGGTTTTTGCATCTATATTCACTGGAAATATTGGTCTGTAATTTTCTTTTTTCATGGTATGATTATCTGGTTTTGGTATTAGGGTTATGTTGATTTCATAGAATAACTCTGATAGCCTTCTTTCCTGTTCAATTTTTTGGAAGAGTTTGAGCAAGATTGGTATTAGGTCATCTTTGAATAATTGGTAGAATTCAACTGTGAAGCCATCGGGTCTAGGGCTTTTTATCTTTTGGAGGTTTTTGATGACTGTTTCTTCATTTGTGAATGGTTTGTTGAGGTCTTCTAATTCTTCTAGGCTCAGCATAGGTGGTTCATGTGTTTCTAGGAATTTTTCCATCTCGTCTACATTGTCTAGTTTTTTGCATACAGTTGTTCATAGTATATCCTCTTATGATCTCGTATTTCTGTGGGTTCAATGGTAATGTCCCCCTTCTCATTTCTGATATTATTTAGTCATGTCTTCTCTCCTTTTTTCTTTGTCAGTCCAGCTAAGGGTTTGTCACTTTGTTGGTTTTCTCGAAAACCAACCTTTGTTTTTATTGATTCTCTCTGTTGTGTTTTTGTTCTCAATTTCATTTATTTCCTCCTAATCTTTACTATTTCTTTCCTTCAGTTTGGTTTGGAATTGCTTTGTCATTCTTTTTCTAGTTCCACCAGGTGTGCAGTTAGAATTTCAATTTTACCTTTCTTCTTTTTTTAATGTAAGTATTGAGGACTGTAAATTTCCCTCTCAGCACTGCCTTTGAGATATCCCTTAGGTTTTGATATGTTGTGTTCTCATTTTCATTCATCTCAAGATATTTGCCAAATTCTCTTGCAAATTTTTCTTTGACCCACTGATTATTTAAGGGTGTGTTCTTTAATCTCCATATATTTATGAATTTTCCCTTTTTCTATCCATAATTGATTTCCAGTTTCATTCCATATGATCATAGAAAGTGTTTTGTATAATTTAAATCTTTTTCAATGTATTGGGTCTTGTCCTGTGACCCAACATATGATCTATCCTGGAGAAAGATCCACTTGAAAAGAAAGTATATCCTGTGTTTTGAGGTACAATGCTCTACAGATGTCTGTTAGATCTACTTAATTTATCATATTATTCAAGTTCTGTTTCTTTATTTATCTTTTTTCTAGATGTTCTAATACTGAGAGTGGTATATTGAAGTCTCCAACTATTATTTAGAGACATCTATTTCTCCCTTTGGTTTTCCAGTGTTTTCCTCATGTATCTTGGGGCACTCAGGGTGCATATTTAATGTAGTTATTTCTTCTTGATGAATTGTCCCTTTTATTAATATTTAATGACCGTTTTTCATGTCTCCAAACAGTTTTGCATTTGAGATCTGTTTTGTCCAATATTAGTTTCAGTTTTCCAGCTCTTATTTGGTTCCTATTTTCATGGAATATCTTTTTCCAACCTGTCACTTTTAACCTGGTTGTGCCCTTACATCTGAGGTGAGTATCTTCTAGACAGCATGTAGAAGGCTCATATTTTGTTATCCATTCTTTCAGTCGATGTCTTTTGATTGGGGAGTTTAAGCCATTAACATTAATATTATTACTGCAAAGGCATTACTTCACTTATTTTGACCTTTGGCTTTCTGTTGTCATATCTTACTATTGTCTCTCTTTTTACCCTTTAATTTACCCTTCTTAATAATCTTTATTTCTATACTCTTCTCCAAGTCTCTAGCCCTTATTTTTTGCCTCTCAGGCTATATCACTCCCTTTAGTATCACTTGTAGTTCTGGTCATTTGGTAACATATTCTATCAGTTTTTGTTTGTCTGTGAAGACTTTGAACTCACCCTTATTTTTGAAGGATAGTTTTGCCAGATAAAGAATTCTTGGCTGGCAATTTTTCTCTTTCATTACCTTAAATACATCATACCACTTTATTCTCTCCTCTATGGTTTCTGATGAGAGGTAGTCATCTTACTCAGCTGAGGTTTCCTTGTATGTGATGCTTTGTTTTTCTCTTACTTTCAGAATCCTCTCTTTACCTCTGATATTGGTCACTCTGAATAATAGGCATTTCAGAGTAAGCCTTTTCAGATTTACTCTGTTTTTGGTGTGTTGTCCTTCTTGGATATTGATATTTATGTCTTTCATAAGGGTTGGGAAGTTTTCAGTCATTGTTTCCTCAAATATTCTTTCTGCCCCTTTTTGTTTTTTTTCTCCTTCTGGGACACTGATCATGCATATGTTTGTGCAATTCACTTTGTCATTCGTTTCCCTAAGACCCTGTTCCATTTTTTCCATTCTTTTCTCGTTCTGTCCTCCTGTCTTTTCCAGTTCAGATGTTTTGTCTTCAAAATCACTAATTCTGTCTTTGAGCAATTCAAATCTGCTCTTATTTCCCTCTAACGTATTGTTAGTATACATTTTTATTACAGAAGTTGTAAACTTATAAAACAGTCATGCACATGTGTAGAATTCCCATACAACAACGTTTCACCAACAAATCACACCATTGTGGAACATTTGTTACAGATTGTGAGATAATATTACTGTGGTAATAAAGGAGGTATGGAAAAATATGCTAAATACATGCCATGGATCATAATTAATAGTAATAGTCTGATGATATCATCTCACCTCTAATGTACTTTTGTTGTAGCTTTCAAATTGTTCTTTATGCTCACCCAGTGTCTTCTTAATATGCTTTATCTCTTTAGTCATATTTTCTTTAAATTCTTATTGATTTAGGAAAGTTGTGTGATTATCACTGATTAGTTGTCTTAAATTTATGTCTTCAGGATATTTGGTTTTGTTCCTTTGTCTGAGCCATCTCTTCCTATTTCCTAGTACAGCTTGTAATCTTTTGCTGATATCTAGGCATCTGAATATGTTGGTGAATTTACTCTGATGACCAATTTCTCTCTCTTGCCTATGTATTTTTTCCACAGTTCTTTCCTATTTGGTTCAACTTATTCTAAATCTTTAAAATTGCCTTGTTTAAGTTACCAAAATTGGGGCAGAGACTCACTAATGGGGTACAGATTTTCTCCTAGGAGTTCAGAGGAGACCTCTGAAAGCTGTTTTTCTTAGTGCAATTTCCAGACCAGCCAGCAGATGGTGCTGATAAGTGCACCTCTCCAAAGAAGTTTTCTTTCAATCCCTGCTTTCCTCTGTTTTAGTCTGGCCAGAGCTGAGATTCAAAGCAGGCTTTGCTGGTCAGTTTCACTGAAGAAAAGCTCCCCAACTCCTCACTTTTTCCTTGTAATAGCTGACAGGAAAAAAAAAAACAACAACACATCTGTTTCCCTCTCAGCCAGTTGCAGTGAGCCAGGGGTTTTACCCCAGCTTAATATCTTGGGGGTGGAAGATGGACTTCTTTCCAGCCACTGGGGGGATTTGGTAATGCACGTTCGTTATTTCAAGTTCTTCTTCTTTCTGCCCCTCACCTTCCTGGAAATTTTGTAGCACTGTCCTGGTCTGCCAACCTTCAAAGCAGGTCCCTTGGACAGTTTTTGGCCCTTTCTTCATTGATTTTATGAAAGAATTGAGCCCTGCTTGCCTACTCTGGCACCATCTTCCCAGAACCTAATCTCACTCTTTCAGCGTCACTATTTGTGCTCTTAATTACAACGGCAAAGTCCCCTTTGCCATGTAACATAGCATATTCACAGGCAAACATCGAAGGATGAAGGTCTGTCTTCCACACCTATCAAGCAGCCTCTAATATGGTGTTAGCGCAGAGAAACTGACAGTGCACAGCTGCGAAAGCCTTTGACTCCCATTGCCCTCTCCCTTAGCTGACTGAAATAGCAGTTCAAATATGTAAGGAAGTCCCTCAGAGTTCCCCAAAGGTCTGGGTGTGGCTCCAGAAGATATTAGGATTTCCTAAGTAGGAACTAAAGGATTCCTTTCAGCCAAGCAAAGAAGGCCTAGGTTTGAGTTCAGTTTAACATCTGCGTAGCATCTTGTGCTTGTGAGTTTGGGATTTCTGTCTTACCCAGAGATTATGAAGATCATACATGGTCACATAGATGAAAGCATCTGAAGAAGCTAGAAGTACTGCACCAATATGCGATAATATAATTGTTAGTTTCCAATTACTGCAATAACAAATTGTCACAGATTTAGTGACTTAAAACAACATGAATTTATTATCTTTCAGTTCTGGAGGTCAGAAGTCAAACATGGAGCTCTCTGGGCTAAAATCAAGGTGTCAGCAGGGCTGCATTCTTTTTTGGAGGTTCTAGGGAAGTATCAGTTTTCTTGGCTCTTCCAGCTTCTAGAAGCTTCCTGCATTCCTTGGCTCATGCCCCTCTTTCCTCTTTAAAGCCAGAATGGCCAGTCAAGTCCATCTCACATCATGTCACTCTGTTTCTAACTCTTCTTCTGCTTCCCACTTCTACTTTTAAGGACCTTCGTGATTACATCGGGCCCATCTCGATAGTCCAGGATTATCTCTTGATCACAAAGTCAGAAAATTAGCTGCCTTATTTCCATCTGCAACTTTAATTCCTCTTTTTCACGCAATATAACCTATTCACAGATTGCAGAGATTACAACACAGCTTCCTGTGGCCATTATTCCACAATAACGATAATGAGAACTAATCACCACTCACCTCCTTTAAGCTTGGTAAGGCCTTCTGGCTCAGGGTCAGGGCAGGGACTGCTTCTATGAGGGAAGTTTAGAAGATGTTGCTCGTTTCTGTCTTGTGGCTGCACTCCCAGCCCCCTCTCCTGCAGGCAGGTTGGAGTGAGAGCTGCTTTGCCGGTTTGCCAACTTGGAAGACGTCTTTCGACCTCTGGGCCTCCAAATCTCCCTGAAGCTGCTGGAGTAGTGCCAGATGCGTACTTACCCTGAAACCTGACTCTCTGGGAGTCAGTTTCAGATTAATTTTTACTCTCCTGACCCTATTCTATCCATTTTCTCCACATGGTTTACACATGTAACAAGTTAGCTTAGGTCCTGTCTAACTTCTTGGACAAATCTTTGACTTCATTCATTCATCAAAGCATTTACTGAGTGTCTACTATGTGCCATAAAACCACGCAGAGTCAACAGTCACCAGCTAGACCCTCTTTTGATGACTCTTAATACATTCTTTATGCAAAAAGTATATTTGAAAAAGCAATTGAGAAGCAATATTTTTACAGGGCCTCCAAATGTAATGTCTTATTCTTTTAAACAGTGATAAGAGTATCATTTGTGTTTATACGAACCTTTTCCGAGACAGGATTAAATGGGCTGGAGATCTGGGTTCAGCAGCAGCGGCTGGGAGAGCTGAAGACTATTGATTACTTGTCTAATTTGTATCATTTCTCTTGGGCTCCTCCTACACATTGAGCTGCTTTGCCATCTGATCTGCCCTCAATTATGCATTTTACATCCTCATTGCCTTAGCCTCTCCCAAAGCGCGGAGGGCTCCCTGCTTGTGCCAGCCGGCCCCAGCTTTCCCCGGGCGGGTTTTCTGGGGAAGCTTGAACCCGCTGTCCGCCTCACCCTCTGTGCCGTGGCCCCGGCCTGCCTTGGACTTGCCCCGTGGATAGAGCCTTGGGAACCCGACCTGCAGAGGGTGCCAGGGTGCAGCAGGGTGGTGAGCGAGCCCAGCCCGCCCTGGGGTGGTCTTTTTAATGTTCAATTGTTCTATTTCTTCATCTATGAATTGGGACTAATGATACTTCCCTGCCTTCCACACGGTGCTGCTCTTCTAAGACTTGAATAAGATAGAACATGCTGGAGGGATTTATAAACTGTCAAAATCCAGGTTATTTTACCACCTACCTGGACCCTCTGCTTCTTTTCTTTTTCTCTTCTTCTCCGTCTCTGAGGGTCTTCGCCCTTAAGAAAAGGGCTACCTCTTTCATAGTCCCGTGGGATTTTTATGTGAATGGTTCTAACAAAGTGGAAGAGAATATAAACCTTCTGACTGAAACAGATGTGGGGGATTTTTCTTTCTCTTTTATAGTGACCGTAAGTAATGAATATTGCCAGGGCCTTGACTTCTTTTTCCCTATTTGTCAAAAACAGAACTCTTATGTCTTATAAGCTAAAAGAACTGCTCGTTTTGGACAGTGCATTAGTCAGGATTCCCCAGGGAAACAGGACTGAAAGGAGATACCTGTGAACAGTATGAGGTCTTATAAAATTGTCTCATGCGGCCATGGGGATGCACAAGTCCAAATTCCATAGGGCGGGCGGCAAACCAGGAATTCAGATGAAGGTCCTCGTTGAAATTCCCCATGAGACACAGGCTGCCTCAAGCAGAGATGGGGATCCTCCCCCCAATGCTGAAGTCACTTCTCTTAAGGCCTTCAACTGATTGGACAAGACGTCGCTCATGGCAGTCTCCTCAGTTGACGGTAGATGGAAGCAGCCATCTCTGCAACCAAGTCACTGATGAGTAAAGTCCACGAAATTACAATTAGTCCAGTGCTTGCCTGACCAAACAACTGGGCACCATCACCTGGCAGAGTCGACACATTAGCTTAACCATCACAGTCAACAACATTCCATAAAGCACCAGTACAATTTCAACAGTCAGAATGTATTAAGCAGTCACAGGGTGCATGGCTGCAGTGGATCAAAAGAAGATGCAAGTCATGTGCTCTTAAATTCAAAGACAGCACCAAATATCTCAGGAAAAGGTGCAAACATTTCTCAGTTGCAAACTAATGTTTTTTTTTAAAATTTTTTAGGCAAAGGCAAATCATTTAAGAAAAGTTTTTTGGTGCCTAGAGAGAACTCTTTTTAACTATTTTAGACACATATGTGTGCATGTATAATGAAAAATGGGATTATTCTGCATATATAATTTGCTTTTTTCCCTACTATATTGTGAATATGGTTTTTTAAACAAGTCAATTTTATTGATATATATTAATAAAGCATACAATTTATCCAAAGTGTATAATCAATGGTATTTGATATAAGCACATAGTTGTGCATTCATCACTTCAATCATTATTAAAGCATTTTCATTATTTCAATAATAATAATAAACAAAAAACAGACAAACAAACAAGAAAATTCCTCACCTCTCAATCTCTCAGATTCCCCTGCTGTACATAGCTGCTACTTCTGGTTAATTTTGCACCATGATTTATTTGTTTATTAAGCAGTTTTATTGACATATATTCACATACCATATAATCTATCCAAAGTGTATAATCAACAGCTTTTTTTTAAAGCTGTTAAAAAGTCCTTTATAGTAAAATTGTAAAATAAGTAGAAAAATAGATTGAAAGAAATTTGCAAATTTTAAAAGAGTGCAAGGAGGCCAGGTTAGATTTAATAAAATCAATTTGAATGTGTTTTTTAGAGCATTAAACACTTAATCCACATTTCTGCATTAAGAGATAAGAGTTATTAACTTTCATGCTTCTTTTAAAACTTAGAAGCATGGTATGTTCATGGAATGATTATGCATAACAGGCATGATTGTTCCACAGTGTTTTCTATGGACAACATGTTGTCATAAGAGAACACGAGTGAAGGAGTCAGACAAACATGGGTTTGAATCCCATGCCTCCCACTTACAGGAGTTTACACTCAGGTTAGTGACTCAATCTCTTTGAACTTTAGCTTCCTCACCAATAAAATGGGGATAATTGAATCTTCAGTGGGTTTTGTGAGGATTAGTATAATTTTGTATATTTTAGCAGTGAGCCTAATGACTGGCACATAGAAGATGAGAAAATAATGTGTAGGCTCCTTGCCCTGTGTGAGGTGCCAAATGGACCTACTCATAATGAATTCGTTCATGTGGCTACATTCACTCACTATACATTTTTGTGTAATATGCCCTTTATTAAGGCTGAAAAATAAACAAAATATATTCCCTTAAGGAGCTCACAACCTAGTGAATTTAATCAAAAGACAGGTCATATATTGTAAATTGGATAAAACCTAATTCAGAGTAGAATATCCTTCAAGAAGCCAATTTCAGAATCTTTTATTTCAGTCTTTTCTCCACAGAGACTATACGATGACGGCAGAAGTTGTGCAGTACATTTATTTGTTTTCCCACAGAGATCTTTTTTTTGAAAAATCTACTGTGTTCTGCCAGAAGAAACTCATGACATGTTGTAAGTTTAATTATGTTCAATTCATTAACACAATTAGAGCTGTGAACAAATTTATTGACACAGCCAGAATCACTTAGTAACAGGCAGTAAGTCATAGATTAAAAAACTCGTTCTTGTAGGCCTCTAAATTGTGGGAGTGAGGAGTTGGAAATCCATCTTTCGTTCCTTGGAACAGTTCTAAGACACCTGACCAGAGGTTGCCACTAATAATTATTGCAGGAATCGATCATATTTTAAGAATGGTTCTTATGTCCCTTGGAACATAAATTGAATCCCCTCGAGATAATACTTTTCATTTTAACGTAATGAGTGATCCAAACTAGAGGAGAATTTGATGAATATGGATTTGATGTTAGCTCAGCTGAGCTGGCTTTTCTTATAACTGGGGGATGGAGACCTGCTCTTGCCTTGCTAGTGGAGGCCAAAAGGACTATGGACTGAGGAAAAAAACCTATAATCAATTGCCTTTCCTTCTGGCACAATCCCTTCTAAGTACACATCTTTCCACCTGGGTTGACTTGCACAAATGTGTGGTAGAAACTTGAAGCACATATCTGAAACAAAGTCCCCAGGGACTGACTTTAGGATCTGGGATAGTTTTGGGTGACAGTCAATTGCCAAGCATAAAAATTTTTTAAAGTCCTCAATAAAGTGTCAAGTTCTTTTTTAAAATTTACTAGTAAGAAGTTAATCAAAGAAAAGATTTTCTAAAAAATTTATATCACGTGAAATTAATAGACTTTCCTGCCAGAATCATCTGCTTCCCTGAACAAACCCTAGCTGGCATAACACTCTTGGCAATTTGACACTCCCAGTTTCACACATCTATTTTGTAAATCAAGACTTCAGTAGGTACCTCGCAGCTCCTCTACCTAGTTTTGCCCATACTTTCCAAACATGGACTTATCTCTGACGCTAAAAAGTAATATTGGGCATTTTCAGGACTTGGAGTTTCCTGAGTGATATTGCAGGGGCAGATGCAGGACATTATATATCCTGCTGTAACCCACTGAATGGACTGGGAGAGAGTGTAAACTACAATATAAATTATAAGCCATGCTGGGTAGCAGTGCTCCAACATGTATTCATCAAATGCAATGAATGTACCAACTAATGAAAGAAGTCGTCGATGTGGGGGGGTGGGGCCTATGGGAACCTCATATTTTTAATGTAACATTTTGTGTGATATATGTATCTTAAAAAAAAAAAAAAGATAATAAAAGAAAAAAAGTGATTAGAACTCCAGGCTCTTGAGTCCCACGCTGCCACTTACTAACTAGACAGAATTTGAACAAGGTTTAGTATTTCTGTGCCTCAGTTGCTACATTTGTAAAATGGCCACAATCATCATGTCTCTCACAGATGTTTGCTTTGAAGATTAAATGAGGTATGCGTAAAGACCTTAAGTTAGTGGCCGGCACATTGTAAGCACTAAAAAAAGTTAGCAGTTAGCATTGTGCACAGCCTCTCATCAATCCCTCCCTCCCCCAGGGTAGGTCTTACAATTTAAGTTATCCCTTCCCCAGGTCCTGGAATCCAAAGGCCTAACAATGAACCTGAGCTCTTAATGTTACTTCCCAAGTTTTCTCTGCTGCTTCTCAAATAAATTCTCGGCCACTGCAACTAGCTTGTCAGATTTGCAAAATAAGAAAGTTCTTTTCCACTGGAAAAACATCTGCGTTTGGTTCCTCATCTATTAAGTCTTAAAATTTTCGGCTGTCATACAGTGCAGTTTAGTAGGGAGATGGAAAGTAGAGATGAGGGTGTAAAATTAGATATGTGGCCTGGGAAAGTCAGAGAGACATGATGTGGATTATGCATCAGACTCTTAGTAATATGAAGCCCTGGTGAGAGCAGACTCTGATTTAAGGAAAAGCTCACATGGACAGGAAATGAGTTTGTTAGGTTTCGTTGATAATCTGGTGTTTTTGAGTCTCACAAAATGGTGGGAAGCAGACGCTCTCCGAGATAAAAGTGAGCTGGCACTCTCCATACTCTCTACCATGCGGTGCCTGGCTGAAGCTGAGCATCGGGTGATGATGAGTAAGTATAGTAGGCCTGTACTTCAGGAGCAGATAGGTGCCATCATGTTAGAGGAAATTCAACAGAGATCAATAAAAATGATTAAGGGATTCAGAGAATTGATTTTTGAGAAAAGATTAAGAAAAATAAATGTGTGGTTGGACACATAACCAACGAGGAATATGATAACTGGGTGAGATATGAAAGACACTGCAGAGAAGGCATCCTCTAGGAATTTGGAGAAAAATTCCCTAACAAGGTCTCTGAGGATACAGTCTTCCCAGGTAAGTAGTGGAAAGCCCTGCCACTGGAATTACTGATGACTCAGGTGGCCAGATGCTCCTTGAGCTCCGACGGTGGGGGACAGGGGCGGACAAGATGACCACAGATGTCTTGTTTTACTGTGATTTTAGTAGTTCCTGGAAACATGAGCATAAATGATGGCCAAGTTACGATTTCAACCAAGCTCCTATTTTCAGGTTGGTGTCATTTTAAGAGTGTATCATCCTACCACAACATGTCATTAAAATTAACAAAGGAGGAATAACTACAGCTCAAGTTGGTGCATCTCTGCCCTTAAAGCAAACACATGTGCTATATGCATAAAAATACCATATCTGTTTTATAAATACATACCTACAAAGCAGATATGTATATATGACATACAGATACTCATGCATTCAGTAAATGCGCCACTTGAAATGCTTGTATTTAGTGATGTACCTCTTTTCTACATTGGGCTAGATGATGATGGAACCCCTTAGTGAATTACCTCTGTCTTTTGTTCAGGCAGGTTCCAGAAATGGCTCCTAAGCCAAGTATGAATCATCTTTTTCTGGCACTGGAAAAGCCATTTTCAGCAGTGCCACATCGCAGGGTCATTATTCTCAGGGCTGCATTACTGAGCATCAGAGGAAATGACATAATCCAACTCCATTTACAAAGAGTGGCAAGTGAAGGAAGCTTAAGGCTACATCATGCCATCTATATATATTCTCTTCCAAAAGTCTCAAGACTTCTTAATACAGTCCCCTGGGGGGCGGGGAATTTCTCTAAGGACAAATGTGGGGGCAACAGTCTGAGATATGCCCTGCTGGTATAAAACTTCATATAGTCATTGTAATTATTAACGTATATGATAATATATATAAAATAACATAGCTTACTTTTCACTATATTACCAAAAATTATAACTCAATGTATGCTTGCTATTTTTCACACTGTTCACATAGTATACAAGACCCTTTAATAGCCATCATCATCATAAAATGTGCAGAGGATAAAATGATGGTGGAAAAACGTCAGGGAAAAATGTTGACCTGTGTATTTTTGATGATGGAGCCTCACAGTTGTTGTGAAGTGTTACTTAGATTTACTTCCCACATTATTGAAAGGATAGGGGGGGGTCAATGAGCCACCTTTTCACTGCTCCAGCACTGAAAGAAAATTTGATTTTCCTCTCAAGTGAACTTTGTGCTGGACTCTACTGAACCGTTTCTCAACAGGCTTTTCAGTGTTGTTATCTCTGAAGAGGGCTTAGCACCACTCGGCATGGATGAAGACTGGAATAAGTGGCCATGCTATTAGCGGTGTGTGTGCCAAATATGCAAAAGCCAAAATTTAACCCTTGACACAATCATAGGAATTTTAAAAGATTTTTTATCACATTTTATGCTGTCTTGCAAGCGATGCTCTCATTGACTGGTTCTGCCCTGAAAAGCTCTAAATATTACCGGTGTAATTTTTTTTTTAATTAAAAACCAGCCATTCTGATCTCAAGTATCTAATACTCCAGGAGATAAGCATAGCAATTATTCTGTGAACAAACATAACTCAGGAGGCAGGTCAAATGTACCCAAAGGAGGAAAAAAACAAAGAATTTATAAGTAATAGGACAATAAAATGGACATTTCAGATGAGATGTATGAGGAGCTAGATGAAGATGCAAAAGTTTTAGAGTGGGTAAGAACCCTCTTCATAACTCTTAAATCTCTCACCCATGTTTAAGGTATAAAAGAACTAGGAGTTAGAGATTAGAGGAAAGATTTTGGAGGAGGATTTCAGGAAAGACTGTTGGTGTGCTGAGAGTACTATCCCACACAGGAAAAGGATGAAGGGATCTTCTTTGTTCACCTCAAGCCAAGAAAGAGAAACTTTAAAGACAACTTTTAGAAAAATTATGATATAATCCATAGCTGCATAATGCAGTTTGGAGTCACAGCAGTATAGTCTATGAGTCTTGCTGGAGAAATATGGAGAGTGAGAGTTTGGATAAGGTGGCCAGTGACAGCAAAGTAGGAGACTGTGGTTTGGAAGTAATTGTTCTCCCACAAATTTTCAGCGCACAGAATGCATGAACCAGATGAAGATCACTTATGATAGAGAACTAATAAGGAGTTTTCTCAGGTCCCATCCTAGAAGACTACCTGGAGAGACAAGAGGGCCTTAAATTCCAAGCTTAAGGTAGATCCTCAGATGACAGGTGACTGTGGAGTCACAAAAGACCATCCAGGATAGAGATTGATTCAAAGGTAAATAGGGGTAGATCAGTGATATAAAGCCACATACACACAAAAAAAAATTTACAAAAGATTGCAAAACAGAAAGGGCCATCTGAAACATCTGCTAAGTCCAGAAAGAACTGACGCTACATCGCTGCACCATATCAGTCAAATGAGCACATCTCTGCCCTCTTTCCTCTCCTTCCCCTTCTTTAAAACTGACAGGTTGCAGTTAGCAAGATGCTGGAAGAGGAGAAGAACAGCTGAGGGAAGTAAGGAAGAAGAAAGGATCTAGAGAAGGCCCAAGATAAGGAAGAGAACACTCTTCAATTCTAAGTTTTAATTATTGCCTGAAATGAGTATTTATTGAAATGAGACTATGTTTTGTGCCTTAAAGTGATTATAGGAATTTTCAGTACCTATTCTTGACTAGAAAATGTTTGCATTGTCAGCCAAAGGCAAAAAATCTAGGCAAACAGGATATATGTAAAGGGAGAGTGAGAGATGAAAATAAAATTACTTATGATTACATGCTCTGGCTTCTGCTTATCCAATATAAGAGTTATATAAGCATCATATGACAAGGACAACTTTGCCAATATGTAAACTATGTAGTTGTTGACCTTAGAGTTCCAGGGATAGAGATTTAGACAGCTTCTAAACTAGCTGTCTGTCACAGGGTTTTGTTGACCCTAATTATTTCTATCTTCTGAACCATGTTAACGCTCAAGCTTGTTCTGAGAATTATCTATAGTTTGTATAGCTCTAACGTTTTCATTATATTCACACTCTAATAAGTTATTTCTTCTCTTTCTTTATTCCTCATCCTTCTTTATTTGCTTCTCTCTTATCTGTTATAAATCTAAAGTGGAGAATGAGTGAATTAATTTGAGGAGCAAAGTTTGTAGATAAGTGGATATAATAATGGTTCCTTTTCACCTTCCTCTAATCTCCCATAGCATTACAATGACATTTCTCTATTGTGCTTGAAAAATAAATTGCTTATAATAACAATTTATACGGAGTTTGTCTCTTTAAACTTTTTATTTTGGAACAATCTTAGACTTATAGAAAAATTGCCAATGTAGTACACAGAGTTCTAATATCAACCAGCTTTCCCCCAAAGTTAGTATCTTACATATCTTGAGCTATGTTTATCAAAACTAAGAAATTAACACTGGAAGACTTCTACTAATTAAACTATAACTTTATTCAAATTTCGCCAGTTTTTCCACTAATATCTTTTTTCTATTCCAGGATCCAATCCAGGATACCACATTCCATTTGTTTGTCATGTCTCACTCATTGCCTCTAATGTGATAATTGCTTAGTCTTTCCTTCTTTTTCATGAACTTAAAATTTTGGGAGGGTACTGGTCAGAAATTTTGTAGAATGTCTCTAAATTTTTTATTTTATACTGGGGTTATGGATTTTTGGAAAGAATACCAGAGAAGTGAAGTGCACATTATATCAGGGGCTCATGAAATCAATATAATTTATCACTGGTGATGCTAACCTTGTTTATTTTTTGGTTAAGGGGGTAGCTGTCAGGCTTCTCCACTGTAAAGTTACTATTTTTCCTCTTCCATGTTCTATTCTTTGAAAGCGAGTCACTAAGTCCAGCCCATACTCAAAGGAGAGCCCCATTTTCTTTCACTTGAGAATGGTATTTAGAAACCAAGGTCTGGTCCCTCGATGTGCTCATTGCTACTGGGGTAACTCTGTTTCCTAGGTTTTCTCAGCAGACAATATATGTATATATATTAGCCCACTTAAAAACAAGTATGTATATTTACTTATGTATTTATCTGTCTGTACATGTGTTAAAATTAACATGAGTTCATACTGATATCTTCAGCTCTAGCCCACCATCACAGGAATTATTCTAGCCCCACTCCCCAACACCTTTTATATGTAATTTTTTCTCTAACAGGGAAAACCCTGACTCCCATTACCTAACATTTACTTCCTTGTTTGTTCAACCAAAGTATACACAAAAATTTATTTCAGAACTTTTAACCCGTATTCCTACAGGAAACAAATTCACCGACCAGAGTACATTGTTTATACACAGTTCTTTTTGTATTTAACTTTATAGCATCTAGTCAAAATACCATTTTTCCCAAGGTATATTATGTTTGGCTCCTTTATCCCCCACCTCTTCATCATGCAATATATTTGTAATACAGTTAGTGTGATGGTTTCAAGCTTTATGAACCCAGAAAACATATTTTTAAAGCTAGTCCATACCTGTGGGTATAAACCTATTATAAGTAGGACCTTTTGTTTAGGTTACTTCAGTTAAGGCATGGCCTAGTGTGGGTCTTAATCCTCTTATTGAAGTCCTTTATAAGTAGTATGAATACAGAGACTAGGAGAAAAAGACATGGAAGCTAGAAGCTGAAAGCAAAACAAAACCTCGGAGAGAAGGGAGAGACCATCAGACGCCACCATGTGCCTTGCCATGTGACAGAGGAACCCAGGATCAAAAGCACCTGGTCTTTGAAGAGAAAGCATCACCTGATGATGCCTTGATTTGGGCATTTTTCTCAGTCTTGAAACTGTAAGCTTGTAAACAAATAAAACCCCCATGTTAAAAGCCAACCCATTTTATGGTATCTGCATTTCAGAAGATTTAGCAAACCAAAGTACTTAGATTTATTTGTCACAATCTGTATTCCTGGCATCCCCTGATATACTCGTTGATTTTTTCTTTTAATTGCACACCAAAAGGTTCACTCTTAGTGGTGTACAGTTCTTTGAGTTTTGACAAATCCATAGAATCATGAATTCACTACCAAGGTATCATACAAAACAGTTTCATCACCTTAAAAATTCCTCTGTGGGACCACTTTGTAGTCATTCCCTCCCTTTCCCCAATCCCTGGCAACCAATACGCTTCTACCCCTATCGTTTTTCCAATTCTATCATGCCATATTAATTAGCAAGACAGACTTTTAATTCTGCCTGTTTTCACTTAGCAAAATGCATTTAAGATTCTTTCACATTGTTGCATGAATCAATTAGCTCATTTTCTTTTATTGCTGAGTAATATTCCATTATATGGATGTACTCATCCATTTATTGAGAGACATCTTGGTTTTTAGTTTTTGTTGATTATGACTACAGTTAATTTAAACATTCATATATAGGTTTTGTGTAAACATAAGTTTATTTATGACCGGAATTTTTAGGTCATTTGTTAAGTATATCTTTAACTGTATAAGAAACTGATAAAATGTCTTTCAGACTGACTATACTGTTTGCATTCCCACCAGCAATGAGATTTCCTGTTGCTCCACATCTTTGCCAGTATTTAGTGTTATCAGATTTTTATTATTTTAATAATTGTAATAGATGTGGTTTTAATTTGTATATACCTAATGAGCATCTTTTCATATACTTACTTGATGGGGTCTTAGTTTGCTTGGGCTGCTATGACAAACACTACACAGTGAGTTGGCTTAAACAGCAGGCATTTATAGTCACGTGGTTTTGAAGGCCAAAGTCCAAAATCAAGGTTTCAGCAAGGTCATGCCTTCCTCCAGTGTCAGTAGTGTTCTGGTGATGGCCGTCCTCCATCACATGGCAAAGACCTTGGTGCCTATCTCTGACTTCTCACTTCTTCTTGTTTCCTGTTTCTACTGGCAGTCTGTGTCCAAATTTCCTCTTTTTATAAGATTAGACCCACCCTGATTTAATATGGCTACACCTTAACTAATAATAACATCTTAAAAAGGTCCTACTTACAAATGGGTTCATACTCAGGGATGTGAATTAAGATTAGGATCATGTCTTTTGCTGGGGTACATGATATACTCTAAAGAGTCTCTATTATATCTTCTTTGGAGAAATGTCTGTTCATGTTTTTTGCCCATTGTTATTGAGTTGTTTTATTATAAAATTAATTTTTAGTAACATGTTCCTTACTTTCTGGTTTCTTTTATTTATATTTTTAATTTTTTTGATATCTCATTCACATAGAGAAGAAACCTTGAAGAGTTTTTGGAGACAAACTCAAGTAAAAGATACTACAAATACACATTGCTTTGGTTTACAGCCTTATTTGAATAAGGAAGTTAAATGGGTATAAAGCATTAGAAATGCATACTAATCTTATTCATGGCTTTCTCATTGTGCCTCATAGCATTCCATATCTCTTGCATTACATATTCTCTGGATAATGAAAAACTATAGTCCACTCTATGTTGTAAAATTTAATATGTAATGCTGATATTTTAAATCAATTTATATCTAACAGGCATCTGATCCATTGAATCAAAGTTCATGTTTTTGAAGGGTAGAAGCACCCAAGTCATCACCTACTACTTACAGTCTCAGTTTTAAAGGAATAACCATAGCAATACTCCACTGTCAGGCATTACTTCCATGGCTTGAGGAGCCAGGATATCGTAGATTTTTTTCCCCTAGGGCACAAGAACTACCTTTATTGAACGACATCTATTAGTGGTGGCATGATTGGGGATGCCTCAAATGCACAGAAGTTGATTGATGGCGGAAGGTGCATCTGTTAATTAAGCAGAAGCTACTAATAAAAATGAACTTCCTGGATGATTTGTGGAGTCCCAGCCACACAGCCATATTTGTCTCACAGTAATAGTATATGAGAGTGACATCCGGCTGGTACCAGCTGATGATGGAAAACAATATTTTGTTGTAAAGAGAACTTTGTAACCCTTTTTGGCTTTAAAGTATGAAAATTGAGAGTACCTGGTGTCACAAGTTGCTTGCATTATTTATTCTTCTCTGGCTTCACTGCTCTGGCATTTGCCCTCCCCTACAAGGGCTGGTCTAACTGGAATTCTACTTAGTGTCCCCAAGGCTTCTGAATGGGAACTTGGAAGGGCACGTCTGGCTTGTCTGCACTTACTTGCCTTTTGAGGAGGTTTAACTAATGTATTCCATAGAAAGGGCAGTCCGACCTGAGAAAATTATTATTCTGGAGAAATTCTAAAATGTGGTCAGATTACATCAGCCTTTTTTTCGAGGCACTCCTCCAACCTCATTTCCTCTGTGACACCATCATAATAAACGCCTGCCGACATAGATGCTTACTCCATGGCTAACACCCTGGCCGATGCTAGCACACGTCGCCAGCGCCTCGTGGACTGCCCTGGTCTGATTTTCTCCCTTGTCATAGTTGTGGAGAATAAACTCAGTGCCTGCCCATTCCTACCTACTTCATCTGCCCAGTGTGGTCTGAGACGGCAGGCCCCAAGCATTCACCTCCTCAGGGAGTCCTTCTCTGGCCACCCCTTCCAATTTCCAACAGCCCTCCCCATACCTGTCCTTCCTGTTCAACACTCTCCAACCCACAATACATTTTACTTATTGGTTATTGTCTCTCTCCCACTAAAATGTACACTCTGGGAGATCAGGAATTTGTCTTTGTTTCAGCCTTTGCTCTGTTCCCAGTTTCTAGAACAGTGCCCGGAATAGGAGGTACTCCTCACTGAATATTTACTGGGTGCAATGAATGAGCTTTCCTAGAGTAATTTTCCAAGGTCAGGGATTGTATCTATTTAGTTCACATTATTCAAGCCCTTGGAATAAATGGTCCTTTAATAAATGTCTTCACTGCTAAATATGAGAATTAAACTTTCATTTGTGGTGAACGCTAAATATTTAGTTCAGTAGGACTGCTGCTACTTCTAATATCAGGAGGTATAGCCATTTTGTCTTGATTTTCCTACTCGGATCCTTTCTTCTCAGACGAATCTTCTGCCAAGCTCTCTACGGACTCTTGGGCAAAAAGGTATATGGAAATCAAAGCCCATCAATTTTTTTTTTTCCAACCTGAAGATGAGGTTACCATCTGGCTGGTCAGAGCAAGGTGTCTGAATGAAATCATGAGCCTGATTTAATGTCAGCAATGTTTGGAATAGGCTTTTTGTTGTTGTTGTTGTATATTGATGGCAATAAACAATACATATTCATAAATGCTAATGAGATGGAAGATCTGACACGGTCTCCACAGAACAGCAGGATAGGTAGGGGCTGGAAAATGGATGGACAGCCTGGCAATGTATTCTGTGTCTCTGTCGGGGGTGGAAATCCTGTTCTATTGGGCTCTTTTCTCTAGAAAGGCCACCTTTCCTATCACATACCTTTAATGAAGTTTCAAGTCTTTTCGACTTTTGTTGGATTATGCTTTTCAAGTTTTTAATTTTTTTATAAAGGGGATCATCCAACAAACATTTTTTCCATTTTATTATATAAAGGTTAGAGTGTTAGGTGCCAGAAATACAGCCACACATGTTTCTGCCCTCTCAGGCAAGAATTACTTATTGAATTTTATTTGGGGTACAACAAATATTAAAGGGGGATTCTCAAAGAATATTAGAAAACTACTTACCTTTGAGAAACTTGTAATCTTGATAGGAAGGTGAGAGTTATGCTGAGAAAATAACAAGGGACAATATAAAAACAACACAAATCAACTGCCGCACTTGGCACTGCTATTATTTAAAGTACAAAGTTTGGAGAAAGGAGAAAAAAACTATACATATGGCACTATGCACACAGGGCACTTGAGGGAATTAGAAAAAAGGATAAACTGTGGTCTCTTGTAATTCAGCAAGCTTACACTCTAATCTAGAAAGTAAGGTTAACTGAAGAGTCAAAATATTTTACAAAGTTTACTCTATAATGCAAAAATTCTCCAACTATTTTTAGTCCATTTCTTCCACTTACCTTAAAACTGCTTAAAAGAAGAGACTAGAGAAGAAAGAAAAAGGAAATCAAAATCAAGTAGTGCTTCTAGACCTGGAATGTGAGTGCATTTGGATTAGGTGAAGTAATGATGCTAAATATAAAGAGAGATCATTTTTTAAATGTGAGAGAAAGCTATTTGGACCAAAGTGGTGAGGCAAAGCCTCTCACGGCCATGCACGCATCTCCAGTGGTCCGGGCAGACCCAGGCTTCGGTGTGAAAGATAATGTTCCCTGCTTCCCATCCTAATTGCTACTCTTTTTTATTTTCATCTTACTGTACTGGCAATTTCTGGAGGGCAGGAACCATATGGACTAATCTACTTATAGTACCATGCCTAAGTATTATTCTTATAACAATTGGGGACTTTGTTTCAAACACAAAATTGATGTCATCAAAATTAATCACTGGAATTTGGAAATGGGGAATTTAGAGGTTCAGCAGACTCTAGGTCTCCAGGCGTGGGAAAGGCGAGGAGCTGCGCTGCTGCAGGTAAGCCTTTTCTGTGCAGGGACGGACTCAAGTCTGATTCTATAAACCCTCCAAACAAACTTCTGTCCCTAATTTGGCGTGGATGGCAGTGATAGTTCTCAGGATAGAGTAGTAAATTGACTTTTTGTAGCAATTCTATCATGTATGCTGGTGGGCAGCATTATTTCTGTTTTTCAAGGCTAGATAAGCCCTGAATAAGCAAACCATCAAAATTCCCAATTTCTTACGGGGAAAGTTATGTTGCAATTAAAGATGACGGTCTTTGAAGTGAGAGAGGCCTGAATTTGAGCGCTGGTTTCACCACGAACTAGATAGAGGATCTTGAGCACATTGCTGACACGTTTGCAAAATGATTATTATGAAAATTATTAAGAACATAGTTATGATTATTTCCTCCACTTATCTTTGATGATCTGTATTTGTGCCCTCAACTCTAATTTTAGTGAATTTAATGCTAATTTTACTTAAAACAAGAGAAATTATCCCCTGGTGAGATTCTATGCCATTTTCTCATTTTGGAAATAAATGAGCTCTTAACTTAATGGAAGTGTTCCAGAAATATTCATACCATGAACTGGCCATCATATCTCACTTTCCGTGATGATTTTTAATACAACATCCTAGTCTACTCCAGGAGTAATGATTTTCTAGGAGAGCCACCTTTGTCATTTGTGAAGATGCCATTCTATAAAACCAGTGAGGGAAATACCAATACGCAGGAAGCAGTTAGCAAGAAATGGATGTTAATTGGCATTGTCCAATGCTGACTCAAAACTTACCTGCTAAACTAGTTACTGGTCGCCATGCTCTAGCAGCAGAAAAAGTCTTTTTCTGAAGGCATGGCAAATATGGCTGTCAAATTCATTTTGACTTACTGGGAGCAGAAGCTTATTCCAGCAAATAGCTGGAATTCATGCTCAAAACATAACTCTCTGTTCTAGCATTTCTCATTCCAGACCTCAGCACAGTACTCCAAAATTAATCCACCTTCAAGCTGAAGCTTAAACTGAAATGAGAAGTGCCATAAATATCCTCTATCTAATAAAAAGTTCAAATCTGCTCTCGCAGCCTAAGCTACTGAGTATATTTTGGACATGGTTTAGCTTCTGGGCTTAGGGCCGTTCTTACAACAAAAATGGCATCTTTGTAAGGTCAGATCTAAACTTAACCGAGAAAAGATAGAGGACAATACTTTCTGATATTTTTTCCTAAACAAGGAAATTCCGTAAACCTTTTAGGTTTTCATGTTCTTCTTAGTTAACAAACTGATCTTAAATTGAAACCAAATTTTTCTTCTTGCTATATAAATCCATTTCTCTTACTTTAACAACTGCTAAACACTATTACTCAGCAGCAATAGACTGAATTAATCTTGGCATTCTGAGAGGTACTCGCTTTGTAGAGATTTGGTTGGGGTTCTAGGCAGGGTGAAAGGGCCAGGAAGTAATGTGAGGACATAGCTTGAAAAATGCCATTTATCTTTACAAGCTGAATGCAAAAGTAAAGGGAGCTATTATCTTCTTGTAAGAAATATACATCTGTGCTCATTCATTCATCTTTCAGAACACAAGAAACAATTGAGCTCATTTTTAGGGTTAAGTAAGAGAAATTATTTTAAATTATCTGGACAGGATTTTTAGAGTAGTGCTTCCATAAAAAAGAAAGGAAGGAAGGAAGATACAAAAATTTGTCTTTGCTTTACACACGTTTTTCCAACTACTTGTGGAATTAAAATTATCTTTAAAGCCTATTCTATATTTGTTTAATTAAATATTAAATCAGGCAGCGGACTTGGCCCAGTGGTTAGGGCATCCGTCTACCACATGGGAGGTCCGCAGTTCAAACCCCAGGCCTTCTTGACCTGTGTGGAGCTGGCCCATGCGCAGTGCTGATGCGCGCAAGGAGTGCCGCGCCACGCAGGGGTGTCCCCATGTAGGAGAACCCCACGTGCAAGGAGTGCGCCCCGTAAGGAGAGCCGCCCAGCATGAAAGAAAGTGCAGCCTGCCCAGGAATGGCACCATACACACGGAGAGGTGACACCACAAGATGACACAACAAAAAGAAACACAGATTCCCATGCCACTGACAACAACAGAAGCAGACAAAGAACATGCAGCAAATGGGCACAGAGAACAGACAACTGGGGGGGGGCAGGGGAGAGAAATAAATAAATAAATAAATCTTTAATAAATAAATAAATAGATATTAAATCACTGCAGCATTATAGAATGAGGAGTTGCCTTGGTCTATCTTCCCGTCACCTCAGTTTACAGATGAAGATATCTAGGCACAGTTAAGGGATGTGCAATGAAGGATTAACTCAACATGTTTACGTTGTCCACACCTTGCAAAACGAAGGTTTGGACATTGTCTGGCTACTGGGAGGTAAACTTAAGCTCCAGAATAACCTGTCCAATATCCTATCATGCCCAGTAGTCCATGCTAACAATGTGATTTATGGTGAATCTTTGGGCCCACAATATCGGCTTGAACTCTGGAAGAGCTGGAGACTAAGGTCAGATAAGCAATAGGTTAGCTATGCCTATGTGAAAAACCCCCAGTAAAAGTCCTGGGCACCAAGGCTCCAGTGAGCTTCCCTGGTTGGCAATAGTCTGCATTTGTGGTCATACATGGTTTCAGAAAGAAATAAGTACTGTCCACGCAACTCCACTGGGAGTGGACAACTGGAGGTTTGAGGGCGGTCTTGGGAACCCCAAACACTAGTGACTTTTCCAAGTTCACGAAGTTATTTAGAGGTACAATCAGAACAAACTCTTCTGACTCATTTTTAAAACTCCCCGTAACTAATTGATTACTCATTAATTCATTTGTGCCCGTGTGAAATCATTAAACATACAAAAGGATTCTACCATGGCCAGGAGCTAAGAAATCAATGGCAAATACAAGCTTTCTTCCTTAAGGAGCTTACATTCTGGTCTACTGTGATCTTCTTATTCTTATATTCTGAAACTACATTTTTAATTTATTGGGTTCTTAAATTATAGAATTTATAACTTTCTTCTTTGATTTACCACTGTGAATCTCTTAAAAAACATCTACTATAGTCTCCTCTGTATTATAGTTAATTGCACTGTCTGTATTCCTCCAAATCTTAAGTGCTGTTCTGAATGGGAAATCTGCCATGCGTTTTTGTAACCATCCTCCTCTCTAAAACCACTCATGGGTAATTATATTCTCAGTATACATTTATATAGTGAATGAATCAACATATGAATGAGTGAATAAGTACACGGATGTATGAATGCTTGGGAGCATAGAAAAGGTCTTCATTGGCAAGTTATAATCAAATGTTCTCCAAAGTCTGTGAGTTAAAGATGAAGTATAAACAATTAGATGAAGAAAATAAAGGTCTCTAGAAACTGAGGACTGCATAACAAACAAACCTATATGTTCAAAACAGCTTCATGGATGAAATATATTTATATATAGATTTACAATATACAATAAATGCAACAATTTCTTGAAATTATGTTCTATAACTTTCAAAGTGAAAATATCTCAACAGTTCTCAGCCGCAATGAATCTCTATGGAAAACCATCTCAAGCCACCTGGCCATCCTTGTAGACCAAAGATAGTTAAAGACAGAATATCATCCATTTTTGAGACTCAGGATTATTCCAGCAAATCAGTCAAGACAAGAACAATATCAGTTTCTATCCTACTTCCTCTTAAATGAGAATGCTTGGTTATATTGGCCAGAAAAAGATATTGTAACGTTAGAGATATAGGCTCACTTAGTGACAATTTCAACAAGGGAAATAAAGTATGATATCTGTGTTAAGAGATAGGAAAGTAAAGAATTGGGTAGATTCAAAGGCTGTTTTAAACATGAAAGTTGTATCTATTGACTATCTAAACATTATCAAGGTAGGGGTGAGACTCTCAAGCAGTCAGGGGCACCATAGGCTACACGTAGCAGAGAGAAACCGTTCACAGATTAAAAACGCCCTACCAAATATAACAATTACATTAGAGGATGTACTTGCTTTGCCAGTTATTAATTCCTTACCTCTCAGGTCCAATTCTACCTTTATTGTGTAATCTGAGAAAAAAGACATGGATCATTGAAATGTTTTTCATTTGCCAGCTGGTATGTAGTTTTGTCATAGAGGGTACTTCAAAGATACTGTAGCAGGAAGAGACTCCCTTCCTGGTGCCAGTGCTCTCAGTGGTGGGTTCCTGTAGCATGGACAACTTCTCAGGCACCCAGCTCCTGTGGCTCTTTAGTGTCAGACTTCTACAGCACTATGTGACTTCTCCTACAGTAGAGCGGCTTCTCCACCATCTGGTTCCTGCAATGTGTGCAGCCTTCCTAGGGCCTATTCCTGCACTGTGGGTTTCCAGTGCCTGACTCCTACAGTGCATGGCAGCCAGCAGCTTTCCAAGCAACCCACTTGGACAGTCTGTGGCAGGGTGACCCTGGTGAGACACCTCCCTGTAAAAGCTCCCTAGATAGGAGATTTACAGCAAGTTCCACTGATGCTACTACAGCAACTTCTCTGCCACTTGATGAGCCAGGGCCATGCTTCTCCTACAGGGCCTAAACCTCATTCCTAGATGGTGGGATTTCTTCCTTGGAAGGTCTATCTCAGCCATAGGCATAGTGGTTGCTCCTTATATCTGCTATTCGTAGGATCTTCAGAGTTCCCTGTGCTTACTAGACCATCACTTGTTACTCCAATCTTCCGTTATAGTTAATAATTCTTTATATTAAACTTTCCCAGTTCAATTACTGTATCGTTTTGTATCCTGATAAGACTCTGACTGATACATTCTGGTTTCAATGAGTCATTTAAAAGAAACTTATTTCAGAAGGATCGGGTCTTGCGTAGTTGCTTGTTTTTGTATGAAATAAAAGCAGTCATATAATCTATAATTTTTTATCCTCTCCAAGCCTGCTATTGAAAATGCTCCTTTCAATGATAGATCAGATTTATTGGTATATTACTACAAAGTTCTATTAAGAAAGCTCCTTCAAATCCATAGCTGTCACTAAACACCAAAGCCAAAATGACCTCACCGTACAAGCCTGTTTGGAAAGCGTTATCAGAGAGCATGTAACAGCTTTGCCAAAGTGATCTCATTTCCTTTCTCCTTCTAATCACTCTTATTGTCCAAGACAAACTCCAAAAGGACTTTTCGTTGCCCTTTTCCATCTTCTACATCTATGGACATGTGGTCCTAGGACTTACACAGCTATAAGATGAAATAAATTCAATCTTTCAAAATCTGAATATGACAAAGATTAGATATTAGAAAATTTTCAAATTTCCTTGAAATCAATTATAAAGGTTTGAAGAAGAGGGATGGCACGAGTGAGGAAGTCACATGCCCCAAAATATTCTCTTAGTGATAGTTCCAGACCTAATTTATTAGAGACTTATAAAAGAGGCTGACAGGTCGTTTTTTCCAAAGAAGTAAGAACTAAATGACTTCCTCAAGACCTTGGGTTAATTTGAAATCTTCTTAAAGGCTTTGAATATTGTTTATTTATCAACTGCAATGTAATTAGATAGCTTGTTTAATCAGATATTCTTCTATCTAGAGTTTTTTTCAATGGTTTATTTTCTTTTTTATGAGGAGAATTTAATGTCTACTTTTGGATATATTCCATGAATTACTATTCTAAACAAAGTCTTATTTTTATATGGTTATGTTGTAATCATGTTATTCAAGAAATTACAGAGTGTTATATATTTAAGTGTTTAAAATTGCAGAAGTGAGTTGAAAAGTAGACGTAATGCCTTGTAATGGAATGGGAATGGCTTTGAAGCCTATTGACTATTGGGAGTTCAGTATGATAGCTAGGTTTCCGTCTCTCAAGAAACTAATCTAGTGGGGGGTACCCAACCCTAGTTTGACTGCATCAGTAATGATCAGTGCAGACTTGGTCAATATACATTCAGAGAAATGCATTGGATTAGTTTTTTATTCCTGTAACACATTTAGGGACTTAAAATAATACCCATTTATGAGCTCACAGTTCTGTAGGTCAGAAGTCTCGTACAAGGGGGCTAGGTTCTGCCATGTAACAAAACCTAATCACAGGAGTAAAACCCATCTAATTCACACTCCAGGGGATTATGCAGGCGTGGATCTCAGAGAACCAGGAAATCTCGGGGGCTATCTTAGAATTCTACTTACCATACACCTCAGCAGGAAAAACTTCAGGTAAAGTAAAATAATTTAGAATAGCATCAAAGGGAATCAAGTTCAAAAAAGATGAACGTGGAGAGATATTTTCACGTTAAAAACAAGAGCATGATATAGCATGATGACCACCAAACATTAGAATAATTGAATCAAAGACACATCCTTGAACTGAGAAGAAGAAAAATGAAAGAAAGTACAGAATAAATTTATTGTTAAATTGAAAATTCATTAAAGCAAATGGTGATTGACCTTGAAAGCAACAGGTTCATTTAAAATGAATTAAATATTTCATTTCCTACTATATGTCAGAAGTAGAAATCAATAGAAGATAAAATAATAATAGCATTGACTGAGCGTTAATATGTGCTAGAGCAGCTAGACACTTTTCTGAGTGGTTTACTTGTGCCTCTTCATTCAATATTCCAAACATACCTTGTGACCATTATATTGTAGTTGTTGAAACTGAAACAGAGAGAGATTAAACAACTTTCTCACAATTATTTAATAAGTGGCGGGGTCAGGATTGGGCCCAGGAGTGCCTAGTGCCTCATCTAGTTTTACATTGCTTATAATGAAGGGAAGAAGGAAAGGAGGAAGGGAAAGTTTCAAGGAGGGAAGATAGAAGGAGAGAATCTAAGGGCAAAAGCCAAGCCTTCCTTGCTTCCTGTTACTCATAGGAAGAGACCCAGAAGTGTGAAGGTTAAGTGCCCTCACTGGACAGTGCTTGGATGGACATTGCCAGCTCTTGCTTCTGTACCTCCGTGTTCTCATGAACTTACTCTTTGACTGGCCTTCTTGAAGATACATGAATACATTAAACCTCATTGCAGGGCTGATTTCCTGGCCCGGCAGCTCTTTATTTACTTGCTCTTTATTCATTCATTCACTCGTTTTTTCAACAAATATTTATGAGCACCTACTATGTGTCAGATATTGTTTGAAGTGCTGAGGCTCCATTCAGGATAAGACAGACAAGTCCCTGGTTCTTAGGGAGCATACATTCCAGTGGGGGAAGACAAGAAATTCAATAAACAAGTGAGCAAGAAAATACCAGGGAGTAACAGGAACTCTGAAGAAAATAAAACAAGTTGAAGTGATAATACCTGGAGAGGCAGAGAATGATGTTTGGTGATCAGAGAAGGGTTATCTAATAAAAGGGCATTTAAATTGTGAGTTGAATGACCAAGATGGAACCAGCTTGTAGCTTTGTCTATTTCTTCTTTCCCTGAGCATTTGCAGTTTGATTCAGAGGGACAATATATTTCCTTTCTAATTTTTTTTTTTGGAGGGGGGAACATCTCAGTAAACTCCCAGGTTCTTGCAACACTAAACCCACCATTAGTTTTGTTTTTTAAAGTGAATTTTGGATGAAAGAACAACACTGAACTTTAGGAATTTGAGTGGTGCCCTTTCTCCCTCAAATTAAAAGTACTCCTGGACTTATCTACATTTTTGAGAACTGATATGCTATTTATTCTTTTTGTTGGCTTTATGTGTAGTCATTTTTAAATGTCTGAAGGTAAATGCAAGTCATGAGCAGGCAATGCCATTTAGCCAGCCACTCTAAAATATATTCTGGTTTCAGTTTTGTTATTCAAAGAGTACAGAATATAAATGTTGCTTATTTTTAGAATGATCCCACTGCTTCAGTTCTTCCACATTGTTGCCTTTAATTGGATTTTCTAATCAATCATCACTGTGTATTGTTCCACATCCAGAAGTCCATATTAATAAAACGTCTGCTGACTTATAAAAATTTGGTGAAAAGTTTAATTTCAGGGTGTCGATCCATCTGGCCTTACCAACTGCAGAACTACAGAAGTTTAAGTTGGTGGTAAAGGGTACACCATCTGTTTCTGAGAATTAAGTTGATCTCTGCATGATGAGCAGAAAGTTGATTGCAAGGCTAAAGAGCTAAGACGGTAAACAAAAATGTTAAGAGTGATGGGCCTTCTATCTCATTCATGGAGAAAATTTTTATAAGATAGATCAACATCAACACTGATCAGAGGGTTTATGTTATTTAGCTAGTCACTTTGAAAAAATTATGTCCCACATATTTACTTTTTCTTTCCTCCTCTTTGGTGGCAATGAATTGGTAGAAATAAGGAATTATATTCTTCCTGCTTAAACACATAGCCCTTTGAATGAAATAACCTGTTTATCCAATAGCACTGAATCAAACAGGCAATATACAATGCAATTTAAATCAAGCCGCTAGGTCGTTAGCTCAGTTCATTATCGTCAGATACATGGTAGTAATTATTTAAACATCACAGGCTTTTATGCAGCCAGGTTAGTGTTACACAGAAACACACACTGTTCCATAACCAGAACTCCATCCTTATTCTGAGCTAAGTAGCTGAAAGATGCTGGAAGATCAGGGAAGAGCAGATGATGCAACCCATTACATACAGAGGATGATGCAAGCCATTACATTTTTTCAACAAAAGTACTTCAACATTCACGTCTTAGTCTTAGAACTGGTTGAATTGTGACCAGAAAGAGCAGCATCTTACAAAATACAGCATGAATATTTTAGTTACTGGATGAAACTGGAAGCAATTAGAATTAGTGATATGGAAAAATCATCTTAACTTGTGCTCTTTAACCATTTGACACCATCTTTATGTCAGCATTTGAAGCTGATGGCTGCTACCTCTCTGGAACTTTCTTTTCCTTAGGCTTTTATGACAGTTAAAAGTATTTTTCACATTACTCCACTTCTTTTTCCTTTGCATTCTCTTCTCCTGTGCAGAATTCCCAGCCTCTCTTGTCCACTGTTAAGCACTTTAGTGAACAATTCCCATGTCACTGATTCCATCTTAGCTTATATCCTGATGATGACTAAACTTGTATTTTAGATCCTAAGTTTTCACCAGAAGTTCAAACTCATAAATTTACATTCTGCAAAACATTTTCACCTAAATATCAAAGTTACTTCAAAGTAAATATATCTCAGACTGAATCATCTCCCCTTCTAAACCAGGCTCTCTTCCAAGATTCCCATGGCACCAATATGTCAAAGAGACTCTTCATTAGAGTTTCTTATGCATTTCACCATCAAGGATTTCTTTTATCTACCCAACCATCTCCCTGGAGTTTATTTTTTAAAAATATTTCTACAAAAAAAATTCATTAAAGTAATAGTTTTTCCATTTTTATTATGCAAAGGCATTTGAGCCATCAGTCAGGGTTTCTAATTAAATGAATAAGCTGTCATTCACTGAATTTCAGCCTCCAGCAGAGATATTTGATATTTAATGTAGTCTATGCCATGAGCATATAGAGATCAAGAGGGGAGGAGGTAGGTGCTCTGTTATTGTTTGAAAACAACTTGATTATCTAAAAAATAGCCAACCCTAGTAAGCTTAATACTGATTTATCTCAGACAGTCACTATACTTGTATGCCTAATTCCTTCACAAAAACTTGCACCCAGAGAAAGAGAGGCAAAATTATATTAATGGTTATTCATCTATGAATTTCAGTCATTTCCTGGTGCTGACAGATGGAGAAATATGTACTCTGGGTGGTTTCTCTCAAGTTTGGCAGTAGATATGCATGATCTCATGCAACAAAGATAGAACATTCTCTAGTTCTCTTGGCAGACAATGAGGAAGAATGGGAAAGGAGATTAAACTTCCAAGCATTTTTTTCCTTCTAAAATCTTTCTGTAATTATTTTATACAGAATATCACTAACTGAAAACTTCCTTGAACTTAAGGTATAGATTGCTGTCAAAGAAGAATATTCTGGATTCTAAGATATCTGTCACCAGCCTTGAAATATATGGGCACTAATCAAAATGGATGCAAGTTAATTAATCATGTCTAAAACTAAACCAAATTAAAGTTCTGACAAAATGTTTACAGCTATCACTCAGTCATTCATGTTTACTGCCTTGTACTTTTAATAATCTAGCAATAAGTACATTGCCAAAACTGAGTATTTGAGTCTCAATGGTCTCCTCTTTTTAGTGGAAATTGTATTATCAAGGGCACAGTTGACATCCTATTTAATTCTTTAATTTAATTTGGAGTAGAGGAAACTCTGACATCAACCTTGGACCAGTACCCAAATTGCAGCATGTTTAAATTATTAAAGAGCTTTAATCCACTCCCCATCTTCATTTTCATTGAATTATAATATATTGAAACTAGGATGCTGAGGATGGAAAATAGGTTTAAACTTGCATTCCAATGTAAATGGAATAGTGGTTGTCTGGAGAGTAAAGTTGAGACGGGTTCTGAGCTCAGGCAGTAGAAATAAGGTTGTGATTAGTAATGTCTGCCAAGGAAAGGGAGTGGTAGAAAAGGATGGAAACAGGATATTTTACACAGAAAAAGAAATCTCAGGTGAGTCAAGGTCTCTTTCCAAATGCTTGAAGGACAGCCATATGAAAAAGAACTATCTTGCTCTAAGGCACCAAGTAAGTAGAAATCACGAACTCCATATTAAGAAGAACTTTCTGATAATTAGAGAAGTCTGAAATGGAGCATGACTCCTTAACAAGGAGAATTTATTCCCAGGACTTAGGTGCGCTCAAATAGGGACAAGGAATATTTTCAAAAGGATTCCAGCAAGTGTGAGATTTACAATAAATGATTTCCTAGGAATCTTACCATACGCCATCAACCTCAAATCATGAGAAACATCACCTTCTAGAGAAGAGTTGCTTGTCTTGTGATAAGAATAAGCAATCCCTCCAATTATTTCAGAGAAATCAATATATTTAGTACTGCTACTGAAATGTCATCTTAACCTGTCACAATGTCTGCACCCTGCCACATCATTTTATAGACATTTTCTTAAATTTTAAAATTTTTAACAGCAAGTTTGAAATTGGACATCACCTTTTCAAATCTTAGAATTCAGGGTTCTCATGCATAAATATAGATATAATTGAAGTAACTAACAGACCTGGCCAAACTGAAATTTATCAGAAGCATTTGTATCATGTATTTGAAACCAATTGGGTGCCCTGGAAGCTTAGGTATATGATCAGTTATTGCCCCATCAGCAATCAGCATTTTTGCCACAGAGTGAAAGAGATGGGGAGAAAAAAAAATCATACAAGACAGAGATAAAAGCTGTGTCGTCAGAAGAAAAAAGCCTTCTTGATGATGCTGTGGACTTTCTGAAACCCTTAATTCTCCTTCTAGCCCATCTTCAAGCTGGCATGTGGGACGCACTGTAGATGGATGGTGACGCTCATCAGGAGAAGCACGCACATATATCTTGTGGGCTGATTTTTTTATTTGCCAGCTCAAGAGGAGCAGGGAGATTTATTTGGAAGGATAGTAATGAAGGTGGAGAGGTACTAGTTAGACTGCAGTTTCTGTTCCCAATATGTTATCTCATTTTTTTCACTTCTTGATGTTGAGTTACCCTTTTGATTTTCACTTATTTTTCTGAAATGGGAATATATTTAGACAAGAACAAGCCAATGGCTTGAGGATGGTTGGTAGTGAAGATGTGAAACAAAGAATTCCTATGTATAATTGTTACTGAGCTACTTCAAATGTGTTTTAATTATGTTCTAAATTTTATTATTATAATGTACATATAAGTATGTATGTGTATATATATACACATTTACTCATACACAATTACATACTATTTTAAATAATTATTTTCTTTACCCCAGATGAGATATCATATTCCCTTTCTTATTCTTTTTCTTTTGCTCTGCCTTGCAAGAATGCAAGAATTCATGACAATGACTAAAACTCACTTTCCTCCCTCTTAAGGAAGGAAATTGCTGGACCTTAAAAAATATAACAAAAGAGATCATGATTACCACCACTTTCTGAGCCCAAAATGAAATTATTCATTAAAAGGAAGAAATAAATTGATATATTCTTGTTTTCCAGAATGTCATTTCATGTCAAGGAAAGAAGCATGGTCTTTGGAGGACTATCAACAGTCAGCACCAGGGGCATCATACTAGTGCAACGAACAAGAAGAGCTGAGCAATGGCTCATTCGAGACCTGACTCCAATCTCAATTTTGCTATTTTATCAGGTAACATCGATTTAATTACTTATTCTGTCTTTTTTAAAAAGATTTATTTCTCATTTATTTCTTCCCTTGCCCCCATTGTTTGCACTCACTGTCCGCTATCTTTTCATCTTCTTTTTTCAGGAGGCACTGGGAACTGAACCCGGGACCTCCCACATGAGACAGATGCACCCCATCACATCACTTGAGTCACCTCTGCTCCCTCCTCATTGTGCCTTTCATTGTGTTTCCTCACTATGTCTCTTCATTGTGTCACCTTGCTGCTTCAGCTTGCTGCATCATCCTGCTACGTCAGCTCACTGCATCAGCTTGCCACGCCAGCCTGTTACGTTGGCTTGCTGCCTTACTCGCCTTCTTTAAGAGGCACTGGGAACCAAACTTGGCACCTCCCGTGTGAAGGCAGGCACTCAACTGCTTGAGCCACATCTGCTTCCTTATTCTGTCTTAATTTACTCATCTAAATGTGGGGATAATAAATCATAACCTCACATGGTTTGGGAAATATTATAGAATGCTTATGAACCATACCTGCAAACAATATTTAATTAAGTACTATTGATTTTAATGTAATCATCAGGTAAAAAGGACAAGATGGACCAGTACATCCAAATGCATTTTGCATGCCTAAAATTAGTTGTGGATAGTCATCATATGGTAGGGCAATTTTGCTTATAGGTGTTTATTATTCACTTTCTGATTTATCCTTAATGTTTACTCCTTTCTGTCCAATCCTGATTTTTTCCCCCAGTAGTATATTGTCAAGATATAGGATCAGAGATTTTTAGAATATAACATGTTCGTTGTTATTAATGTTTGTAAAGTTTAAGTTACAAAAGATAAAATAAAAATTTTGATTTTCTAAAGGTTTTCACTTCATGAGATTACCCCCACCATTTGTATGCACATGAAATTGAGGAATTTTAATACTGTGATAACAGGATTTTCATACCAAGGGACAGGTTATACGTTAAATTTTATTTTTCAGATAATTTGAAATTACAAATGCAGAAAATCTAGAAATACTGCCATATTATGCAATGTGGTTCATTGCCCGGGGCAGTCCATAAAAACCACTTCAACTCATATCCTGCTTTCTCTAGAATAGTATAATAATAAAATTTTAGAAGTAAAGTACTGTTTATAATAGCATTTTTATGAGAAAAATGAGTTCAGAGACTCAACGTGTGACAACAGAATTTTCATGCTAAACAAATGGTTTTGGCTGCCCTAGCCTTCAGTAGGGCTATAGCAAGAGAAGACTTAAGGCAGGAAAGAAGTTAGTGGAAGAGGAGGGGGATAAGAATGACAGGGAAATATGGGTGTGGGAAACTGTAGCTAGATGTCTTTGTTTCAAGCCATCACCCTTTTTTCTTTTTTGCTATCCCCAGAGAGTACTCTGGCAATAAAAAATACTAAAAACAATTATATTATTTAGAGCTTGCTGAATTAGAGGCACAGTCCTACATGATTTTAGCATGCAGTCAATCCTCTCAATAACTCTGAGAGGAAAGTAGTATTCTAATTTTATAGATGAGATTTAGAGAGGTTAAGAAATGTTGCCAATATCACATGGCAGAGCACATGAAATAGCCATTATAGTTGCCCGAACTGCCCAGCTCAAGAATCCAGCTCTGGTAGTGCCTTGAATGGTTTTCACAAGGCTTTTATAACTGAAATCTTTGCCAACACCAAAAAAAATGGGCAATTTCATGTAAACATTCCTAGCCTCTCTTAGAAAAATGGTTGGTTTGAGCGTCTACTTTCCCATAAACAAAAGCAGGTGGGGCTGAGGAGTGGCTGCCACCTTCAGAGAGAACAGACATTCTGCAGGGTTTTTGTTGTTGTTTTCCCCACTCCCACTTACACTGTTGCTTCATCAACTTTACCAACAAAGTAAAATGTACATACAGAAAGGTGTCCAATCCAAGGTCAATGAACTCTCAGAAATGACACATAAAGTAACTGTAAACTAGATCAAGAAAAAGAATTTTTTGTTCCCTGGCAGCCACTAGGACCTTCTCCCAAATCACCAAAGATTAGTTTTGCCTACTTTTAACCTTAAAGAAATGGAATCATACAGGATGTATATTTTGCATCTGGCTTCTTTTACTCAAAACTATGGGAGATTCTTCCTTGATTTTGTGTGTAATAGTAGTGTTATTTTTTGTTGATATAGAGTATTCCATTTTATGATTATATCCCAATTTATTGATCATTCTTACTGTTGGTAGACATTTGGGTTGTTTCCAATTTGGGGCTGTTACAAATAATTTCTATTAGCATTCTTGTACATGTCTTTTGGTGAACATATGTATACATCTTTCTTAGGTAAATAATGGAATTACCGAGTCACAGACATATGCGTGTTAAGTTTTTGTGGCTATAGTCAAAGAGTTTTCCTAAGTTCGTCCAGCAATTTATATTCCTACCAAATTAATGGATAAGGGCTACAGTAGTGCCATATCTTTAAATTTTAAATTTTAGCTAATATAATGAGTAGGTACTGGTATCTAGTGGTTTTGTTTAAAAAAAGTCCTATTGAGATATAACTAACATACTCATTTAACATTTATAATTTAATGGTTTTTTTTTTTGGGGGTATACTTACAGAGTTTCCTCGCCATCACCATAATCCAATTTTAGAACATTTTCATCACTCCCAAAAGAAACTCATACCAATTAACAATCACTCCCCATTACTCTTTCCCTGAAACCTACATAATCTCTCATCTATTTTCTGTTTCTATGTATTTGCCTCTTCTGGACTTTCATATAAAAGGGATCATACAATATATGGTCTTTCATGACTGGCTCCTCTCCTTCACATAATATTTCTGAAGTTTTTCCATGTGGTAGCTTGTTTCAGTACTTTATTCATTTTTATTGTTAAATAATACTTTATTGTTCATTGGTCATGTCATTTAAACAATCTGTGCTCATTTATTCATCTTTCAGAACACTAGAGAAACAATTGAGTTCATTTTTCAGATTAAATAAGATAAATGTGTCCCAACAGGATCTTTTAAAGTAATGCGTCCATAATTTGTTAAGTTGCCTTTTGTTACTTCGTTCTTTGAAGTTGAAATAGAGTTTAAAAAATATTCTATTGCTTGGCTATGTCCATTCATCAAGCGATGGACATTTAGGTTGTTCCCATTCTTGGGCTATTATAAGTAGTGCTGCTAGGTACATTCGTGCACATGTGTGTTAGTGAACATATGTACATATTTCCTTTTGATATGTATTTACAAGAGGTCACAGAATAGGCATATAAATTTTAGTGGCTGTTTTCAAGTAGTTTTCTAAAGGTATTGTAACTCATCCCGGTTTAATGGATGAAGAGTTACATTTTGGTCATCACATTTGGTATTGCTCTTCTTTTTAAATTTTAGGTGTTGCAGTGAGTAGGTACCGGTATCTCACTGTGTTTTTAATTTGCCTTTTCCTGACAACTGTGTGGTTGAGCAGCCTCTCGTCTGTCTTGCCATTTCCCTATTGTGGAGCGCCTGGTTCAGTCTTTTGCCCCTTCTCCTGCAGTTTCCTCCACACGCGTGCTCATCCTCTGTTGTTGCTCTAAGCAGCCTAGTGGGGAACACGCAAGGGGCCTCTGCTGGACTCCTGAAGCATGAGAGACTACGTGGAGCAGGTATGATCTGAACCAGCTTACGGTAGTTTGCTGCACAGTAAACGCTAACTAATGTAGACCAATTAGTTTAAAGATAAACTTCTACTAGGGAAGCAGATGTGGCTCAAGTGACTGGGGTTCCACCTTCACATAGGAGGTCCCAGGTTTGGTTCCTGGTGCCTCCTAAGAAGACAAGCAAGACCGTGAGCTGGTGCAATGGGCAGTCATGGCAAGCCGGTGCAACAAGATGATGCAACAAGATGATGCAACAAGGAGACAGAAAGAGGAAAGACGACGAGAGACACAACAAAGCAGGGAGCTGAGATAGCTCAAGCAATTGGGTACACCTTTTCCACATGGGAGGTTCCAGATTTGGTTCCCAGTGCCTCTTAAAGAGAAGATGAGCAGACACAGAGAGCACACAGCAAATGGACACAGAGAGCAGAGAGCAAGCACAAACAATGGGGGGGGGGGGAGGGGTGGGATAAATAAATAAAATAATCTTAAAAAAAAACAATACTAGAAGAAAGAACAAAACAGGATAGCCCTATTAGAAACCTTCCCACAAAGAAAATTCCATGGGCAGATTATTTTGCTGGTGAATTCTATTAAAAATTCACAAAAGAAATAATACTGATCTTATACCAACTCTTTCAGAAACTAGAGGAGAAATACTTCCCAATTTATTTTATGAGACAAGTATATCCTTCATACCTAAACTTGGCAAAGACATTACATGAAAATTATATACCAGTATTCCTCATGAACATAGCTATGTATATAAATTCTTAGCCAAACAATTGCAAATTGAAACAGGAAATATAGAAGAAAAACTCCCAGCAAACTTGGAGTAGACAGAAACTTTTTCAATCTATTAAGGTAAACCTATGAAAAACCAATAGCTGAGATCATACATAACAGAGAAATACTGGATGATTTCCTGCTAATAATGGAAACAAAATAAATTTTTCTGCCCTATCACTTCTATTCAACATTGTCTTGGAATTCCCTAGCCAGTAGAATAGATCAAGAAAAACAATAAAAGGCATAAGGATAGGAAGGGGAGAAATAAAAACTGTCTTCATTTATAGATTACATGATTGTTCATTTATAATGTCCCAAAGGGGAAGCAGATTTGGCTCAAGTGATTGAGCTCCCACTTACCACATGGGAAGTCCCAGGTTCAGTTCCTGGTGCCTCCTAAAGAAGGCAAGCAAGACAGCAAGCTGGCATGATGGGCTGGCGTGGCAAGCTGCTGCACCGAAAGGAAACAACAAGGAGGCTCAGGAGGAAAAACACAATGAGAGACCCAACAAAGCAGGAAGCAGAGGTGGCAGAAGGTTTAGGTACTTCCCTCCCATATCATAAGTTCCTGGTCCGGTTCCAGTGCCTCCTAAGAAAAGAAGATGAGCACGAACAATGTGTGTGTGTGTGGGGGGGGGAGGTAAATAGATAAATCTTTTTTTTTAATCCTAAGGAACTACTGAAACTAAAAAGTGAATTTATCAAGATTTCCAAATGCAAGATCAATTCAGAAAACTCAATTATATTTGTATATACCAACAACAAGTGATTGGAAATTTAAATTTAAAGCTCAATTCCATTTATATTAGCAAAAACAACAATATAATTAACAAAAATCTTCTATACTGAAAACTACAAATTATTATGAAAGAAATGAAAGAACATCTAAATACATGGAGACATATACTGTATTACTGGATTGAAGAATTACTATTTTGAGGTATCAATAATTCTCAAGTTTAACAGAAATTTCATGCAATCACAATCAAAATTCCAAAAAGGTACTTTATAGAAATTGAGAAGTTATCGCTAAAAATTATGTGGACAATCCAAGGGCCTAGAATAATTAAAACAACTTTAAAGAGAAAAATACAGTTGAAAGACTCATATTACTTGAATGGAAGACTTAATGAAGCTAAAATAACAATGTCAGTGTGGTATTAGTGTAAGGATAGATAAATTAAATAATGCTACAAATGAGGAGTTCAGAAAGATCCTCGTACATACAGGGTCAATTGCTTTTCAAAAAGGGCTCAAGAGAAATTCAGTGGGGAATGGAAAATCTTTTCTCCGAATGGTGCTGAAACAACTGGATATAAGTACAGAGAAAAATGAAACTTGACTCTCTTTCTCACACCATGCATAAACTTAATTTTGAGATTGGCAATAGATTTAATCATAAAAGCTAAAACTATACATTTTCTAGCAGAAAAAAAGGAGAAAATTTTTGTCACCATATGGTAGGAAAAGATTTCTTACATAAGATCAAAAGAAGAAAAAAAGATAAACCTAACTTCATCAAAATAAAAATTTCTGCTCTTTGAAAGAAAAATTTAAGAAAGACTGAAAGAAAATATTTGCAGCACATACATCTGATAATATATTTGCATCCAAAATATATAAATAAATCTTATAATAAAAAGACATAGAATCTAATAAAAAATTGGCAAAGAGAAGAACTTGCAGTTATTTATATAACTACTGAATCCACTATGAATTGGTTAGCCTTTTTTTTACATTTTAACTTGTCTGAAAATATCATTGTTAATATTGATACAAAATTTACATGCAGTGAAGTGCATAGTTCATAAGTACACAATTAGAAAATATTTTTATAAATATGTCTACCTCTGTAAATATCATGTCAGTAAAGACATAGAACATTTCCATCACCAAGAGCATTCTTTAATGACTTCCACCCAATCACTGCCTCAATAGTCAAATACGGTTCTGATTTCTATTGTCAAATATTAGCTTTGCCTGTTCTTGAAATTCATATAAATTCAACAGTGCAGCATAATTTGTATAAGTTATGTCATTGTTTGACATGAATTTTTGAGACTCATCCGTGTTGTCTGTGCATCAAAAGTTCATGACTATTATTTCTAAGTAGGGTCCCATTATATGAACATACCACAGTTTTTAACCCAACCTCCCGTTGAAGGATGTTTGCATTGTTTACAATTTAGGCTTTTATGCTAAAACTGTTATAAGCATTCCCCTACAAAATTTTTTGTGGAGAGATGTCTTCACTTTTTCTTGAGTGGGAGTGAAATTGCCAGGTCATAGGGTAGATATAAGATTAGTTTTATAAAGAACTGCCAAACCTTTATCACAAGTGAATGGATCATTTTATAATCCTACCAACAATGTATGATTTCCATATTCCACAACCTCACCAATATTTATTTTTTACATTCTTTTTATTCTTAGCCATTCTAATGTGTGTGCAGATAAGCCTATTATGGCTTTAATTTTAATTTCCTTTCTAATTAATGATATTGAGGATCTTTTTCTGTGCTAATGAAATTGAGGACCTTTTCCTATGCTTGTTGTCCATGCACATATCTTCTCTGAGCAAGTCTTTTGTCCACTTTTACTAGGCCATTTGTCTTTTTCTTATTGACTTGCAGTCGTTTCTTACATATTTGGAATATAAGCCCTATGTCAGATTAAATGGATATAGATAGATACTAGATAGATCATTGATAGATAGATAGATAGATAGATAGATAGATGTATTGCCAATATTTTCTCTCACTCTGTAGCTTGTATTTCCATTTTCTAACAGTGTATTTAGATGAGGAAAAGTTTTTTTTTTATTTTCATAAAGTCCATTTTATCATCTATTCTTTTAGAAATGGTGCCTCTTATATCTTACGTCCTCAACAGGAAATCTCCGCCTATCGCAAGTTTGCAAAGGTATTCTCTTACGTTTTCTTTTAGAATTTGTATCATTTTAGATTTAGATCTGTGATTGAGTTAATGATTAAAGTGTGGGGATTGAGGTTTATTATCTCCGTATGGATATCCACTTGTCCCAACATCATTTATTATAATTTCGTTTTCCTCATATAGGTTATCTGGGTATTTCCTAGAAATGTAAGGATTTTTTTGTTACTTTTTTCTCTCTCTGGCCGAATTTCACTATGGTCAGAGATCAGAGATACTACTTTGTTTATTTCAATCCTTTGAAATTTGTTGAGACTAACGTTATGGCTCAGCAAACAATTTTGGTTAATGTTCTATGTAATCTTAAAAAATGCATATCTAAAGCTGTTGGGTACAATAGTTTATATATATATATATGAATTAGGGAGATATTTTAATCATGTTGCTAGAATCTTCAGTATGCTTTCTGATTTATTGTATGCTCATTCTATCAGTTACTGAGACAGGTGTGTTAAAAATTTCTCACTAGGATTGTAGATTTCTATATTTCTCCTTCTAGTTTTGTTAACAGCTGCCTCATAAATTTGATTATATATTGTTAGGAACATACAATTTCAGTAATGTTTTGTCTTCCCTGTGGACTCTTTAGACAATAAAAATATATGTCTATATCTAGTAGTGTTTTCATACCTTTTAACCTATTTTGATTGACAATATTGTTTGAATGGCATATCTTTTTCTATACTTTTATTTTGAAAATTTCCAAATCCTTGTTTCCTCTTAGGGGCATATAGTTTTATGCAGTTTTTTTTTAGTCCAATCAGATAATATTTGACTGCCAATTAGAATACTTATTCTTTTTACAGCCAATGTAATTCCTGACATATTTTAAGTCTACAATCATACTATTTGTTTTTGTAGTGGACACATGGAGATCCATCAAGATTCCCTTTTCAGGGTAGTTACATCGATCTACACCTCTGGGTAACTTTAGCTGCTGAGGGTGGATTGCTATGCCTTTCACTAGGAATTGCCCTCAGTGAAGGATCTGCCCCTCTCAAGGTTATTTCCTTTCCTGGGGGTGCTCCACAACCAATGACTAACTGATGAGGGAATACACACATCTGGGATATACACTTCTGGCCATCATGTCTAAATTCAGGACAATTCTGGAGGGAATCCCAACTTAGGGCTCCCTATAGGAGCAGTTGCAGCTGCATTGTTTTTCAGCTCTCCTTGTGTCTAATCTTGCTTTTCTTACTTCCTTTCAGGCATACAACACAAAAGTTTATTTTCAGGGAACCCAATCTAAGACAGTTTTCTATTTGATCCAAATGTTAATCATTCCTTTTTTCCTGCAATTATTCCATTTTCTTTCTCTGTTTTCTTGTTATACATTCTTTTGCTGTTCTTGTAGTGGTTACTCTACATGTCTACATATTGTAATCACTTGTGATTAATATTTTTATCACTCTGGGATGATGACAGGATCTCTTAAATCCTTCTACTCCCCTCACCTTATTTATTGTTGTCATGTATCTTAATTCTATTTATATTTTAAATCTTACAAGAGTCATTTTATTTTATAGAGCTTGTATTATTGTTCTTTCTAATACTTTATTTCTTCTTGCATGCCTGGGTTTTGTCTGAAATTATTTTCTTTCTACTTGAAGAACTGTACTTTTTAAGTGCAGGTCCACTGGTAACAAATTCTTTCAGCTTTCATTTACAAGAAATGAGTCTTTATTTTGAAATATATTTTCATTGAATTTATTATTCTAGGTTAGCAATTATTTTCTTTCTACAATTAAACATATTTCACTGTCTTCTAACTTTCATTGTTTCTCTCAAAAAGTCAGCTGTTAAGTCTTATTGCTGTTCCTTTGAAGGCAAAGTCTTTTATCCTCTGATTGTTTTCATGATTTTCTTCTTGAATTTCATCTTCATGAGTTTGGCTATGATATCACTAGGTGTATTTTTCAATAACAATTTTGGAATCTGTAATTTGATGTTTCCCTTCAGACTTGAAAATTTCTCAAGTATTATTATTATTATTTTTGAAATATTGCTTCTGTCCCATTCTTACTCTCATTTTTTTCCAGAACCTCAATTATCTACATATTAGAACCTAACATCATGTATCTTCTGCTTTTATATGTTTTCTAGCCTTTTATTCCTCACTATGCTTTAATCAAGATACTTTCAAAGATCTAACTATAAAATTTATTAATTCTTCACTTAAATTTTGTCTTATTTTTAGTTAAACCCATCTATTGAGTTCTTAATTTAGCGACAGTGTTATTCAGTCCTAGAATTCCCATTTGATGTTTTAAAATAACATTTAGTTCTCTTTTGAGGTTTTCCATTCTGTTATCCATTTTCTTGAACATTTAATCATCATAATTTTAAAGATTTTATCTGATAATTCCAAAACCCGGATTATTCTTCAGTATAGTTCTGTTGTGTATTTTTTCTCATGATTTCTTGGTAAATTTTTCATTGAATGTTTGCATTGTTTATGAAACATGTATTGGCTCAGGACGACCCTCTTCCAGAAAGGATTTTCTTTTCTTCTGGAAAAGAGTTCACTTCATGGAAGGTCACTTTAATCTATTCTGGGATTAAGTTGACTTGAAGATAGATTTCAGTCTTTGTGATGATGATCTATTTCTTGTTCACTCTTGCATAGGACAGCACTTTAAAATTCCACCTGAAAATGAGATCTGTTTATCAAGGCTTCTCTTTCTCAGAAGATCTGGAACTCAATTGCTTTCTTCTTGTAATCTTGAAATTGTTAAAAGCTCGGTTTAGTTCTCAGCTTCTAGACTCCTTACAAATCAACAAATGCCTCAAGGAAAAATATTCCTAAATGTTGGGCTCATTTCCCTGAACTTCCTTAATTTCATCTCTCTTGGATTTTGACCCCTCTTAATTTCTGGCTTCCTACATAAAATGAACTCCAATTTCTATTGCCACAGCCCCTTAAGACTACAGAAAGTCTATTGGCTTCTCGGTATCTTACCTGCCACTTTTCGCTTGAATTCCTGGATTCTTGGACATACGGTATTTAAAAATCCAAAAATGTCTCTGGGGGAAGAGCAATGGCGCATGTTAGGCGCATATTCCTTTCCTCATCTTGGTCCCTTGAGGCCTGCCTGCATTGTTAGCTCTCCCTGGTTGGACTTACATTTTATCCAATTTTTCTAGCTCTTTTGGCAAGAGGATTCCTTTGATAAAATCTGCCCCCTAGAAGAAGGCAGGTGACAGAACAAAATACATTATTATTTATTTGGAACTTGAAGTATCATTTACATTGTTATCCTCTGAGACTTTTGGCTAAGGTGTCTCTGAACCACAAAGAAAATAAAATTTCATTGCTTTTCTTCTCCTCTTTCTAAAGTAGCTGTATATTTGGAGTTTGTGCTCCCAAGTGTGACAGAGTTGGACTAAGATGTGACTTCTCTACACATGCCTCTTCAGTTCCTTTTACTGAACCTATAGTTGACCCTAGAGTTGGTAGGTGTATGCCTAAGAGACCTGAATCTCTGGGCTGTCCATGTGCCAGCTGGGCCCTGAGCCTCAGCAGAGTTGTAACACCTACTCTCCAGTTCATTGGACTCACCCAGGACAACTAACAAAGAGGTAAAGATGGACAACCATCACACCAAGGAACCGAGAGAGTCTACAACTGCAAGCAGGAGAGTCCCATCCATCAGTCATATGGGCTCAAAGCCTCCTCTCAGTTAGAGGTGGAGTGGGCATCACCATCGCAGAATCCTCAGGACTGGGAATAACATATGGACTAGAGTGGAGTGGACTTACTGGTATTCTACTATAGACTTACTGTGATTCTAGCAATGGAAGAAATTATATCATTGATGTGGAAACAGTGGCCACTGGAATTGCTGAAGGCAAGGAGAGGGAAAAAGAGGTATAATATGGGGGAATTTTTGGGACTTGGCATTGTCCTGAATGATATTGCAAAGACAAATATAGGGATATATCCTGCCATAACCTACAGAATGGAGTGGGAGAGCGTGTAAACTACAATGTAAACTATAATCCATGCTATGTGGCAATGCTCCAAGATGTGTTCATCAATTGCAATGAATGTACCACACTAATGAAGGATGTTGTTAATGTGGGAAAAGTGTGAGGTGTGGGGAGTGGGGCATATGGGAATCCCCTATATTTTATGTAACATTTTATGTAATCTATGTATCTTATAAAAACAAATTAAAAATACATTTAATAAAAAAATAAAATTAAAATATGGAAAAAAATTAAATAGTTGTATAAGATTTTCTAAAAATTTGAGCAATTGGCATAAAAGAGAATATAGCCTTGTGATAGAAGTTCCCCTCCTTGCTCTCATCACTCTTGGCTTTATTTCCTAATACCCTGTAGGAGAAGCATGATCTATCCAAATGGTAAAAAGTAATACTGCGAACCAAAGGGATTATGTGTAGAAGTATTTACCTCTTTGATGACATTATGTTTGTGTTATAAATATTCAAAAAATTTGATATTTTGAGGAAAGTGAGTGAATGAACAGATGAAAAATTGATAGTTTGCTAGAGCTTGTTTATTTTTATATCAATGAATATTTGTCTTACTTTAAAGTCCTTCTTTAAACTTACTTAGAATCAAACTAACCTAATCTCTTTTTTTGCTACCTATTCAATTAAGAATTTTAAAAATTTCCTCTGTACACATCTTCGCCATTTCTGTTTATGTGTTTTTTGCGTATGTAATTTTCTTTTCCAGATAAGTCCTTTCCACTCGTATTTTTCTATTCAATCAATTCAAGATCCTTACCACTGTCAGGACTCGACTCAACATTTGCCTTTCCAAAAACCTTAACTAGTCCCATCCCATTCAAGTCCCCTTCAGGGATGTAGCAAACTTTTTTTAAAAACTTTGCACTAATTAACCTTTATATCCATTTAATTACTATATTATTCTTCAGATTCTTCATGTCAATTGGACTTAATTCTCTGAAGACAGTGATTTCATTTCTATTTCCTAATAAGTTTCTCTGCTTACGTTATGTTTAATACAGTAACGCTCAACAAATGAAGGATTCTGTGTTGAATCATTACTGGGAAATGAATGAGTCAACTTACCCAGGCTTCTTCCACAAAATTAGCTGCTGTGCTTGTTCTTTTGTCCTGGTCACTGATGTTAAGTTTACAACAGTTAAGTATGGATGAAGAACTACTCTTTTTTTTAAAAAATTTCAACTTATTTTCCATGTTTCTTTCATTCATATAAATTATTTTCTTAATGAGGGAAGTATGAAAACTAAACTGTTAAGTTGTTTGCGATGAAATACAAATGCCTTGAAAATATATTACATAGCACAAACTAATTTCAAGCTGGAAAATAAGTAAAGTATGGAACAATTCAAGCCTAGTAAATAATCATTATCAGAGATTTCATAATAGAGACTTGAGCTTCACTTGTAATTTGTATGTTTTTTTTATCCTTCTCCCCACAGGGCAGCAAATTAACTCTTAAACTTTACATTAAATGCACTCTGTATGTTTTCCCTCTACTTGCTTCAGATTTATTCCAAACAGGATGTGCAGTTTTTGTCATTTCTTAACATAAGGATTCTTTAATGCACAGACATGTCACTTTGTGGCAAGGATTGCTTAATGCCACAGTGTGCTGATGAACTGCCTCACTGCATCCCATGATCAGGAATATGAAGCTGAGAACTATAAACTAAGCCAATGTACTGATAAGTGACTGTATCAGCTAGTAGCTGCAATAAGGTGATTTCCTCATTAATGAGTTGAAGTGTTAAGAAATGGAAGAGTACTTAGCAGTACCCTACTGTGTTCTGTGCAAGAGCCTGCTGAGGACAATGAGCCTCAAAGGAAGCAAGCAAAGCACAAATCCCAGGCCAAGCTGGAATGGCATTCCATTCTCACTGGAAAAGTTTGAATTATACAAAGGGAGAACAGATACATGTTTTGGCATTATAAATTTTTAATAGGACACATCAAATATTCAGTCACATAGCTAAACAAAATTAAAGCCTTTACTCTCATTTAGAAACATCTGTTGGGATTAGTAATCTACACAAGAGTCAGAGAACTCACCATTGAAAATGTAACAAAAGAAGTGGTGAGTATTGGTTTTATTTATTTATTTTTAAAGATTTATTTATTTCTCTCCCCTGCCCCCCTGCCCCAGTTGTCTGTTCTGTGTCTATTTGTTACATATTCTTCTTTGTCCACTTCTGTTGTTGTCAGCAGCCCGGGAATCTGTGTTTCTTTTTGTTGCATCATCTTGTTGTGTCAGCTCTCTGTGTGGGCTGCGCCATTCTTGGGCAGGCTGCACTTTCTTTCACACTGGGCGGCTCTCCTTATGGGGCGCATTCCTTCCACGTTGGGCTCCCCTACACGGGGACACCCCTCCATGGCAGGGCACTCCTTGCGCACATCAGCACTGCGCATGGGCCAGCTCCACTCCTCAAGGAGGCCCGGGATTTGAACCGTGGACCTACCATGTGGTAGACAGATGCCCTAACCACTGGGCCAAGTCCGTTTCCCAAGTATTGGTTTTAAATGCCTAAATTAAGAGAGGAGCAAAACTGGAATTTAATTTAATTAGTGGAAACTAGACCAACCCAAAAAACATTCCGATGGTTCATTCATGCACTCATTTGCTTTTCTGTAAAAATATATCCTAATGCTGTATGTAGTGGTTTATTATAAATTGGAATTTGACCAAGTAGTTCTATTTACTTTGAAATTCTGTCCTTTTTCAGGCATTGCTACTCTCTTAAATAAGTTCTGCATATGGTCTTGTCAATTTATCCATCTCCCATCTTCTTCCTAAAAGATTGTGAACCAGCTTACAATGGAAAAGGAGAGTAAATGGATGAGCAAATCTGGGCGAAGTTAAAAATGGAACTGGAAAAAATGAAAGTGAAGAAAAAATTAGTATGTAAAATGAATACCATGTGGCTGTGAGAGGTAGTCTGTAAATTTGAGAGACCAAAGTAAAAAGAAAAATACAATCAATAGCAAGATTCAAAATTTCATAAGAACACAATCTTGAGTTTACAGCCATTAAAATATATTGCATAGGTAAGGAGAATTACTAAAAAGTTTACATATATGAAATATATGAACACTTTACCCAAGCAGTAATCATAGCCTGATGGCATGACTATAATGAAATTTGTTGAGAATACTATGCCAGAGTATATGTATTCAAATAAGCAATGGTATCTTCACAAAAGTTACCTATCTGCTATTTTATAGTTTCTATTCCTTGAAACATTTTTGGCACTTCTCTGTTCAACAACATTCATTCAACAGGTATTTTACTCTGTGCCAGATATTCTGTTAGACTTTGGGTATAGGACATTTATCAAGACAGGACTTGCCCTCAAAGAAATTAGAGACCAGTGGGGAAGAAAGACATTCCATTTAAATAAAACAAAGTTGATTAGATTTGGAGTAGGCAAATAGATTTTGGTTTTTTTTTTGATTGCAGAACTGGAGAGACCAATTCTGAAGGCTTTGACGACATATTCTTTTAAACATCCATGGTGTTCTTAATGTTTTTTTTTTTTTGTAGTCAATATTAATTTAGAATCAAGTTTGGTGAATAAGATGGTGACCAAGTTATCACCAGTTTTGGTTATAAACTAAGTCTCACTAATTTTCTTCATTCATGTTGAGAATGGAGGTAAGAAATTGCATTAAGGCTGATTAGCTAAGTAGTTTCCCAGAAGAAATGGGCTGCTTTCCCCAATTATGTTCTCCACTAAGATTCTCTCTCAGTCATCTCTCTCCTCAGTTCTAGGGCATTTTTATCAACTGAACATCTCTTTAGTTATCAGCATGTTAAGTGTGTGTGTGTGCTGGTGAAGAACATTAGAAACACTCATTGTAGGGCACTTTAAACATTCAAGAACATGGGTCTCAGTGAGAAAAATAAAACTGACATCCTGAAAACTGAAATGCTTTGCTGTTTCTAATAATATGTGAAGAGTAGTATTTGTTTTTTTTTCTAAATGTACTGATTCAACCTGAAGGAAGGGAAAGGAGGGAGGAAGGGAAGCAGGAAGGAAAAAATATCACTAAATGTGAACCTGGCAGCCTGGGCAGTTCAATTCACAATTTTTGGAACAGAGAAATCACTTAGAATTACTTTTGTTTCTGGAGCTTCAAGGACTGACAACTTTAGAATACTGCAGCTGTTCAACAGCTCTTAAACTAAACTCAAAATCAAGTTAAAAAAAAAAAGGAATTCCCCAAATACTTTAAATACTGGAAGCACCATTAGAATAAGATTCCAGTCTCTCAGGGTGATTATTATTAAAAACAACAATAATTTATTTCACTACTATATAGTAATATAGCTAGCTGATAAAAAAGAAAACAGTTAAAGAAGAGAGATAATTAGGTTTAACAGAATTAGAAACTATTATGAGAAGAGTCCAGGATATATACTACTACCCCACCCACCCCCCAAAAAAATCACCTTGGTCTTTTCTTTTATTGATTATCTATAGGTTAGAAGAAGTTCGATAGCTAAACTGTCCATTTTACCCTCTGGGATAGACTCAGGGCATAGTGCTTTAAGGAAATTTGCTCTGTTTTGAATTTAGCTACTTCTACTCAGCTTCTTATACTATGCAAGAGAAAATAATTCCTTGTTCTCTTCCATTATTTTGTATAATTCCCAAAATAACATTTCTATTCTATTTCCCTACCCCAAATGGCAGCAAATTTCTCCTTGCAATAAATGCTGATGTTTTGCTTTTACTCATTTGAATTTTCTCTAAGGCCAAACTCTTATAATGCATTATATTCACGAAGTTTAGCTCTAAATGAATTTTAACTGTCTAAAAAAATAAAAGGTGGCACTGAAAAACTTTTAAAAAAGAATATTGTTCACATAAAACCTCACAAATCATAACCCTTTATAGAATATCTCATTATATCACATGGTTTTATAAATTCTGGCTTAGAACATTTTATTGACAAGGACAAGACTATGAACTGAATAACAAGATTGGTCACATAGCTCTGCAGTTGGCAACATTCAGACTCTCTAATCCTAGCCTGTTGTCTTATAAGTTTGTGCTCAGGTCAGAATTAACAAATATTCACCAAGCAGTTACAAAATGCCTAATAATTTGCTAATTGTTACTAGATTTCAAAGAAGTAAAAGACATACTCTAAAATTCATTTAGAAACTAGTGTCTACAATGTCCTAGGTTCTGTGTGAGACAATACATACATAAATCAAGTGAAGAACAATATTATATATGTTAATATCTCAGCAACCACAAAGATCACATATATGAAATTAACTCTGGTTGGCAAAACAGCAGTTGGCAAGACCAGGGCCTAACAGAAGCAATAACAATAACTGCTTACTGAATGGTTGACATATACCAAGCTTTAGCGATGGGATTCTTTGGGGATCATGAGACACAGGTATGATTTTGTCATTGATGGGTTTATAGAACTGGTGAGACTGTCAGACGAGGAATTAAAAGGTTGATCTTTTTTGAAAGGAGAAAAAGAAGTGCCACAGGAGGATCTAGGCAGAGGATTTTAATTTACGGCATCAGGAAATGCCTTTCTGAGGAAGTGATTTTATGAAACTGAAAGATCAGAGTCTACAAAGTAAAGGAGAAAGTATGAACACTGATGATGGGGAGGCAGGCAAGGGCCATACCATATAAGGGCTTGCAAAACTGTTAGTGTTTCGTACATTTGTCCTAAATGCACTGTGAAGGAAAATAATGTAACCAGATTTGTTTACAATAAAAATTCATTTAGGCTGGGATGAGAAGAATGAATTGGGGAAGGAATTGGAGAGAAGGCATGTTGGGAGGAGCTGCCAGTTGTCCAGCTAGAGAAGGTGACTTGAAGAGATTTGAGTGGTAGCTGGGAGAAGGACGGCGCCCCCAAGTCACTGAAGGGCATTAAGTTATGAAGTCACGAAGGTTGTTAGGTGCCGTTGTTGCCATTTACACAAACTGTGGAAGGGAGTGGCTTCCCAGTCCAATGGGGAAGGACAAGTATTTCTTTCTATTTTGTGTGTATTTCTTTAATTATCACTGAAAATTTCAAACTTTACAAAAAAAATAGACAAAACAGCCTTATGAACCCTCATGTGCCCAAACACCAGATTTAACAATATCAACTTGGCTAATCTTTTTTTTCTTTTTTTCCATATATACTTTGCCTTCTTCCCTGCCTCCTGAATTACATCCCAGGTATTATATGACCGTTTCTGTAAATATTTCAATACGCATCTCTAAAAGATAACACCTTTTTAATAAAATGGCAATGCCATTACCATACCTAAAAAATAATAATTCCTCAAATTGACAAATATCAAATCGGTGTTCAAATTTCCAATTGTCTCACAGAGATCTTATTTTTTACAGTTTGCTTATTTGACTCAGTAGAACAATAAAATGCACATATTGTAATTGGTTGTTATGTTTTTTTATCTTACAGGCTTTTTCTCCATTTTGCAATTTGCTTATTGTAGAACGTGTAGTTTAGCCTACAGCTTTTCCTATAGTCTGGATTTTGCTGGCCAACAATTTTATAAATTAAAGTTTTCATGATTAATCAGTTTTCCTGTCCCTGTGTGCCATCACTGCATCCAGCCCCAGAATGGACTGCAGTAAGGTTTGTGTTAGTCTCCTCAGAGGCAAGGAACGAAGGCTCATCCAGCCTACCTCTAGTCACAACTAGAGGATACAGGAATCTCAACTGTTGAGTTAACTTCCTTGGATTCCAGGAAAATCCTGGCAGCCTGGCAGCCTGGGGACTAACCCACAGTTCGGGGGTCTGATGTGGTGCTGGCAACCAGAGGACCTCTGCTTCCTTGGCAGCAGCGACCTGCAGATGTCTTCTCTGTTCTGGGGTGGCTGTGTTTCTGCTCCCACACCTCCTAACCTATGCCTGTGTATCCCTGGTCCAGTCATGAGAGGGATTCCAACTGTTTAAAGGGTATCTCGATTTTCCTCAGAGAAGAGCCTTCAGACCAAACCACCCCACAGGGCTCTGGCCCTCTTCCCCGTTGGCTGCCTGAGCTCGGGTGCCCAACGCTGGCCTCACTGTTTGTGGCTGGAGCGACAGGGTCATAATGTAGTGAAATGGATGGAACATTTACAGCAGTTTTGATCAGCTGGGGCTGTCGTTTTTGACAGACATTCTCAAACGTGAAAGACCCCAGTTTAATAATTTCTTTCAAAAGATAAACCCATGAGATTAAAAAAAGAAATCATGACTAGTTGGCTGTAAAATATTATCATTTATTGAACTGCACCAAGTAATAAGTATTGTTTAGGTGTATTTTAGGTGTATTTCCTGTATGTGTCTTATTTGTATCTCCCTTTAGAAGTGTAGCGTGTTTGAATGAATAAAGAGGTGGTTCTAATTAAGTCTTGTGACAGATGGGAGGGAGAGAAAAATAAGCAGAGGTCAGGAGTCTCAGTCAAGATGGCTCAGCAGTCCTGGACGTGGAATCCAGGAAGCAGGCAGGGGGGTCTTCTCGTCCACACTCACTTTACATCTTCACCTTGTGTTTCCTTCAGGTCTTCTGTTTTCTAGAAACAAAACAATGAATTGGAAAAAAGAAAGAAAGAACCACACTAATACAAGCGATCTCAAACTTGCTACTTAGACTTCCTCACTTGCACGGAGCTGCGTGAACACCCTGGGGTCCTGGACGCGCGTGGAGCCTTGCTGGATTTCCCTGCTCTATCTCAGCACCACGGTGGCTCGGTTAGCAGCCTTGGTGGCGTGTGCCACCACACACAGAGAGTGGGCAGTGTCCTGCAAACCTGCCTCGGTTGTGAAAAACATCAAACACCTTCCTATAGGCAGGTGGGGTGCTTAAATCATTTTTATTCAGAGTGTAATTTAACCAAGAGAAAGATACTGAAGATCTCTTGATGGGTCATTGAATTTTTTTTTTTAGGCAATTCACTGTGCCTGAAGTGAAAAGGTTAACAATCCACACAATGCCTAATTAAATGACAAGGCTTAGTAATTGCTGAATTAAAATATTAACTCCTAAAAGGCACACAGATAGCTTAAATGCCTGATTATCATGCTCCTTTCATATACCTTCTACTTCCTGACACAGTTGCTAAAATCGTATTCCCTCTGGAAAAAGACAACGGCATTCCTCCCCTTTCTCAATCGGGTGTTAACCATACTTATTCTTTTCGTTTTATTTATTTATTTTTCTCAGCTATTTAAGTTACGCATACTGTGGAACACCAAAAAAAAAGGTATTGCTTTCCATGCATAATAAATAATTTAATCCAAACACCTCATCTGTCCTCAAAATTGAATCACTTTTAGTAGGAAGACAGCCTGTACCAAAGCCCACTGCAAAGAAGAATTTGAGAAAATTGAGAAGCAATAATGCAAGAAAACACATTGTTGATAGATTGGATACATAATCAGTTGGTTCAAACCAATCCTCCAGTTTTTTCCACTTTAATTTTTAAAGCAGTTTTATTGAGATAAATTCACATAACATACAATCTATTCAAAGTATACTATCAATGGCTTTTAGTATAATCACAGAGTTGTGCATTCATCACCACAATCAATTTTAGAACATTGTCATTACTCTAAGAGAAAAACCCCAAGCCCCTTAGCAGTCACCTCTCAATCCCACTATCCTTCCCCAGGCCTACATAACCACTAATCTAATTCCATCTCTATAAATTTAGTTATATTTACATTTTATATAAATGGAATCATACTATATGTAGTGCTTTGTGTCTGGTTTCTTTCACTTAGCATAATTTGTATTTTCTAATTATTATAATTTTTTAATTAGAGAAGTTGTAGGTTTACAGAAAAGTGTAAGCAATATGACGTTTCCACATATCCCCTTATTGTTGACACTTTGCATTCATGCAGTTAACTTTGTTAGAATTGATGAAAGAATATTAAAATATTACTGTTAACTATTGTCCATAGTTTACATTAGTTGTATTTTCCCCATATAACACCCTATTATTAACACCTTGTAATAGTGTTTATTTGTTGTAATTCATGAAAGAACATTCTTATATTTGTATTATTAACCACAGTCCATCATCCACAGCAGGGTTCACTGTGTTATACAGTCCCATGTTTTGTCTTCTAACTTTCCTTCTAGTAACATGCTAGACCCGAAACTTCCCCCATTCAACCACATTCACAAACATAATTCAATACTATTAATTACACTCACAATAATGTGCTACCATCACCACTACCCATTTCCAAATATTGACAATCAACCTAAATAGAAATTCTGCCCAAATTAAGCATCAGCTCCCCATTCCCTACCCCCATTCTATCTCCTAGTAACCTATATTCTACATTATAAGTCCTTGATTTCACTTATTATAATTAGTTCACATCAGTAAGATCATACATTAGTCCTTTAATATCTGCCTTATTTCACTCAACATAATGTTCTCACGGTTCATCCATGTTGTTGCACACATCGGGACTTCACTCCTTAAACTGAAAAATATTCCATCATGTTTATACACCACACTCTGTTTATTCTTTCATCAGTGGATGGGCAAGCACTTGGGTTGATTCCATCTTTAATAATTGTGAATAATATGGCTGTGAACGTTGGTGTGCAAATGTCTGTCTGAGTCCCTGCTTTCAGTTCTTCTGGGTATATACCTAGTAGCAGGGTTGCTTGATAATATAGCAATTCTATACATAGTTTCCCGAGGAATTGCCAAACTGTCTTCTTCAGAGGCTGCACCATTTTGCATTCCCAAAAGCAGTGAATGAGTGTTCCTATTTCTCCACATCATCTTCAACACTTGTAGTTTTCTGCTTTTTAAATAGTATACAGTCTAGTAGGTATGAAATGATATCGCATGGCAGTTTGATTTACATTTCTCTAATAGCTACCGATATCAAGTATCTTTTCATGTGCTCTTTATCCATTTGCATATCCTCTTTGGAAAAATGTCTATTCAAGTCTTGCCCATTTTTAATTGGGTGATTGCCTTTTTATTGTTGAGTTGTACGATTTCATTTTATATTCTAGATATGAAAACATTATTGGATAGGTAGTTTCCAAATATTTTCTCCCATTGTGTAGGTTGCCTTTCTTTTTAAAAAAGATTTATTTATTTCCCTCCCTCCCTCCCCCACCCCAATTGTCTGCTCTCTGTGTCCATTCGCTGTGTGTTCTTCTGTGTCTGCCTCTATTCTTGTCAGCGGCACTGAGAATGTGTCTCTTCTTGTTGCATCATCTTGCTGTGTCAGCTCTCCGTGTGTGTGGCCCCACTCCTGGGCAGGCTGAACTTTCTTTCACGCTGGGCGGCTCTCCTTACGGGGCACACTTCTTGTGCATGAGGCTCCCCTATGCAGGGGACACCCGAGTGGCAGGGCCCTCCTTGCGTGCATCAGCACGGCATATGGGCCAGCTCCACATGGGTCAAGGAGGCTCTGGGTTTGAACCGTGGACCTCCCATGTGGTAGGCAGATGCTCTATCCATTGAGTCAAGTCTGCTTCCTGTGTAGGTTGCCTTTTTACTTTCTTGACTAAGTCTTTTGAACATAAAAGTTTTTAATTTTTAGGAAGTCCCATTTATTTATTTTTTCTTTCATTGCTTGTGTTTTGGCCATAAAGTCTAAGAAACTGTTGCCTAACACAAGATCTTGAATATGCTTCCATACATTTTCTTCTAGGACCTTTACAGTCCTTGTGCTTATATTTAGGTCTTATCAGTTTTGAGTTAATTTTTGCATAAGGTGGGAGATAAGGATCTTTTTTCATTATTTTGCACATGGATATCCAGTTCTCCCAGCACCATTTATTGAAGAAACAATTCTGTCCTAGTTGAATGGACTTGGCAACCTTATCAAATATCAATTGGCCATAGATGTGAGGGTCTATTTATAAACTCTAATTAGATTCTACTGTTCAATATTTGTATCTTTATGCCTATACATGCTGTTTTGACCACTGTAGCTTTGTAATATGCTTTATTTATTTATTTATTTATTTATCTCCTCATGTCCCTGTATTTAAGATAACCAAAGGCAACATCCAAGATTTGAGAGCCCTGGGCAAAATCTTCTGTGCATGTGCATTCTCTCTTTTATTTGAGAAATTGTGGATTTATAGAAAATCATGCATAAAATACAGGATTCCCATATAACATCCTCTTATTAACACCTTACATTGGAGTGGTATACTTGCTGCAATGGATAAAAGCATATTTTTATCATTGTACTATTAACTATAGTGCATGGCTTAAGTTAGGGTTCACTGAGTAGCATAGTTCCATGGATTTAAAAAAATTTTTTTATTCTGTTACCATGTATACAACTTAATATCTCTCCTTTAACCACATTCAGATATATATTTCAGTGCTGTTAATTGCATTCAAAATGTGCTACCATCACCACCATCCATTACTAAAACATTTCCATTGTTTCAAATAGGAACCCCAAGTGTGAATTCCCCAACTTTGTTGTTCTTTTTCAAGATGTTTTTGGCTATTCAGGGCCCCTTACCCCTCCAAATAAATTTGATAATTGGTTTTTCTATTTCTACAAAGTAGGCTTATTTTTCTATTTTCCATTACTGCAAAGTGGAATATTGATTAGAATTGCATTGAATGGGTAAATTGATTTGTGTAGAATTAACATTTTAATGGTATTAAGTCTTCCAGTCCAAGAATACAGCAGCTGCATGGAGCAAGCTACTTTCTTTATTGTTCTCTACTGCAGTTTCTCAGCCTCTTCCTCCTGCTTTTCCTTGGGTGTGAGCAGGGAGTCAAACATATTTGCACATTGATGTTTGTAGTAGTATTATTCACAATTGCCAAAAGATGGAAGCAGCCCAAGTATCCATCAACTGAAGACTGGAAAAACAAAATGTATATAATGCAATGGAATATTATTCAGTCATAAAAAGGAATGAAGTTATGATACATGTAACAATACAATGAACCTTGAAGACATCATGTTGAGTGAAATTAGCCAGACACAAAGGCCAAATCTTCATATTTCACTGATTTGAAACAATTAGAATAAGCAAACTCACAGAGTCAGAATCTAGAATATAGGTTACCAGGGTACAGAGTTGGGACAGGGAATGACAAGTTAGGCTTAAAATGTACAGGGTTCCTATTTAGAATAATGGAAATGTTCTGGTAATAGATGGCCATGATGGTAGCACAACACTGAACATAATTAACAGCATTGAAATATATATCTGAAAGTGGTTGAAAGAAGAAATGTTAGGTTGTGTATAAGATAGTAGAGTCAAAAATTTTTTTAATCCATGGAGCTACACTACACTACACAGTGAACCCTAAATTAAACCATGGACTATAGTTAATAGTACAATTATTAAAATGTGCTGTCATCAGTTGTAACAAATGTTTCACACCAATGCAAGGTGTTAAGAATAGGACGGTACATGGGAATCCTGGATTTTATGCATGATTTTTCTGTAAACCCAGAACTTCTCTAGTAAAATATATATGAAGAGGTATTATCTAAGTCAGAGAGTAGATTTTAAAATATGTTTGGGTTAAAATCTAATTCATACTGAACAGTTTCAGTGGTTGAAATCATTGTGCATTAATGATAACAGGCATGTGTAAGCTCTGTGTATTCTAAACTCAGGCATACTAAAAGAAAGGAAGATTAATCTGATAAGGCATTGCTATTTCTAATCGGACTGATGGGAAAATGTTGTATGGGTGTGAGCATGTCTAGTGAATTACAGTGAAGTGATGAACTACCTTGAAGCTGAAGCAATCAAAAAGAGAGCTCTAAAAAATTTCTATGGCATCTTTATTCAACAGTTTGGTGTCCCCATCTGGGCCTTCTTTACAAAAAGCAAAAAACCACTTTGGAGTATTTGGTGAAATTAAATCTTAATAGAAGAGCTTCAGCTAAGGCTACTAATCTTCACTTGTCAAAATTAAACACTAGGCATTCGTTTCCAATCTAATAGTAAGAGATAATGTTTTCACGTCACAAAATAGTTTAAAATTCAAGAGAATAATAAATAAATATTTAAAAATGTTTCCACCTCATATTCCTATCTTTGCACTGGATATACTTTTTAATGAAAAATAATGTGAAACATTTGTTATTCATCCTTGTCTTTCTGTATAAATATAGTAGCTGTTTTGCCTAGAGAAAAAGGATAACTGTCTCTAAATTATTATGACTATATAAAGAGAGAAGAGCAAGTAGTGCCGATTGAATATTTTGTTTTAATACTTTGTTTTGGTCTGATTGTATTTTAAAAACCACCACAAAAAAAATGGAAATACAGAAGTATTCTCTAAAAAGTATCTCACCACCCAGAGATAGTCACCATTAACATTTTGCAATGAACAAATGCATATATATACATATGTAATACATCAATAAGTGTAGGCAAGTGTGTATTCATACATTGATTTTATAAACATACATGAAAAATTTTAATAGAATCAGATTATGAAGGCTGTTTTGAATACAGCATTCTTTTCTTAGAAATATGTTGTAGGCATCTTTTCAAATTAATAGGTACAGATCTAGGCTAACATTTGAATTGTCTGCATAATATTGCACTGTGTATGTTACATTATCAATTTTATTTAACAAAAGTTAATGGAAAAAAAAGTTCAAGAGCATTCAAGTTGTTTTCAATCTTTCACCATTATAAAGAGGTATGACATATCTTTGAAACTTTGTCCAGTTATTTCTTTAGTATAAATGCCTAGAAGTGCCATTGCTGGGACAAAGACAATAAACTGTTTTAAAGTTTGGAATATGTATTTCTGAATTATCTTTTGGAAAGATTGTACAAACTTATACTCCCACCATACGCAAAGATGATACCCATGTCATCACCCCATAGCCAATAATGCTTTACATCAACCTTTTATAGCTTTACCAATCTAAGATGCAAAAACAATTTAAGAATGAAAATAATTATTTTATAAAAGTGCATTTTTGTTTTAATGTGCATTCCTTTGGTTATTGGAGAAATGGAACATCTATTAATATGTTTATTGAAATACTGCAATTCTTGTATGTAGTGTCAATTCATAAAGCTAGAATTTTAGTTCCAGATTATTATTATTATTATTATTATTATTATTATTTTAGGTACCAGGGGTTGGGGAATGAACCTGAGACCTCAAATGTGGGACGCTGTGCTCAATCACTGAGCCACATTGGCTTCCCTGAGCTGATTTTTTCATTTGCTTTGTCTGTTGTTTGTTTTTGTTTTGTTTTGTTTTGCGGAAGGCACGGGGAACTGAACCCAGGACCTCCGTATGGGAGGTGGGTGCCCAAACACTTGAGCCACACATGCTCCCTATTATTTTTTAAATTAGGCACTCCCATGTCATGAATTTCTTAAAACTGGCTTTAAGCTTCCTAACTACATTAGTGATGATTGTATAGCCTTCAAAAGGGTTTTACTAATTGCATTACTTTTCTTCAATACACTATATTTTTCCTGTTTTTACTTCTTATTCTGATTCTTGGTTTGTCATGAGTACTTGAATATTGTTATCACACAGTATATGAGCAATAAGTATAAATTCTAAACTAAGTCTCTCTAAAGATGCTCCTTTTCCCTAAAGCATGCTGTTGGTTTGGCTGAGTTCAGAATTTCAGGTCCTTTTTACATCAAAATTTTATAATCTATGATTCTTTGCTTTCTGGGCATTTCTTATTGGAGATGAGAAACCTGATGTCACTAGGAATTTTTTCTTTTGTAAGCAAACTGCTCTTTTTCTGTTATGAGAGATTTTATTGCTTTGGAGTTAGTCTACATCTTTAAACATAAATCTTGTTCAACACTTAGAGAAGCCTTTTAATATGAACATAAATTATTTTTTGGTGATAAGGGATATTTCTTTGATTAATACATCTTTTCCATCTATTCTGACCTCTGGAATTCCTATTTTAATCTTATTCTCCTTATGTGTAACTTTATGTTTTCTTCGTTTGCACTTTTTTGCATTTTTCTTATGAACTCTGGGAGAGTCCTTTATTTGGGTCTTCTAATTGACCCAATGTATTCATTGAGACCTTGAGTTAGTTTTCCATCTCTAGGAAATCTTTTCTACCTTTCACATTTCTCTTTTTGGTGATAGCCTAAATGTTTCATTGATGCAAGCAAAGTCTCTCGAAACATTAGAACCCTCTTAGGGTTTTCTTTTTTCACATGTTACCACTGCTTCTCTAGGAGCTTCTTATTCTAAGAGGGCAGTGTTCCTCTTCTATGGGTTTGTGAATTTTCCCCTCTGTCAAATGTGTTTGCCATCTGGCCAGATTTATATAAAATTCTAGTTCAGTATTAATAATTGCAATGGGCTCTATCAGTGAGTATGCAGCTAACCATTTAGTTAATCTTGTCCGAAATCTCTCCCCTTTTTGTGCCTACCCCAGGAGAATCCAATTAGCCTCTCACTCCTACATCTATAGTAATTTTCACCCTTACAGGAAGCACTTTCAGGACTGGGTTTGCACAACTCAGGAGAGAGCCACATCCTAAAAGACTAGACTGTGGTGCAGAGGCTGGGGGCTCTTCCCAACCTGCCCCCACCAGAGCCCCATGCCCATTCCTGTGCCGGGCCAGATGGCGGGAGTGGATCTCCACAAAGGGAAACAGGGGTTTCTCCGTCTACTCCACTCATACGTGAACGTAGCACCTATCTTCTGCTCTCTGCTCTCACACTGATTCCTGCCTGCTTCAGAGGTATTGCATGTTTCTAGTCTAGTAGTTGTAGGTGTCAGTAGGAAATTGGGAGAAAAAGGAAGAGAGTTAAAAGCATGGACTTAGATGGACTTATTTATTTTTTTTAATCAGGTACATCTTTTTTTTTAATCAGGTATATCTTTTTTTTAATTTTTAATTTTTAAAGAAGCTCTAGATTACATATATGTTACATAAAAAATACAGTGGATTCCCATATGCCCCACCACCTCCTCTCCCACACTTTCTCACATTAACAACTACCTTCTTCATTAGTGCGGTAAATTTACTAAAATTGATGAACACATACTGAGGCATTGCTACTAACCATATACTCTAACCTGTACAATTGGATATAGGTCATTATATAGATGGACAGCTTGATTCCAGACCCTTATATATTTGATTTAAAATCACACATTTATATCTGTTCTCTCCACCCTTCCACCCATATTCAAAGGTTAACTGCCTCAGTCCATACTTCCAGATGGTGACCATTCTTAATCCATCCATGCTACCCATTTTGATCACCTTTTATTCAGAAGATTGTGTTCTGAACTATTTGGGGTGATTTTTAAAAAAATGAAGTCAATTTTAAAGGATGATGACCTTCCCATATTAAAGAAACGTTTTAAGTGAATTATTGTTTCTCCACCAAAAAACTACAGAAGAGAAGTTTTTAACTGAATTGAACAAGAGCCTAGCCTCATAAAGTAACTTCCTCGGTCAGGGACAATACTCATTGGAAGGAGAACTTCTAATTTGCCTATTAAGTTGCAGCTAATTTTTCTGTACAGTCATCACATGACTGCTGCTGCCTTAGATTATTCCAGATTATTCTGGATGATTTTCACTATATAAACATTAACCAATATCACTGGAAGACTTGTCATTGTTTTCCTAAGTCTGTGACTATGACCATGTTATTCAACCAGAGTAAAGTGTTTGCCTAACTCAAAGCATGCGCTCGCTGGAGGACCAACAATATCAGTTTTCGTTGAACACTTATATGATATTCTCACACGACGCTGTGACACTGGTGTCTTTTCCAGAGCATCATGTTGACCTGTTAACATTAATGAATATATGTTAATGAGGATATTTTAGAAGTGATTTTTTCTGTGCCTGAAGAACTGAAGAGTCCTTCTTGTATGCGGCTTTGCTGCTTTGAACATATCTTCTCTGTAGTCTTAAAGAATCTGAATTAAAATTTGAATTCACACAAATATAGAAATTATTCTTCGGACTTCTTCATACCGTGGGCCACAAAAGCTAGATAAATGCACCAATATGTAATGGCACATTACAAACCTTTGAAATAGCAACTCCACTTGGTATTATAAACATTTTCCAACTATTTCATGTTGCCCTCATGTGTTGCTCTGGAGTAGTTAAGAGGTAGTATTGGGATCTACATATAGCATATGAGCTTCAAAGTCGCAGCATTCAAAGTTGTAAGTGGGTGGAGGGGACATCCACACTAAGTCCAAGGCACCTGAGTTGCTGGAATCCACCTTAGGCTCTTTCCAACAAACCAGGGCTTGTCCCTTGGTTCACTGATTTTGAAAGTACCTGGGAAATCCCAACTTGCATAACTTTTCATCCCTGTCCCTCTTCCTTCAACTGTTTTGATCTTTGCAGTCATCCAATATTCCCTTAACTCGGGTTGAAAAATGCCAGAATACCTTCTATGAGTCTCACTTGGATTGTACTCATTTCTCTATTCTAAAACATGTTAGCAACTGAATTCAGCATTCACAGAAATCTTATTCTGTGATTGCTGAATTTTATCTTGGTATTTTTGTTCTTCTCTATATTGTAAAGTTTGTTCATCAGAGACCCTAGACTCTTATTTCTTTGGTATCCCCTAAGATACCTCGTACCTCAAATAGGACATTGAGGCTGGGATAGTGATACTGTATTGCCACAGCACTGAGACATATTTTAGTTTTTGGACACCATTAGTGTTTTTTCATTGTATGGTATAAAATTACTTATCGTATTACTTTAATAACTTGAAGAGAAAAGGTATTTCAGATCCTTGTCAGTTCCATGTCTTAATGAATTTGTAGTTCATTGTAGAAAAGAGACTTGAAAAACAAAATCCATGATTTTTCAAAGTTGAAAATCATCAGATTGGGATGAAAGAAATTAATGAAGTCTTGCTCTGTATAAATACTGTTATAGCATGGCTTTTAAAAATGCTTGCTAGTTAAGTCAAACTCATTAGATTTTGCATATGTTTAAATTAATTTGTTTAAAGTACTTCTTAGCAAAAATACATACCTTTATACAATTTGTCCAGCTTTTGAATATAATTTTCCACACCTTGAGAAGAGATCAAATGATGGTAATACAGTTTGGAAGTCCTAGGAGGAAAAAGATCAAAGATGACCACAGGCATCCTACTGACTTTATATTATTTTATTAGTGTAATTTATGTCAAATAGATAACTACATATTACTGAAGTGCACTTCAAATATCCAATCATACCCATCAAAACAAAGAGTAATTTTCAGGTGTTTTAGAAGTTTCATCAATTGGAAGCCAGATATAATGATGTTCTCATTTAACACATAGTTTTTATTTTTTTTCTAGTTCTTTTTTATTTTATTTTGATTTTTAAAAATATACTTAGGTTACATAAATATTACAGAGAATATATAGGGGATTCCCAAATTTTCCCACATTAGTAATATCTTTCATTAGTGAAAACACATAGTTTTTAATAGCTGTGAGTAACACCTGCTAGAAGCTCTGAGTGATATCAAGTGCTGACGGAGTCACCTGTCTTCAAGGAACCCACAATCTAAACTTTTTGGCAGGGCCTATAAAGTTGGTATGATTTTGCTTTGGGCTCCTTCTCTGACATAATTTCCTTCTACATTTCCCCTCATGTAATCCACTCTAGCAACACTTCTGTTCCTGGAACCTGTTGCATCTCAGAGTCCTTCTACTTCTAGATGCCTCGTCCTAGACAGCTTTATCTCCAGTTATTCCCATGACTTACTTCCTCCCTTAATTACGTCTCTTTTCAAAGAGGACTTCCCTGACTACCTCTATCTAAAATAGCACCTGTGAAACTCTATCAATTTAACAGGCTCTATTTTCTTCATAGCAATTACTAGTCTCTGAGATTATATGACCATATGCTGCTTTTGTGTCCCCCATGAGAACGCAGATTTCATGGGAGTTGTCTGTTTTGTGCAAAATAAGTATTTGTTGACTGAATGATAAAAAGGGGAAAAGGTGATGTACAAATAACTGTAATATAGGGCCTAATGCGGTATTGTAATATTGACTCAAACAAATGCTAAAGGAGTTCAGAAAGAAGAGGGGAGAAATAATTTTTTGTTGGATAACCAGAGAAGCAGCACTGCATTAAGCATAAAAATGAATGCTTTTCATTCATGTTAAACAGGCAAAGTCATTAAAGAGGCAAGATATTAGATCAACAGTGAATAGTCTAAATAAATGGTCACACTATATAAAGATATATACTTCCCTTTGGAAAGGAGGCCTATCCTTGATGAAGATGATTCGGGCTGATTTTTCTTTCTTTTTTTTTAAGAAAAACTTAGGAAAGATGAGCGAGCCTCTGCCCTGGTCCCAGCGCTTTAGAGAACCCATATAGCAAAAACACACAAAATAAATGAATTAAAGAGCACCTGGGGCCTCTGTTATTAGGGATCTTGCTCTCTACCTCTACTTACCAATTTTTTGACAAATGCTCTCTAGGTCCTAGGGAAAAGTTCTACATCTGTTACTATATGTTTGTGAAACAAATGTGACTACTTTTGAGTGCAAAAAGAATTCAAGCAGAAAAATGCTTAGAGAAGAGAAAATACTCATTAGTTTGAACAAAATTCTTCCTCTTGGATGGCATGAATGCAATACAATCTTATGAAAAGAAGAATTGTTTCCTTGCAGTACTGAGCATCCACACTGTTGCTTTCTTTTTGTTCCAAATTGTACTTATGGAGGTGCTCAGGATAATATTTGCAACAGTTGCACATGCTATCTCAGGAACATTTTGTAATACTAAATAATCCACATCATTCATAAATTTGAGGGTATGAAGTTTAGGTATAATGTGTGACGCATAGGACTAATTTTTTATTTTTGTAGCTTAGGTGGATATTGAACCCTAGAATTGTGCATAATTTTATTTTTATAAATATATACAATAACATTTAATTTGATTTTCAAAAAAGGAAATGAAAGGGTTATTTTTATTTAAAAGATTTAAATTTAAAATTTGATATTAATTATATTTTCATTTTAATCTTATTAATTTCAAATATTTTTAAATTCACTTTTTAAAACCATACTATTTTAAATTTTATTGCCTACATTCACATTAATTTACACTCCTGATGAAAATATATTCAAACTGTATGTACTTTAAATACAACTACATCTTTGTTAATTCAGTTTATATTATTATTCAACACAAATTATGTAAAAATTCTCAATTCTACAAATCTAATTAGTATTCCACTGAAATAAGTGCAAGAAGACCAAATTGTCTGAAGTACATAATAATGTATGATTCATATATGTCTATTGTATTATTCATCCAAACATTACAGGCCCATTGACAGAAAACCTGTGGGAACGATTATTAAATTCTATTGCCTTTGATATTTTACCAACTTTCAGTCTTTACATGTAGGGTTTTATTTTGTTGTTATAAAGGTATACTCAGGTGGAATGACAGAACATTTTATTTAGCAATTAGCTTGATTTGTAACTTTTAAATCAGACACATGATCTGGCGAGCCCCTTGCTTCTGCCCTGTTCCCTGTAAATACCAGGCAGAGCCTACTGGTCACACCTTGCAGAGGCATTCAGTGGCCACCAGCCTCTTCTTCTCTACGCCCAGAATGCTTTTCCTCCAAAGGCCTCAATCACCAGCCTTTGAAAACCTTCTCTAAACCATTTCCATATTCTAAACACTTCTCTAGACGTAGCTGTCACCCAATCCTGATAAAAATTGCTATATTCCCAGGGCTGTCCCTTACATCTCAGGTAGTTCCTGTTTTTTGATCAAAGTAGTTCAGTGCTGATTAGGCTTAGATGGCACCTGTCTTCCCTTTTTATGTATGCAAGTTTTGGTTTCTTCCAAAGCAATACTTAAGCAGGTTCCTTTGGTGTCCTTTATTGAGGGGGAAGTTTTGGCTTGGTTGTTACTGCTCCTTTTTGTGTGCCACCCCACCTACTCACTGGCTTTTGATAATATCAGTATAGTACAGCCTAAAGGGCTCAGTGCTGGCTTTGGGGCCACTGAGTCATTTGTCAAGCTTGTTCTGGGCACTACAGCAAGTCCCAGCCCACAGAACTAGGCATGAATTCCTGGACTGCCACTTATAGGAGATTTGAGCTTGGATGAAGTATTTAAACTATCTGAATCCCCCTGAATTTGTTTCCTCATCTGTAAAATAGGAATATTTCTCTCACAGGGTTGTTGCAAAGATTAAAATTTCTGGCACTCCACACTAGCATTTTTCTCCCCCTTTCCTTCAATGGTAGAAGTCTATTCATATTCCACCCACTATATTCTTTCAAAAATCAAATTATTAAATTGAATAGACACTTAAAAGAAACTAGCAATGGAACAATAATATGATGAAACAGGACTCAAAGATTTTGAATATCTGCTCAATCAGTAAACATATTTGGAGCAGACACTCTTTATACATCTAGGCACTTGTTTTTAAATTATATATGTATAAGACTGTGGTACTAAATATGTTAACATATATAAAAGAAAAGGCAATATAAATAGAAGCTCTAATATTTTCTTCCTTCATTCCTGTGGCTCTTCTGATGCATTTAATTTTGGATTTCCCTAAAATAATGAATTATATTATCACTGAATTTTGTGTTAAGCTTCCTTCACCTGTGTATTCACCTAACATTTGAGCATCTACAGTGTACCTGGCACGATGCTAAGCTCTAACCAATGGAATGCAAAACTTAGTCCTCTTCTTCCCAGGGCCCCGCACAGGCTGGAGGAAGAGTCAGACAATCCACATTTACAATTGTGCAGGTGGACAAAGATTGACTCTTTGAAAACCCACTCTCTAATTCCACTAAAAGAAAATCTTTAGGAAAGATTTTTCACTCATTTTTTACCTAAAATCCCACATTCTCTTAGAGAACAGAGCACTTGACCCTAGAGAACCAATAACTGTTCCCACTGGTACAGGAAGAGGTAAATATGCCATTAAGACAAGACAGTTTCAATTTTAGGAAAAACTGGTCCTGATCATCACTATTTAAAATTTTCCTCTGATATATAAAACAGGGCTTACTGCCATAGGAAGTGCTTTATGAACTTAAGAAAACTACTTGCACTATATTCATGCAGTGTCATTTTTTAAATGGGGGGGCGGGCAATCACTTTTCTGAAAAATAACCTCATCAAGGAAAATCACTGGGGATGGTAATTCTAAATCCTGCCATAGCCCTTGTTTGCCAGAGCAGACAGCTTTTGCTATTAGGATGCCCAGCCAAACACAAATAATCCTCTGCCAAAATGAGCTCCTTGGGACAATTTAGGAGTCTTTGGAAATGTACAGCTCTTTGAGCTGGAAGGAAGCCCAGGTCCATTTTCAAGCCCAAGTCAAAATGACAAAGAGCGAATTTCCTGGGCCACTCACCCCCTAAGTGTAAGATTACTTTAGGTTGGCAGCTGTCCTGTTTATCTAGTTATTTAAGGCTCTTCACCAGATACTCACAACTGAGTACTTGAACAACAGGCTTCAATGTTAGTAAGCAGGACAATGTAATAGACCTAACAGACCATAACAGGTAAAATCCCCAAGATCAGAGGAACACAATGAAAATCACAGGTAATGCACATATTGTTTCATTGTTCAGCTTAAAATATTCAGCTCTAAAGTACTGCAAAGTCTTTTCTCTTAATCCTAAGAAAAAAGGTGGAGGGCAGGCGACAAGAAATTTTTTTTCCTCATTCACCTTTATTTTATATTTTTATACTTTTTCTCCTCCTCTGAGATGGCTCCCTTGTCTATCTGCTTGTTGTCTGCTCGCTGTGTCTGCTCGTTGTCTCTGTTCATTGTGTCTGCTATCTGGCTAGCACTTGGGATTTTACATACTCTTTTTTTTTAAATTTAATCTAAGTTTTTATTAATTTTCAGGTTTATTTCTCTTTTTTTCTCATTTGAATTCTTTTTTAATTGTAAATTATTTTGTGGATTGGGAGCTTTATTTTTTTACTTTTTAAAAATGTTTTTAAAGATATTTAGATTATACAAATGTCCCATAAAAAACATAGGGATTTTACATACTCTTTAAACAAGAGTCTACAGACAGGTTTAAAAGGTTCCTTAGATCATCTGTCATTATTCCTGCATGATCAGATTGAGCTCTCATTACATATAGAAAATTCCTTGATGGTCTGAGCATCTCTATAATTTTGACAAAAGAATATGCAGGCAATAGAGTTGTAAGACTTACTCCCTTCTTTTTGTTCACTCAGAGATTTCAGGAAAATATCCGGAAGTATTCTCTGTAATTTGTGGTCTTCTAAAACCCAGTTATTTAGGGTTTATCACGTGCTGTTCTTTCAATTAAATGATTTGTATATTTTCTCAAAGAAACAAGTGTTGATAATAGGGTTCAGTCAGAACCCTAGGGGGAAAAAAGCCAAGTTTGTTTGCATATTACATTATTCCCAGGGTTTCAAGGATGGCCATTTGAAAACTTTGATATGGCTTTTACTCATAGACTATCTTGCTTTGGAACCAAGCTGCCTGCTTTAACAATTCAGCATTCCTCTCAAGGAGCTCTGGGGTTGGACAAGTTATTTAACCTCTCCAATGCTTCAGTTTTTTCATATGAAAATAGGGTAAATTAAATAATATGAAAGTAAAATTTCCCTACTCATGAGGTTGTTACAATGATTGTGTTCATACACGTAAAGCACTTAAAAGTGTCCATCATATAGCAAATATTTCATAAGTGTTAGCCATTTTCAAACTATGAGACTCTTAAATACAGTTGTAGACAAATAACCCTATATAGTATTCAAAGGTCAAATATATTTGACTTTAGTATACACATTTCTACCTATATTTCAATGTGGGTATATTTAAATTCTAAAATTATATGTGTGAGTCTCTACTGATAATTTTGCCATATTTATATCTCTTCTTTCTTAATAGTTTACCTGTCATTCTCTCATCTCAGTACTACACTTTCATCCTTATAAACTTGGCTATAAATGTGACAGGCCACAATGTAAACTAAAGGATGAACAATGGGGTCTCTTATTTGATCAGTTCATTGTATAATGATGCTGGCTGTAATGAAAGATGTAGTCAATATAAAGATAAATTGGAAGGAATAGATATAAATATAGAAAGAGATTCAGATGTAGAAATACAGATGTAGACATCATATGTGGCCTTAACTATTTTCAACTAAAAATTTGATTTTAATCAAATGCCTTCTAAAAAAAACCACTGAACTGGAACATCCAACTGGATAAAATGTTAGAATGGTCTGTTAGTTGATGTGATCACAAAGCTAATACTAAGGTAAGAAGTTCTAGTCACATTATTTTCATACACAGAGACGGCCCATTTAAGACAGAGGGAAAGCTGTATGAAACTGGAACTAGAAGGAAACTTTAGGTTTGCATGTGCTTAGTCTATTGGGAAATCTGCTGCAAGTAGAATGTTGAGAGGCAGTATCAGAGTGGCTTAAGAGGAAGCACTTAGCATGGAGAATAATAAATTAAGCCAGGGCCCCGTGACATTCTTAAACACTTAAGTGTTACTGAGTAAGAAAGAAACAGAATGCCACTAAGTAATTAGGTACTCCAAGAAAATTCTCAAGCTACAAAAACCAGGTCACGTTTTGTTCACAATTGTATCCCCAGGGTTTAGCACAGTGTCTGATACAAAGTAGGGCTGTGATAAATATTTGGCTGAAGATATGTACTGAATGAATAAACAAACTTGGTTCTGGGGAAAAGATTATTCTGTTGAAAGGACTGAGCCTTTGGAGGCAATTCCTTATTCTGGCCTTCAACCTCTTCACTAGTAGAAACCAAGTAAAAGAGTTGGACGCCACACCCCTGGGGCCCTTCCAAATTCCATTCCACATTGAAATCGTTCCTTTTCCTGAGCCGAAGATCAGCAGCTTGTAGATCTAATACCAAGGCCCCCTGTATCTTCAGTATCCTGGGTCTCAACGTAGTTGGGGAAGAGACAGAAATCAGAAAAGGGGAAGGGGAGAGAGACAGAGAGAGTGTGTGGGAGGAGAGAGAGTGGGAAGGAGAAAGCAGAAGACAAAGGAGGGAGAAGAGAAAGAAGAAGAGGAGAAAGAAGAGAAGAGGTAAGAGATCTATGAGTTCTGAAGAGAAGGGTTACATCTTATTGTTTTATTCACCACACCGTGACGTGCCTGCCACTTAGCAGAACACAGCAAATCTTTGTTGGATAGGAATTGAAAACTTTTCACTAAGGCCCTGTTTTGCAAGCAAGATAATCCCTAGATTCATCAGTAATTAGACTATGATGATGTATTTAAAATGATATTTTTCAAGAATGACGTTATACCTATAATAGAGTCAAACTCTATCAGAATACACTTAATGCTGCATGACCTATATTCTACTAGAATATTACAAACATAATGTCTTTTAGGACACAGGAAACAATGAATAGACGAATGAGAATACAAATACATAAATTGAACATAATGAATCAAAAATATTGCATACTATTATTTAAGGAATAGATTATAAAGAACTCTTCATAGACCCTAAGCATACATTGATCATAATCTGAAATTTTAGTTTTATAAGAAGTTTCATTTCAATAAAATTGTACTTTAGTACAATTTCTCTGAAGAAATTTAAACAAAACTTTTAGAAACAGTATACTCATAGACTTCTACTAAACCTAAAATTTCATATTATCATTGGAAATTATCATGTTTATTGAACTAAATTCTTCCTACTTTTTTTAGAACTGACTTTTAAATGGTCATGTATTCACTCAGTTTTTTCTTTCTTTCCTTCTTTTCTTTCTTTCCTTTCTTTTTTTCTTCCTTCCTTCCTTTCTTTCTCTTTCTCTCTCTCTCTCCCTTCCTTCCTTCCTTCCTCTTTCTTTTTTTTCTTTCTTTCAAAAAATATTAATTGAGCACCTACTTATGCCATGCACTGTTTGAGGCAGTGAGGCAACAGCAGTAAATAAAATGGGCAAAAATTTCCTTCTTGGAACTTAAGTCTAATGAGGAAAGAGAGATAATAAGCAAATAGATAAGCCAGATGATAACAAGTGTGGTACCACAAAAAATAAGAAAAGGATGGGGAGAAATACTGAGGAGGTCAAGGAAAGGCAGTCTGAGATAACATTTAAGAACTAAACAGAAAGAGGTGGGAGAACAATCATGCAAATGAAAATACGAGCATGATTACAAGAACCAATTCTGTCACTACAACACTAGTCTTACTTCAAGTGTCCCCAAACCCACTATGTTACTTTTTAAAAAATTAATTTGTCTGCTCTTTAATTTGGAAAGGGGTGTGTGTGCTGAGTGGAAGCTGTATGTACCCAGAAAAACATGTTTTTAAATTTAATCCACTCCTGTGGGTGTGGACCCCTTGTAAGGAACCTTTTGATGAGGCTGTTTCAGTTAAGGTGTGGCGCAGCCCGAGCAGGATGGGTCTTAATCCTGCTACTGGAGTCCTTTATAAGCAGAATGAAATTCAGAGTGACAGAAAGCCAGAGGAAGCAAGAAGCTGAACGTCAACAGAATCTGGAAGAGAACGGAACCACAGCCAGCCTGGGCTAACAGGAACAGAGAAGTGACAAATTGAAGGAAGTGTGGCTTCAAAGGCAGAACCATGGAAGCTGAGGTCTGGGCCGAAGACATTCTCCTTGGGCCAAGACAGCAGGTGCACCCATGTGTGGAAAGGGCAAGTCTGTCTGTCCCAGGGCTCCGTTGGAGTATTACCCCTCCAGTGCTCAGAGATGGTAGGTACTGTGCCCTAGCATTTGCGGAGAGCCTGGGTGCCACGCTAGTGCTGGAGAGGGTGGGGCCTGTGCTCCAGAGATTGAGAAAAGAGTCTAGCCACTACCCAAATGTTTGGAGAGGATGGGTCCATCACGGTGTTTGGAGACAGCATGGCCGCTGAGAAAGTACTTGGAAGGGATAGGGCTGCTGCTTCTTCAGGCCTGGAGGACGAAACATTGATTCACAGATGAGTCTCAGACCTTGAAATCTAATGGAATTTTACCTGCTAGGTTTCAGAAGTATTTCGAACCTGTTCTCCTTCCAATTTCTCCCTTCTGGAATGGAAATGTTGATCCTGTACCTGCCACTCTGTTGTATGTTGTTTTTTTTTTAAAGATTTATTTATTTATTTAATTCCCCCCCTCCCCCGGTTGTCTGTTCTCTGTGTCTATTTGCTGTGTCTTGTTTCTTTGTCCGCTTCTGTTGTCGTCAGCGCTACGGGAAGTGTGGGCAGCGCCATTCCTGGGCAGGCTGCACTTTTCTTTAGCGCTGGGCGGCTCTCCTCATGGGGTGCACTCCTTGTGCGTGGGGCTCCCCTACGCGGGGGACACCCCTGCGTGGCACGGCACTCCTTGCGCGCATCAGCACTGCGCATGGGCCAGCTCCACACGGGTCAAGGAGGCCCCGGGTTTGAACCGCGGACCTCCCATGTGGTAGACGGACGCCCTAACCACTGGGCCAAGTCCGTTTCCTGACTGTGTATGTTGAAAGCCAATAATTTGTTCTCTAGTTTTCACAGGTCCACAGACAGAGGGGAACTGTGCCCCAGGACAGACCACACCCATAGCTAATATTGATGAGAATTTGTATTTAGCATTGTTTCTGAAGCTAAAGGCTTTTGGGAAGTTATGATGGAATTCATGTATTTTGCATGTATAAAGAACGTGCCTAGTGGAAGTGGACTTGGCCCAGTGGTTAGGGCGTCTGTCTACCGCATGGGAGGTCCGCGGTTCAAACCCCAGGCCTCCTTGACCCATGTGGAGCTGGCCCATGCGCAGTGCTGGTGCGTGCAAGGAGTGCCGCACCATGCAGGGGTGTCCCCTGCATAGGGGAGCCCCACGTACTAGGAGTGCGCCCCAAAAGGAGAGCCGCCTAGTGCGAAGGAAAGTTCAGCCTGCCCAGGAATGGTGCCACACACACGGAGAGCTGACACAACAAGATGACACAACAAAAAGAGACACAGATTCCCATGCTGCTGACAACAACCGAAGTGGACAAAGAAGACACAGCAAATAGACACAGAGAACAGACAACTGGGGCAGGGAGAAGGGGAGAGAAATAAATAAATCTTAAAAAAAAAAAAAGAATGTGCCTTTGGGGGGATCCACAGGGTGAAATACGTTGGTTTGAAGCTGTATAAAGCTCAGAAAAACATGTTCTTAAAACTAATCCAGAGAAGTGAATGTGGCTCAACTGATAGAGCATCCACCTACCATATAGGAGATCCAGAGTTCCATTCCCAGGGCCTCCTGGCCTATGTGGTGAGCTGGCCCACATGCAGTGCTGCTGTGTGCAAGGAGTGCCATGCCATGCAGGGGTGTCCCCCATGTAGGGGAGCCCCACATGCTAGGAGTGTGCCCTGCAAGGAAAGCCACCTCACACGAAAAAAGTGCAGCCCGCCCAGGAGTGGTGCCGCACACACGGAGAGCTGACACAGCAAGATGACACAACAAAAAGACACACAGATTTCCAGTGCCACCGAGAATGCAAGCAGACACAGAAGAACACACAGTGAATGGACATAGAGAGCAGACAACAAGGGGGAAGGGGAGAGAAATAAATAAATCTTAAAGAAAAAAAAAACCGAATCCATTCCTGTGGGTGTGGACCCATTGTAAGTAGGACCTTTTGATGAGGTTAGTTCAGTTAAGGTGTGGCCCCAATGAGGGTGGGTCTTAATCCTGTTACTGGAGTCCTTTATAAGCAGAATGAATAATTTCAGACAGAGTGAGAGAAACCACAGGAAGCAAAAAGCTGAACATTAAAGGAACCTGGAAGTGAAGAGAGAGACCAGGAGATGCTGCCATTTGCATTGCCATGTGACAGAGGAGGCAAGGACCAAGGCTCTCCAGCAGCCAATCCCAGAACACCAGTTCTTCAGGAAAAAAGCACTGCTTTGATGAAGCCTTGATGTGGACTTTCTTTTAACCTCAAAAACATGAACGAGTAAGTTCCCACTGTCTAATACAACCCATTTCATGGTATTTTCTTGAGCAGCCAAGGAAACTACAATAGGGGTTTTACAATGTTCCAACCTCTGATGGCAGTGAGTATACCTGGCATTTACAGTGTTGAATAAGTCACCATCAAGCAATGAAAAAGTGTTTTTTTTTTCCTCTGCAGGCAGCACAAGAGGGGTGCTATGGCCTTTTTGAAGATGAAAAGAGTTCCATTGATTCCATTTCTTCCAACAGGCACTGCCAAATCCTAATACTGTAATGCGCTCTTCCCATAATATGCTGACACAGACCTGGCCTCTGAGAAATGGGTTTATATTAATTCATCTGGGAACTGGGAACCTAGCCCATAATTGTTAATTCCCACTGGTGCATTTATATCCCTTAAGCAGCATTGCCCAAGAGAGACATTTCAAAAAATAAAGACGACTATTAATAATGGTTGCAAAGTTCTTTCATTGATACTATAAATGGTGTCTAATATCAAAAAGTAATTAGAAAAAAGCTCACATTGAGATAATACTTGATGCATTGTCTAGGCAGGTAATAGCTGGAGTTTTTTTGTTTTGTTTTGTTTTGTTTTGTTTTGTTTTAAGAAATAGCAACTAACTTTTGTTATGGTTAGGTGTTCTTTTTACAGCTGTAGGCTCTGGTGAGATAAACTGGGAAAAGTGATCTTTCTCCAAGAGAAGAGCTAGCAGAATGTACTTCCCCTCCACTTTTCTTGAAATTGTTTATGCCTAAATTTTTGTGACAGAATTTATTACCATCTCTTGGCTAGCTGCAGGGGAGACCTCTGCATAGCATATCTTGTTCATTTTCTAATTACCTCCTGAAAAGCCAAACAACCCAGAAACAATAATCTGGCTAATTTAAAAAGCACTGCTAACTAAAATGAAGGGCAATTTCCTACTTATTTTAATGGCTTTAAAAGTACAAATCCTACCCTTGGAATCAACTAGTCAATCAGATCTTAAAATAAAAAGTAATATTGCCTGGCCTTCATAAAAGCCAGTTTATCTTCTTTTGTCTATCATTTTCATCAAACAGTGTTTTCTACTTGTTGGTTTACTTTCTTACTCTGAGAATGTATATGATAATGTGTAGTATAAAAATTAAGAAATTAGTCTCACAGTGGGGAGTCTGCTAACAACGCCGTTTTAATCTCATCCTTCAAGCAGCAGCAGAAAACATTAATTGCAGTTTAATTTATGCAACAAATATTTCATTTTAACTATGCTTAATTTTTGTCAAGCTATAAAAATGTCAATAGTTCTGACACAGCTTTTACTTACAAGTTTTTTTTAAATGAAAGACTTAAAATCAAGTGTCATTTCTGAAAGAGTTTATGAAAGATTTCTAATTGCAACTTATGTTTTTGAAAAATTGCTCATCTAGTAGCCCCAAAATAATATCTGGGGATATGAAAACTGGAAGCTTTACTACTCAATATTTCTAATTCTTAATAATACACACATCTCGTTAATATAATGGAATTCTCACAGGAAGGAACATTCAGTAATTATAGGATATACCAATAAATGTCATTGAATGTTGAATTTTCTCTCTAAAATGTTTTTGTTAATTCATCTTGGGAAAACTAAAACAAGAATGAGTGAAACTGCTGGTGATATATCACACTGAAGCAAAGAATAGAATATTTACCATTAAAAGAAGATATAAGAAAATGTCAAACCAGCAAAGTTGAACAGTATTAATTCAATTTAGCAAATATTAAGCTCTTAGTAGGTGCAGGGTTTACCTAAGCTTTGTATCAAATAAAAATGCTCCCATGTATAGGAGACAGTTCTTTCTTCAGATGTAAATTAAATTTCCCTGAATTGAATTCCTATGGTGCATAATTATACCCATCTCACACCCTTTACGTGTTTACTGTTTTGTATCAGTTATTCACCTACAAGTTTCATCTCCCCTACTAGATAGTAAGTTTCCTTGAGGGTAGGATCTCGGCCTTCTGTGTTTATATCCTTCTTCTACCACATTCAAATATATTAGAAAATGAAAACCTACAGGCATGAATGAAATGTTCTAGGTCTTATGCTTTTGTAAATAACATTATTATTTCAAAAACCTTTCTATAAAAGTTGCATAAAACTGCATTGCATAATTTTTCATTAGATTATGTTTTGAGATGGCAGAGCAATGAATTTTCTGTCCGACCTCATCCTCTCACAAATAGCTCCCTCAAAATATGGAGAATTATAAACATCCATAAAACTACATTTTCAGTGAAACCAGGACAGAAGTAACCCAAGCAGTTTATGTTGGGAAACAGATGAAGAGGGGTGCCAGACCTAAGGCGAGTGGAAATGGAGAGCCCTTCGTGTCTGGGGAAGGGGACGCCAGCCAGATTCCACTTTATCCTTTCAACCTAAATCCAGAAGCTTCAGGTACCTCAGAAGGAAGAAGTGATGACAGGGCTTAAGATGCCCTTAAGCCCAGATAGCCTCCCCCAGGGTTTCCCAGGGAACCCTGTCCCTCTGCTCTGACTGTTACTGAGCAATGCAGGGATTCTCTGCCCCATGTGCTTCAGTGTCCAATTCCAAGACACCAGGGTTTCAAAGGGGGAGTTCATTGCTCAGCAGCAAAGCGGGAGATCCAATGTCTATTAGCCTAAAATCTGTCTGCTGAGTTTAAGGAGTTTAGGGTTTTATGGATTCAGATAAGGGAAGGTAGAGCTGTTCCCATTACAATAACAAGTATAAACAAGGGCTGGGACTAGGCTAAAACAACCATCACAATAGCAAGATTAAACACTGTAGTCAGTAGTTACAAACACAAGATGAAGGTTAAACAGTTTTACAGCCATTAGCAAAGATCAAGGCATCTGGATTCTAGTTCAGCAATTTCAAGTATTTACTTTTGGCTATTCTACAATATACTAGGAAGTTTTTTAAAAAGCATGTGTATAATGATTCAGCAATCATAATCATTAGTTTATTCTTAACTCTCAGTTACACCCCCAGGGTTAAGGTGGTTTATTCTCCAGAAACAAAAAAATTGGACACCCCAGACATAGTAGAGGACAACTGTAAGGCACTATGCTGAAAATCAAGTGAAAAGACTGTACTGGCTAGTGAGAAAACAATCCTACTCCCCACCCCCACTCCCACCTCCCAGAGTACTGGCAAAGTTGGTAGGAGATTAGAAAACCTCTTGCTGTAAAAACAAAATGATCCCAGGTAGCAGGTCCTTCTTCAGAAAGTTACCAGTCAACATGCATGCAATGATTTCAATTAGCATGAGGATGCCCAAAATTTAAAGATGAATGGATGGCCAAGAATCAATAAATGTTTAAGAAGTCTATACAGAAGTCTATATAGAAGTCTATATAGAAGTCTATAGAGATTAATAGTCTACATAGTAAAGGGCTCCAAAATGGTGGTATCTGGGAAAACAAAACAAAAAACCCCTGCTTACCTGCTAGGTTTGACCACGGAGAGGCTGTTAGAGGATATGGGGAGACTTGACAGGAGGTATAAAGAAAATTTAGCAAGTGGGAAAAAGGCAACTCTTCTTTCCAGGAAATATAAAGTTATGCAAGAAGCAAACACCATAATAGAACAACACTTTGTTTAATAGGAAACAATATTTATACATTTAAAAAATGTAAAGCCAGAGTTTGCTCAAGAAGGTGATGGTTTTCAAGTTGAAGGTGTGGGAGCCCGGGGCCCAGGCTACCCCTCCTTAAGGGAAGCAAAGCCCACAGCATGTAGCTGCCTGCATGTCTGGGACGGAAGTTGAAGACTAATGAAGACTATGAACATATAGATGGTATCATAAACTGTAATCTTCTCCAGGCTACACACGTCCTTCCTATAGAACATCACCAGACCCCATCCGTGTGCTTCATGTGACCCTAGCAGGAACTCTGTTAGGAGTGTTCTTGCTCTGAAATCATTGATATTGCCCCTCATTTTCTCGCCTCTTGGCAGAACACTACCTTCCTTCTCTGGACCACCACCACTTGCAGTTCTCTCCTGTTCCTACGGCCCAATCAAGCTAATGTCTGACTCAGTGCCGAGTGCGTTCTTTGGTCTCAGGACTGCCTGACCAGTGCCCTTCAGGAGTTGGTGGGAACAGAGGTGATGGTATATGAGATGGAAGTGATGGTAAAAAAGAGCTAAATCCTCATCCTTTATAATTGGAAGTCAATTACTAACATCTAAAACTGATAAATCAAGGGAAGTGGATTTGGCTCAATGGCTAGAGTGTCTGCCTACCACATGGGAGGTCCAGGGTTCAAACCCAGGGCCTCCTGACCCATGTGGTAAGCTGGTCCACATGAAGTGCTGATGTGTGTAAGGAGTGCCATGCCACACAGGGGTGTCCCCCGCATAGGGGAGCCCCACGTGCAAGGAGTGTGCCCTGCAAGGAGAGCCGTCCTGTGTGTAAAAGAGCAACCTGCCCAGGAGTGGCACCACACACACGGAGAGCTGACGCAGCAAGATGACACAACAAAAAGAGACACAGATTCCCCGTGCCGCTGACAAGAATACAAGCGGACACAGAAGAACACACAGTGAATGGACACAGAGAGCAGACAACTGGGGCAGGGCTGGGGGCAGGGGGAAGGGGAGAGAAACAAATAAAAAATAAATCTTAAAAAAAATTTAAAAATAAAAAATAAAATGGATAAATCAAGAGATAGCATATTATTTAGCTAAAAGATAAAAGAGTTCATGGTGACCTCTGGAAAGGAGAACTGGGCATGCAGGAAAGGCAAGAGTGGGTCAGGAGATTGTCATTTTTCATTATAAATCTTTGAATATATTTACTTTTCTATAACTATGCATAACTTTAATAAAAAGAAAATAATAAATAGCATGCAAAAAGTTCACTCTTCTTAGAATTAATGTTTCCTCTCTACTTAGACACTAATTTATCAATGGCATTCCTCTTGGATAACTGATGCTGTATTTCTTTATTACTTACATTAAATATCTAGTTACACTTACCTTAAATACCTAAATATATAGTGTCTCATGTCATTTTTTTGTACCTTCATTATGTTTTCCTTTCTGAGCATTTTAAACAATGTTTTGCAAAAACGAGTATAGATATTTAACAATACTATAATGCAGATAAGTTAGTCAATGGAAATTCATTTATTTCACAATGCCAACTCCTTCTACAAGCTTTAGGAAATTATATCCACATTTACTAGTCTATGTACAATACTTAAAGTCAATATTTGAATCAAAATTATTAAAGAAGATGATCTATGTTCTAAACTAGTGTCTTTTTCCCCCACTAACAAATTAAAAAAGCAATGTGAATTCCCCCACAAGGTAAAATATGTTGGTATTCAAACTATTAAGGAGTGTTTATTTGTTGTTGCCATTCAAAGGACAATATTTTTTTTCAGAACAATTAAATATAACTCCTAACTTACTTAGACTTTAGATGTGACATCTAATAAATCTGAGAAGTCAATCTCAATATATAAAATATTCATTATCACTCTTGAACAAAGTAGAAATTATTTAAATATTGAAAAGATTTAAAAATGGATCAATTTTTAAATTACTACCTTTTGATACTTTAGGGTTGGCATAGTCACAAAATATAGTAGAAAAAAATATCTTGAAGTTAAATTCAACTATGCATATACTGCCTTGACTTATATTTTTGTTCTGCAAATGAGAATTTATCAGAAACAAGGTAAAAAGTAATTATGTCTCACTATAGCCGAATGTAATAACTCTTAATTAACTGATATCACTTTTAAAATTATACTTTTAAAACTGATTAATAAAAACTAGTGGAAGAGATAATCTAGAAAAGCCTCTGCAAAGTAGGCAAATTTGAAAGAAAGCCAATCTCAGAAAATTAGAAAACTTTAAAAAAATAAAGTTAAGGAAACTTATAATTAAATTTAGCTATTTTCAGTATTTCAGTATTACAATGATAAAGAATACATGAATAGTTGGTTTGAGGAGATCCTTTATTTTTTCACTAATGTAAGTTATATTCTTAGTAAATGAATTGCATGTCAATTGTAAACATCTGATATACTTTGGCCTGTTAACTAGGTTAACTATTCTTACAATGTTGCTTAAATTATTCTACTTAATAAAGCCTATTTTATAAGAAACATAAAATTAAATTCTATACAAGAATCAATTATGATGAATTGTGAATAAAACTAGTACAAAAGTAGCAAGCATGTACAGCATTAATTTCTACATAGTTCAGTTTTGGCTATGATGCCAATAGGTTAAAATAGTTTACTAGTAATATATTAACATGTCCAGTATCCATTAGCAACTTGAGGGTTAATATGAATTATAAGTAGGACAAATCTCTGAATTGTCTGATAGGTCAAAAGTGTTTCAAACAAATCAAAATCTTCCAGGCATAATTCATAGTATTTTTTTTAACCAATAAGAGGTAAAATGTTCTTGACTTTATTTAAGCCTGTTAAGTAAAATTTTGACAGGTATGTATTAACTTTATTTAAAAGGGGAAAAGAAGTATAAGAATTGTTTCATATGAAAAGTCACACTAAAACTCTATCATGAACATAATTTTAATATGCTAGACTGAAATACTTATGAGTTGTAGATTTCATTTATGCAAACATTCTTTAGCAATATAGCTTAGGCTATTAGTGCATAATACTTTATATATCTCTTAAGTCGAACATATGTTTAGATAATATAGACTATATATAGGAGTTAATCAACATTAATGATGTTTCTAGAAACCCATTAGTTTCCCAGAGCTTAGAAATTAATGGTAAAGTATTTCAATTAGTTTTGTCTGCTCTCAACCTGTAATGGTAAGGGCCTATCCAAATTTTCAAAACTGTTAATGTGATTTAGTGGATATTAACCTCACAATGTTCCATTAAGTTCTTATCCATCATAGGGGCTAGTTAATTAGCCTAGAGGGAGAATGTTCTCTTCCAAGAAATCTTATATTGAGAGCCCTAAGAACACTCTTTTCTATCTCTACCATCAATAGCATACGGAGAATTGGCTGATGTTATGGGGGGGAAATTGCGAACAGCAACTAATGTCTACGGGCTCATTGGTGAAACTGAAGGAGTCATAGAATTATCTCTACAAAAGGTTCTGGCACTCAGGCAGTTATACCAGTAAGTTCTTTGAAAAGCAAATAGCACTAAACTGCTCTGCACTCCTCATTACTGACTTTTGACATCATCATAAACATAAAAGTTGGGTTTCTTTTTAAGATCATTTTTTTTTAAGTGAAATTTCTTTCTCTTCAAGCAAGCTCAGGATAACGATGGGAAAACACAAAATTGTTGGGCTGCATAAACCAAGCTGTGGGTGGGGCTGTCACAGCCCAGGTGAGGTCCCCCCACAGAGGCTCACTACACAGAGTGCTGGGTCAGGCAAAGAGAAAGTTGTAAGAGGCAGAATCAGGTTATTAATATAGTTTTTCATCCCTTCCATTGATTAGAGAGTTGGAGAATTAGGAAATGGGGGCAGGTGAATTGGGCTGCCTTCCCTCTGGAGCTCTGGAAAGAGATCTTGAACCAAAGAGATAGCAAGAAGTGCCAAATCCACAGGCTTTCTGTGTTGGTAAGAAATGAACTGTCCAATAGGGAAGAGGTTATTGGAAAAGATTACATGGGTTTATGGAAGTAAAATAGGCCCACATGTAAATGACAGATGAAAAGCAGACATTTGAAAGCCAACCTCTATAGAAAACCTGAAATTTAAGTGTTAGAGAAAGCCTTACAACTTCAACCAATTCCTGAAGACATGGATGTATAAAACAGAGCCAAAGACCAAAAGGATAAAAGATGCTGACATGAGAGGACCAGATAGTCATACAAACAAGGTAGGAGGTATGTTAGATAAAATAAGATGATATAATTATATAAATTTATATAAATTAAGATTGAAATAGTAGAATTAAAGTTCCCTTTGGAAGTAATCATTGGCTATTCAAAATTGAATTAGCAATCACGGTCACATTTAAGAAATTTGTACAGAATTCGGAGGGAAAAAATAAGAGATGAAATTAAAATGACAAAAAAGAAATGGTAGCTCGGGGAAGAGAAGGAAAGTTCTAGATATACCATCATTGGGGGCCTTAAGAAAGAAACCAGAATAATTGGAACAGAAGAAATAACAAAAAGTCAAACTTTTTGAAAGCTTTTTGAATAAATAGGGTACAATGGGTTTGGGTACAATTAATGAAAAGATACATCCCTGTATAGTTTCTGGCTATTCATTCATTTATTCAGGAAATATTTACTGGGTACCTAAGTTCTCATGACTTTAGCTCTCTTCCATACCTACAAACTTATTTACATAGAGTAAAAACCTGATAAATACTTCCCAGAAGTTGGATTTCACACTTTCACGTATATTCCATTTTTCAACACTTAGTCAAAGGGCCACACCTAACTGAAACAGATGGTGGATAAACCTAGTTGTTGTTTTTTCAGGTAGCCATGTATCCACCTATAAAGGAGAGGTTTCTATTAGCACTGAAGAGGGGTTGGCAAACTGCAGCCAGCAGTCCAAACCAACTACCTGTTTTCGTCAGTAAACTTTATTAGAGCAGAGTGATGCCCATTCTTTTACATATTGTGGATGGCTGCTTTGGGACTATAAAGGCAGAGGTAAGTAGTTCTTACAGTTGAACAGGCTTCAAGTTCCTAGTTAGCCAACACTGTAAGAAAAAGTGTGCTAATCCCTGGTACAGAAGGCAAAACTGATATTGAGAGACAATGACCTCTCTGCCACAGATATGCAAGGTGTCAGAAAATGTACAATCCATGACCTCCTGTAAATAATACTGTCATGGCATAGCACATGTACCAAAGGAAAGAATCATTAAAAGCTCAAAAAGAAGAATCAGTACTACTGATACCAGTAATATCAAAATTATCTCAAACAAAAAATCAGCAAGGATGTTAAATTGAACATACTATTAAAAAACTTGAGGAAATTCATAAACGTAAAGCACTGTATTGAGCAACTGCCGTATTTATATTCTTGCCCATGCATATGCAATATTAATCAAAATTGACCAGAACACAGGCCTTAAAGCAATTCTCAACAAACTTCAAGAAATTAAAATGAAATTAAAATGCTTTTTGACCACAGAGTAATTAAGCTGATAAATTAATAAAAGTATAACTAGAAAATCTCTAAAGGTTAGAAAATTCAATAATATACTTCTAAAATAAGATATAACTAAATACAGAAATAAAATGATGAAAACTGTTGGATGCTACTAGAGCCATGCTTTGAGGGAACCGGATAGCCTTATATGCATATTAGAAACAAAGATTAAAAATAAATTATCTATGTATCCATTTGAAGAAGTATCAGAAAGGATGGCAAATTAAATCCAAAAAAAAGTTGAAGAAGAAAAACATAAAGATAAAAGCAGATATTAATTAAATAGAAAACAATTATTCAATTGAGAAAATGAACAAAGCCAAAAGTTTGTTTTATAAACAATCTGGAGAAATTAAAATATCCTTAGCAAGACTGTTAAGAAAAAACTAATCAACAAAATGAATGAAAACGTGACATTACTTCACATGCTGCAGACATTAAATTATATATATAGTAGGGGGGCTCTGAACAATTTTCTGAATAATGAACTAATAAATTTGAAAATTCAGATGAAGTCAAACTCCTAGAAGAAACAGAACTTTGCAAAATGGATAACAGAAGAAATCATCAAATTTATATGCAAGGGCGAGGGGACCTGAATAGCCAAAACCATCTTGAAAAAGATAGATAAAGTTGGAGGATTCACACTTCCCATTTTAAGAATTAGTATAAACCTACATTAATTGAAATAGCATGATACTGAAATAGACAGACATATAGATCAATGGAATCATTTTAAAGTTCTAAACCCTCTTATCTAAGGTCTATTAATTTTTTACTTGGGTGCCAAGTCCATTCAATGGAGGAAAGAATAGTATCTTCAATAAATGGTGCAGGGCAACTAAATACCCATATACAAAAGAATTAAGGTAGACCCCTAATTCATACCACAAACAAAATTTAACCCAAAATGAATCAAAGACCCAAATATGAGAAACAAACTATAAACTCCTGGAAGAAAACATGGAAAGTCCCTTCAGGACCTTGGGTTAGGCAATGGTTTCTTAGAATTTACATCAAAAGCACAAGAAAAAGCAGAAAAAGAAATAAAAAGAAATTGAACATGAAAATGTAAAACTTTTGCATATCAAAAGACTTCATCATGAAAGCAAAATGACAACCTACAGGAGAAAACATTTGGGAACCACATATCTAAGAAGGGCTTAATATCCTAAATATATAAAAGAAAGGATACAGCTCAACATCAAAAAGACAACCAAAGTGAAAAACGAGCAAAACACTTGAATAAACATTTCTCCAAAGAAGATATACAAATGGGCCAACAAGCTCAGGGAAAGATGCTCACAACCATTAGTCATTAGTGAAATGCAAATCAAACCCACAATTTCACACCCTCTAGAATGGCAAGTATTTAAAAACAAACAAACAAACAACAACAGAAAATAACAAGTGTTAGAAAGGATGTGGAGAGATAGGAACACTCATTCATTGTTGGTGGGATTGTAAATTGGTGCAGTCACTGTGGAAAACAGTTTGACAGTTTTTCAGAAAGTTAAGTATGGAAGTACCAAATCACCCAGTAATGTTTTGTATATACCAAAAGAATGGAAAGCAGAGACTCAAACAGACATTTGCACACCAGTTGTTCATAGTGGCATTTTTCAGATGTGCCACAAGATGGAAGCAATCCAAATGTCCATTACCAGATGAATGGGTAAACAAAATGTGGTATATACATGCAATGGCATATTATTCAGCCATGAAAAGAAACAAAGTTCTGATACATGTGACAAGGATGAAATCTGAAGACATGATGTTGAGTGAAATAAACCAGAAACAAAAGAACAAATATGGTATGATATCACTGAGATGAAATATTTAGAATAAGCATATTTATGAAGACAGAAACTAGAATACAGGTTACCAGGGACCAGGGTGAGTGGGAATTGGGAGTTAATGCTTTCATGTTACAGAGTTTCTGTTTGAGGCTATGATGGTTAAGTTTATGTGTCAACTTGTCTGTTACAGTGTCCAGTTGTTTGGTAAAGTAAGCACTGACATGATTGTTACTCTAGCGTATTGTGTGGATTTAAATCATTAGTCTGTTGGTTGCATCGATGGCTGATTTTATCTATAATCAACAAAGGAAATGGCCTTCAGGAATACCATGAGTTGGAGGCTGTAAAGTGAGAACTGATGATTTCAGCTGTCAGAATTTCAATCCATACTTCAGCTGAGCAGCTCCTACTGGAGAATTCACTGAAACCTTCATCAGAATCCCCAACCTGTGGCCTGTCCTATGGAACTCAGTCTTGCCCATTCCCCCAGTCCATGAGCCAATTCCTATAATAAATCTCATCATATTTACATACATTGATGATATAGATATAGGTATAGGCGTAGATACAGATAAATAGATATAGATATAGATATAGATATAGATGTAGATATAGATATAGATATAGATATAATCTCTTTCCAACTTTGTTTTTCTGGAGATCTAATACAGGGATGATGGAAATATTTTGATAAAGGATAATGGTGATGGTAGCATGACATCATGAATATAATTAACACCACTGAATTATATATTTGAATGTTGCTAAAGGGGAATTTTTATGTTGTATATATGTTACTAGGAATGAACATTTTTAAAAAACACACCATGGAACTGTACAATATGAACAATGAATCTTAATGTAGACTATAAACTATAGTTAACATTATAATAATATTGCTTCATGAATTGTAATAAATTTTGCCACATTAATTAAGTGTACCACACTAATGCAAAGTATTAACACAGGGGACACACTATGTAAGGGGGAGGGAATTATATGGGAACTCTGTATATTCTGCATGATTTTACTATAAACCTACATATTCCCTAATTTTAAAAAACAACCACAAAAAACAAAACTTATCCACAAAGAAAACTCTAAACTCCATAGACCGAACAGATGAATTCTTACAAATATTTAAGGAAGAAATAACACAACCTTACACAAACTCTTCCAGAAAATAGGAAAAGAAGGAACACTACCTCTTATCCGTAATACCCAAACATAAAAAGAACATTACAAGACAGGAAATAGAGACCAATCTATTTCATAAACCAAAACATAAAAAATAATAAACAAAGCTGGTTGAATGCAGCGATATATGAAAATGGCAATATCTCAGGGTCAGGTTGTGTTCATTATAGGAATAGAAGGTTGGGTTAACATTTTTAAAAATATGTAATTCACCACATTCATAAAAGAAAGGAAGAAATAGTATGATCAACTCTTAGAAGCAAAAGAAGCATTTTATAAAATTTAATACCAGCTTATGATTAAGAAAAAACGTCCTAACAACCAGAAATAGAGGGAAAATTTTAATATGATAAAGTATGAGAAAACATCATATTTAATGGGAAAAGTAGTAAAAGTGTTTCACTTGAGATAAGAAATTACTAGAAAGGAAGAAATAAAACTGCTATTTACAGAATACATGAATATACATATATTTTAAAAATCTACAGATAAATTATTTCTAGTGAATATAGAAAATATCATAGTTGAGAAAAAACATTGCAAAGAATATATAAAATAAATCATTTATGTACATTTTGAACTATAAAATACTTATTACTATAAATGTATAAATGTATATGCATATATTAATACATATATATGTGTGTGTAATGTGTTTACCATTACTTTTAAGCCATTTATATTGTTGTGCCTTCCTAAATGTTCATTTTAAAAATTTTAGTAATTAAATATTGCAAATACTTTTAATGAAAAAATAAATACTAAATTTTTATCACTTGTGGTCAAAACTCTTCTCAGAAGTATATTTATTACCATAAATATTTACAACATTCCCTTTTGGTCTTTCAAATTTTTCCTTCTTTATCCCTGATCCTAAGTTAATGCTTAACTAAAAAATTAGGGTAAATAACCAAACATTTTTAGAAATTTTATACTGCACATTATTTTATTACAGTATAATAACATTATATTACAGTATAATAACATACAGTATAATAACATTCTAAAAATTCTATGGTTAAAATGCAAACTTTCATCACTCAAACATAAACATACATATACTATTATGAACAGCAAAACCCCGAAGAAAATTTACTTCAAAAACTGAATAGTACAGAAGATAGAAGCAGCCCAAATGTCCATCATAGAATGATTGGATAAGAAAATTGTGGGAGATCCACACAATGAAATATTACTCAGCATTAAAAATGAATGAAGTTCTGATATAAGTGACAACATAGATGACCCTTGCAGATATCCTGTTGAGGGAAATAAGCCAGACACAAAAGGATAAATATTGTATTACTAATAAGGAATAATTAGAATAAGCAAATTCATAGAGTCAGAATCTGAAATAAAGGTTACCAGGGCATGGGGTAAGGTAGGGAATGAGGAGCTAATGCTTAAATTGTACAGAGTTTTTATTGGGGGTAATTGTAAAGTTTTGGTAATGGATGGTGGTGATGGTAGTACAACACTGTGAACTTAATAAACAGCATGGAATTATATATTTGAATGTGGTTAAAAGAATAAAAATTACTATAATAAAATTTTTAATAAAACAGTACTGTACAACACAGTGAACCTTATTGTAAATAATGGTTTTATTGTAAATACACAATGTAAATTGTTAATAGTGCAATCATAAAAATGTTCTTTAATGAATTGTTAGAAATATATGACACTAAAGCAAGGTGTTATAAGGTGGTATATGCTAACTCTGCATTTTATGCATGGTTTTTCTGTAAACCTACAACTCCTCTAATTAAATTTTTTAACTGAATAGTAATATCTTTTTTGATTTTCTGAATACATATATATGTACACTTATATGTGTTTATATATACATATATATAACTTCATAAAAAGACAATTCTAAGTTGAATGACATCTAGTACCATTGGATAAGCAATGTGCATAAATCGTGTATATGCAATAAAAACAAATAACATGATATTTTGTATAAATGTTACCTATTTAAACTATTTAATTTATAATTCTTTTATCATAGAAGATTCAAATACATAAGTAAAAAGAATATTAGATACTGTGAGGAAGATGACGTCAGAGTAGGCAGATAATATTCAGTGCTCTCACAAAAACAATGGAGAAAGAGCCTAAAGCTGCCTAAAGGACCTGTTTTGGGGGTCAGCAGACTAGAACAGTGTGTCACAACTCCCAGGAGAGTGAGGGGCAGAGACAAAGAAGCCAAAACAACAAACCATGAGCTACTAAATCTCCTGAACACCAGGAAGGGCTCCCCTTCCCCACCCCCAAGCTATTCAGTGGTGGTAAATCCCCTGCTCATTTCAACTGACTGGTAGGGGAGCAGACATCTTCCTCCCTGCCAGCTGTTACAAGGGAAAAGGGAGGGTGAGTCAGGGGGCTTTTCTTCAGTCAATTTGGCCAGTGGAGTCCACTTTGAATCTTGGCTCTGGACAGATGAAAATAAAGGAAAATTCAGCACTAGATAGGACATCTGGACAGAGTTTAAAGAAACAGAAGGTTACCCCACTCAGCTAACATTGAGTTGAAGAAGGTCAACCACCACACCATGGAGCCAAGAGTGACTACAGTTGAAAGCAGGAGGATTGCATCCAGTATCCATGTGGAGTCTGAGCCCCCTCTTGATATAGATGTGGAATGGACACAACCAATCCAAGGTCGACAGGATGGAGGAATAGAATATGGATTAGAGTGGACTTACTGATACTCTATTCATGAACTATTGTGATTAGTAATTGAAGAAAATGTGGCATTGGTGTGAAGAAAGTAGCCATGGTGGCTGCTGGGTATGGGGAATGGGAGGAAGAGATGAGATGTGGAGGCATTTTTGGGACTTGGAGCTGTCCTGGGTGGTGCTGCAGGGACAATTACTGACATTGTATGTCCTCCCATGGCCCGCTGGATGGAACGTGAGAGAGTGTGGGCTATGATGTGGACCAATGACCATGAGGTGCAATGATGCTCAGAGATGTATTCACCAAATGCAATGAATGTCTCATGAGGATGGAGGAGAATGTTGCTATGGGGGGAGGAGTGGGGTTAGGGGGCTGTAGGGTATATGGGGACCTCATATTTTTTTAATGTAATATTAAAAAAATGAATAAAGACAAAAAATAAATAAAAAATTTAAAAAGAAGAAACAGAAGGCTTGAATAATATGATAAATGAACTAGACCTAACAGACATCTATTTGAGCATTGCACCCCAAATGAGGAGTATATTCATTCTTCTCAAGTGGTTATGGATCCTTCCTCAAGATAGACCATATGTTGGGTCACAGGTCTCAATAAATGTAAAAATATTTAAATTATACAAAACACTTTCTCTGATCATAATGGAATGAAGCTGGAAATCAATAATGGTCAGGAAAGGGAAAATTCATAAATACACAGTGATTAAAAAACACACTCCGTAACAATCAGTGGGTCAAAGAAGAACTTAAGAGAGAATTCAGCGAATATCTTCAGAAGGATGAAAATGGGAACACAACATATCAAAACCTAAGGGACCCCACAAAGGCAATGCTGAGAAGGGCATTTATAGCCCTCAATGCTTACATTAAAAAAGAAGAGCTAAAATTGATAATCTAACAGCACAGCTGGATGAACTAGAAAAAGAACAGCAAACTAATCCCAATTCAAGCTGAAGGGAAGAAGTAGTAAATAAGTAGCAGTAAATCAGAGCAGTAGTAGTAAATCAGAGCAGAAATAAGTAAAATAAATAAAATCATAAATGAGAGGGAGGACATTACCACAGACCCCATAGAAATATGAGCATATGAGCAATCATAAGAGGATCCTATGAACGACTATATGCCAAAAAACAAGAAAATGTAGATGAGATGGGCAAATTCCCAGAAACACATGAACCACCTACTCTGACTTTAGAAGAATTAGAAATCTCAACAAACAAATCACAAGTGAAGAGATTCAAATAGTCATCAAAAACCTCCCAAAGAAGAAAAGCATAGGACCAGATGGCTTCACAGGTGAATTCTACCAACCATTCAAAGATGAACTAAAACCAATCTTGCTCAAGCTCTTCTAAAAAATTGAATAGGAAAGAATGCTACAAACTCATTCAATGAAGCCAACATCACTCTAATACCAAAACCAGATAGAGATACTATGAAAAGGGAAGAGGCCATAGTTCAATCAGATGAGCTCCCATCTACCATATGGGAGGCCCTCTGTTAGCGTCCTGGGGCCTCATTGTGAAGGCAGGCTTGGCCACATGCTTCGGAGTGCTGCCTGGCCAGCAGATGCCATGGAGATCCAACTCAGAAAGGTGACACAAAAAAAAAAAAGAAAGGGAGACAAGCAAGAACACAGAAGAGCCCGCAGTGAATGGACACAGAGAGCAGACAGTGAGCAAGTTGCAAGGGGGGAGGGGAAATAAAATAAATAAATACAGACACAAAAGATCGTACAGTGAATGGACACAGAGAGCAGACAGCACAAAAAGTCACAAGGTGGGGGCGGTATAAAGGAAAAAAAAGATACTATAAAAAAATGAAAATTATAAACCAATATCTCTAATGAATACAGATGAAAATTCCTTAACAAAATACTTGCAAGCAGAATCCAAAAGCACAGGAAAATAATTATATGCCATGATCAAGTGGGTTTTAGCCCAGGTATTCACAGGTGGTACAACACAAGAAAATAAATTAGTCTAATGAGCCACATTGATAAATTGAAGAAGAAAAATCACATGATCCCCTTGATTAATGCAGAAAAGGCAACTGACAAAATACCTCACCCTTTCTTAATAAAAACACTCCAAAAGATAGGACTAGAAGGAACCTTTCTCAATATGGTAAACTGCATATATGAAAAACCTACAGTTAGCATTGTACTCAATGGTAAAAGACTGAAAGCTTTCCCACTCAGATCTGGAACAAGACAAGGTTGCCCACTGTTACCACTGTTATTCAATGTTGTGTTAGAAATTCTCGCTAGAGCAATTAGGTTAGACAAAGAAATAAAAGGCACCCAAATAGGAAAGGTAAAAGTAAAACTTTCACTATTCACTGATGACATGATCCCATACCTAGAAAATGTGAAAAATACACAACAAAGCTACTAGAATAGACAAGTTCAGCAATGTGGAGGGATACAAGTTTAATACCCCAAAATCAATAGCATTTCTACAAACTCCTGATGTGCAATCTGAGGAGGGAATCAGAAAAAAAATCCATTTATAATAGTGACTAAAACAATCAAATATTTAGGAATAAACTTAACGGAGGACATAAAGGACCTGTATTCAGAAAACTAAAAAACAATGCTAAAAGAAACTGAAGAAGACTTAAATTAAATGGAAGGACATTCTGTGTTCATCAACTGGAAGACTAAATATTGTTAAAATGTCAATTCTACCCAAACTAATTTATAGATTCAACACAAACCCTGTAAAAATTCCAACAGTCTTTTTACAGAAATCAAAAAGCCAATAATCAAATTTATTTAGAAGGGTAAGGGACCCTGAATAGTCAAAAATGTCTTAAAAAAAGGAGAACAAAGTTGGAGGTCTCTCATTTTCTGACTTTAAAGCATATAACTTAGCTATAGTGGCAAAAACAGTGTGGTACTGGCACAAGGACAGACAGATTGACCAATGAAACCAAACTAAGAACTCAGAAATTGACCCTCAATCTATAGTCAAGTGATTTTTGATAAGGCTGTTAAGCTCACCCAGCTGGACCAGAACAGTCTATTCAACAAATGGTGCTGGGAGAAGGATAACCATGTCCAAAAAAAAAAAGAAAGACGACCCCTATCTCACACCGTATACAAAACTTAACTCAAAATGAATCCAGGACTTGAATATAAAACAACCACCACAAAACTCCTAGAAAAAAATGTAAGAAAGCATCTTCAAGATCTTGTGTTAGGCAGTAGTTTCTTAAACCTTATGCCCAAAGCATGAGAAAGAAATGAAAAAATATAGATAAATGGGACCTCCTCAAAATTCAATACTTTTGCACCTCAAAGGACTTTGTCAAAAGGGTGAAAAAGCAGCCAACTCAATGGAAGAAAATATTTGGCCATCACATATCTGCTAAGGGTTTAATATCCACGATACATAAGGAGATAATAGAACAAAGTATTGAATTTAAAAAAGGACAAGATTTGAAAAGACAACTGTCCAAAGAAGAAATATAAATGGCAAAGAAACACATGCAAAATGTTCAACTAGCGATTAGGGAAATGCAACACAAAACTACAATGAGATAACAGTTCACAAGTATTAGACTGGTCACTATTAAAAGTTGGAAAACTGTAAATGTTGGAGAGGATGTGGAGTGACAGGAACATTTATTCACTGTTGGTGGGAATGTAGAATGGTACAGCCACAGTGGAGTATTGTTTGGCACTTCCTAAGGAAGTTGAATATAAACTTGCCATGGGACTCAGCAATACCATTTCTAGGTATATACCCAGAAGAACTGACTGCAGTGACACAAATAGATAACTGTACACCAATGTTCATAGCAGCATTATTCGCAATAGCCAAAAGTTGTCCATCAACAAATGAATGAATAAACAAATGTGGAGTATACACACAATGGAATATTATGCAGCAGTAAGAAGAAATGAAGTCAGGACGCATATGACAACATGGATGAACTTGGAGACATTGTTGATTGACATAAAAAGACAAATACTGTATGACTGCTTTAGTACGAACTAAATATATTATGGGAAATATAAATATTTTATGTGAAATACAAATATGGGTATAGAATTGCATATATAAAACCATTTTTCTTTAAAGCTGAACAAGGTAAGTTAATACTTCAAAATGTTGATATCAGACAATAAAAAATTATTCTAAGTGAAGGAGACCAGAGAGTATTACATATGATATGGTTCCATTTACATAAAATGTAAATATAAATCAATTTATAAAGATGAAAGGAGATTAGTGGTTATGTAGGCCTGAGGAAGGAATGCTAAGGGGTGTGGAGTCTTTCTTTTTGCAGTAATGAAATTGTTCTAAAATATTTGAGATGATGAATGTACAACATTGTGATTATACTAAAAACCATTGATTATAAACTTTGAATACAATAGCCAGAAATAGCAGCTATGTACAATGGGCGGGACATAGAGAGATTGAGAGTTGAAGAATTTTGTGTTTTTTTGTTTATTATTATTATTGTTGAAATAATGAAAATGCTCTAACAATGAAGTGATAAATGCACAACTGTGTGATTATATCAAATACCATTGGTTGTACACATTGGATGCATTGTATGCTTTACTAATCTGTATCAATAAAATTGATTTGTAAAAAAAAGTATTAGAATGAAGACAAACAGTGATTTTCAATTTTCATAACAGAACTCTTATTTCTAAATAAAATTACACACAGAACCATATCAGTTGTGTAGCCAATCTGGTTTGGGCAGGCATGGTAATTGGAGATGTGTTCACAGACTCCTATCTAGAAGTTTTAATTCTATATTTTATAAAGATACTCCCTAGGTTTTATCCTTCAATTCATAAAATGGAACTGAGTTATCTGACCTCCAGCTTTAGCACTCTATTACGTACACATTTACATGGACTAATATAGGGTGATTACCCATAAGTCTTCCAAATATCTGGACAGAATTTTTAAAATTTTAGAAGCTGGGATACAATAGGCAAAAGTAGGTTTAAAATCTATTAATAGTTAAGAGAGTATAATATAATGGGTATTAGCCCAGCTTTATTTTATTTTATTTTATTTTTTCTTAGTTTCTTATCTATAAAATGAGAAGAAATGGCAGTAACATCATCCCAGGTTTGTTCTGACAATTGAAAGTAATAGTATACCTAAAACTCCTTCTAAACACATGGCAGTTTACTAAGGACAGATTTACCTCTGAGATAATTTATCAATTAAAAAGGAAAAATTGGGGCATATAGAAAGTTTGCCACCCATGCCTCCTAAGGAAATTTGTCCTTGTCTTATAATTTTAAAGAACATAACTTTTAGAATGTAAATACCTCCATTTTATTGAATTGCCTTACAAATTGAGAGATTACTCAGAATATAGTACGTGCTCAATAGATATTTGCTACTAACTATAATAATTAATAAGATAATAATTAATAATAATAAGCTACAAAGAAATTTTTGGCTAGAAATTGCAGTCCTACCTGGAAAATGATGAGTTCCCTTTTTAGATAAGAAGACTACGAGTTATAAAGTAGTTAAACAAGGGTTTCTGAGTTGGACCTCTGGTCTACATAGAGTGATTTAACTGGACCTCTTGTTCTTAACGCTTCAAAATATTTGGTCTAGTACAAAAACTGAACACCTTATAAAACAATGCTGAATGACAAATACAGAGTCCTAGTCCCCTAGAAATAAGTTTCATAAAAACTTGGTGAAATTTTAGTTACTTAACCACCAACCATGATTCTCCTATATTGTATCACACACACTTGAAAAAAAATTACATACATGGTTATGCTTTACTGCTACCTTTAGCAGGATTGAAACACTATATCAAATTTTATTTTGGTGGTCCTTTTATTAGCTTTTTACCACTTGATCAGCTGATATCACTAAAAATAAATTTTTTTTATCAACTAGAGTTTGCAAGTCCTGTCCTGAGACTGCAATATTTCAAAAAACAGCCTAAGCTTTAGGAAAAAACCAATTACAGAAACAGCATTAAAAATGCCAAGCACCGGGCAGAAGCAATTCTGGATCAGTTTAAAAAAGTGATTGATGAAACTCTAATCCAAGCTGAAGGAACAGTTTCACGACAAGCTGTGACCATTCCACACACTTCATTAGCTGCCATAATTAGCCTGGTGTTTCAATTTGTTAGAACTGGTGGGGACAATTTTCCTCAGAATGCAAACATCAAAAAACAGGGTCCCTCAGACTTCAGAAGAGGCTGATGAGAGGCTTTTCTAGTCTCTGTTAACTAAAAGATTAATTATTGCTGATGGGAGGCTGTGCTGTGATTGTCACTCTGTCTATGTGCATTACTTTTAGCATTAGAAGAAAGATACGGTTGGCACTGCACCACTCAATCAAGTGGTTTCACATTAGAGCACAAAGTCGGTTTTAATATGCAGGGTATTTTTGACTGATTTTTCTTCCTCTGTTTTCTTGGTCCAAGATTCACACCTCTTTATTTATACGAGAATTTTTAAACAGGCTTGAAAATATTGAGGGTTTTGGTTAATGTACTTGCCTCAGGTTACAGCTTTAGCTATGGATCAACAAAATACTGGTTTCATATATTTCTGTGATTGTACAGTGAAATCCTTCAAACAGGTTTATAAACCTTCTATGCCTGTAAATATTTTTACCACTCTATAAAGCTCCACTTATTTTACCTATATTTAAAAATGTAGTACTATATAGCCTTATGCCTGGATTAAAGGAACTGACTCTGATTCTCAACAATATAAATTCATTAAAGTCTAATTAAAAGGGATGGGAGGGATGGAGGCCCTTCTCAGTTTCTTAGTACAAAAGTGATTTCTTTTAACGCTTGGGTCACAGGGCAAAGCAGATCTAAGTCAATAGTATATACCTATAGCAGTGTCATTAGATATTTCAAAATGGCTCTAAATTTTAACTCCCTTGGATTTATTATTATTTAATTAAATGCATTAAAAATAATTATTTTTAAGCCCCACACTTCCATTTTATTTATTTAAAAAAAAAAAACTCCTTTCTTTAACAAATCTATAATGAGTGAACTGGTGAACTGAAAGGAGTAATTTAACGAGATGGGCAGGAAACAGCCATAGTCAAAGAAACTGGTGGTGGTTTCAAATCCACCACTGTGCCATAGTGGAAAAGTTTTAAAGAGGGAACAAAAACACATAAGAACATCAGAGCAACATGCCTGTCTAAGCTTCCAAAGGGAAATTTTCCACAGGTTCCAGTAAAATCAAGCTCCTTCTATTCCAAACACTGGGGCAAATACATAATTTAAAGCAGTACGGTCCAATAGAAATACCATGTGAGCCACATAAATAATTTTAATTTTCAGTAGTTACATCAAGAAACACGTAAAATAAATTTTACATTAATAAAATATTTAAACCCAATATATCTAAAATATTATCACCATGGCATGTAATTAATATAAAAATATTGATACACTACATTTTTTTCCTTTTTAACATTTTTTTGTACTAAGCCTTCAGAATCCAGCATGTATTTTACAGCACATCTCAATTCAGAGTAGTCATGTGTCAAGAGCTCATTAGTTGCACTGAACACCATAGGTTTAGAGAAGGTGGAGTTACCTTTCTTGGGGAGAAGTTGTGACCTACCTAGGAACAGAGTGACTCTGGAGATGTCTACACAACACATGGATCTGTAAGAAGAGGTGAAAAAGACAGCAGAGCCACCTTTTTACCATGAAGAATAAAAGCCCTTCTGAATAGATGGACACTGAGAAAATGCCAATGGATGATAAGAACCCTAACAGTCAGTGAGGAAGACGTAAGACTGAAGAAATCAACAGGCCAAGGAAGGGAAGTGCAGATGGAGAGAACTATGCACACGGTGGAGATGGAGGAGAGGCTCACAAAGGGCCAGGAAGGTATTTCCCAACCACTAGGGCAGGACTGTGTGATTCAAACAAGCCTCACGGCTGTGGGTTAGTAACAGATGGAAAGGTTATTAACAGATGGAAAGGTTTCTGTTATTTTCTTACCCATTAGAAGATCGCTTACCAGAGCATGCCCCCTTCCCCTGCCCCAACCTCAACTTCCCCCACAGTTCCACAGCTTAAGTTTCTATCAAGCCCAGCAGGGAGCCCCAGGATTTTGTCCGTTCTGACCCATTCATGCCTGTGCAGTATAGTTGGCAAATATATTTATTTTTATCACTCATGCCTATAATATATAATAATTAGCTGGACATAGTGATCAGAGTTAGTTATTTATTAAATTTGTGGTTAACTTAGTCAAATTGTTGTTTCTGATCTTCTCATCAAATTGCTTCTTCCTAAAATTTCAGGAAATATGCTCAGAACCAAAATATCCCAATTTAATAGCCCTAAACATCCATATAACAGGCACGTAGAAACTAATCTCAGTTGAGTCCGCCAAGCCACTTGCTATACAAAGATTAATACATAGGTTGTTTTGGTTTGGGTATTGCAGTATGGGGAAAGTTTTGCTTCCATAATTCTACAACTCTACGGTTTGCCTATTGATTTTATTTTTAAGCAGTTGATATTACTCTTGCAGTTCATAAACAATATTGAAAGTTGTTGCTGAATCATTCTTAATATTGTTACATACAAAGAGAGAATCTTGAGACTTACATTTTAATATAGCAATGAAAATAAACTATTTCTTGAGTTAAACATGAAGTAAAAAAAAGCCAAAGAGCACTTTTGTCCCTAAGGAAAATACCTCAGAGACTGTGGCTCTCTGTCATGCAACATGGCTTGATTTGGAAACCTGGAAATTAACCAAAACTGTGATTCACCCCATCACAAGATCTTGGCCTTGAAACATCTCACAATGCCAAATTAAAGAAGTCACTATCATTAGGAAGAAACCATGTGGCCTGAAAATAAATGAAGTAGCTGATTGGTGACTTAGATCAGAAAAATAAAATAGAGGCAATACTCCATTCTCTCCCAAATAGTTATTTTGTAGCATGTTGTGGAGTGAAGGATGAAGCACCGTTTTCCTACAGCATGCTCCAAGATGTATCTAAGAGCCAACTCATGGACTTGATCTGGTATGTGCCTAAACCCCACAGCTTCTCTGGGTTCTTTTTGCCAGGAGCAGAGAATTGGAATCTACCCAAGGTTTTGATCACACAAGGGAAAGAGTTTATTAAGCCGGAGGAGGTTAGGAGACAGTCAAAATTTCAAATCTGCCTCTGGGAACAAAGGAGACAAAGGGTTTTGATAGAATTAAGGAGAGGTGGGGAGAGCGATGCTATCAGCTAACATGCAAACTAGAGTCTGTAAAATGAGCATCAGAGGATGGGGAGAAGGGGTGAGTTCATAGCCACTCCTTAGAGACTTTTTGGGGTCAGGCTTCTTCTTCAGGTATGTTTTACTAGGTTTTAGATAAGAGGGAGAACAAAAACAGTACATTGTTAGGGAGTGAAAAATAGAAGTTCCTTTGTGACCAAAGACAGCTTTCATTAATACATAATGACGTACAGCTACATGCTATGAATTAAAGGAGTAAGATTACATAATTAAAACTAAAATATTCATCAGCTCAATCTAAAAATTAAAGCTGTAGTGTAACATACATGACTGCTTCTGGTCTCTTTCAACATCGACACAGAAAAATTCCTATTTTGTGAGCCTCTTTTGGAAACTATATAGGGTGTTTTCTTGTCTTCAGAATCATGAAAAGTTCTTTCACAGAGAATAACTTCCATCAGAAGGAATGTCTTCAACCATTTGCCTAGGTACAGGACCTGCACTCTTTGAAATCACATCTGGTTTTACTCTTTTGTAGAAAACAATTCCACATGCCACCTTGACCACTGCTTTCTACATCAGTATGAATTGCTGCCAAAAGGGCATACTCCTGTGAGAATAGTCAACTTCAGATCCAGGATCTTTTCAGGAGATTTTTGTGAGAAAATAAGAGTAGAATATGAAAAAGAAAAGTCTTGAATATGAAATTTTGGAGATAAAGATTCGATTTTAGATAGTAGGTTCAAATTACTTGCGAGAGTGTTAAGAACAATATGATGTAGTTCATTCATGGATTGGATTATACAAATGATTTTTAAAATTATTATAACTATCCAATGCCACATTATGCATGCTGCTGAAAAATTATGAATTCTTTTGAACAAATTCTTATGCTGGAAAATAAAGCATAGTGGAAGATAATTATGCCAACTCCCTAATCCTGGAGGAAGTGCTTCAGCAGGCTGAAGTAGAAAATGACAATTTGATAATTTATGTGTGGGCAGAAATTTATGAACACCTGGAGACATTGCTGATCTCTGCTGAAGTTCACGTCTGCCCAGATGTCCCTAAAATGATACATAGATTCATAACTCCCTGCAGTCATAGCCGACATCAACAATGCGGACTCCATACCACACAGCCTCAGTGGCTTAAGGACAAAGGAAATGAATTGATATGACCTCAACCTAGAGAGTTCTTGAAATTTTTTTATTCTTTTACTCTAACCTCTGCTGTCTTGCCAAAGCAAGTTATTGGAATTCTGATTCCATATGACACTATATACCTGGGTAAATTATTATTTTTCGCGTTTGTTGTCATCACAACAAAAAATTAAAATCAAATGAATGACAAAGATGATAAGTGCACTGCCACATTAAAAGGCATCTCAACATTTTATTCAAGGGAACCAATAGCAGTGTTCTCACTGATATTTACTTTTCTAGAATTTCATTTTTATTTGCAAAATTGAATTCATTTCCACATTTTTAAAACAATTGAGAGTCATAACTGTAAAATGAGCAAAACCCTGCTTTTTTATTTGGTTTGTGGAGAAAATTAGCTTCTAACAAAAATGACTCTGCAAATGTTGTGTATATTTGTATATTTGCACATTTTTTCTAAGAGAAGGTACACAGTTGTAATCACATTTCTAAGATCAGATGTCAAAAAAGTGTACTGAATTAATAACTTAAATTTTTGACATTATTTCTGAAAAAAAATGCAGTGTATCAAATTAAACTGAGAACCTATCTTGCTTTCTATATTTTAGATAAAAGTTTCCATGTAAAATAAGTACGAGAAATAAGTTAGGCAAAAAGATTTCTCTACAAAGGAAAATACAGCCACATGGTTTAGGATGGCAATAAGTGGAAGAAATGTAGACCTGCCTTATATTAATCATCTAGAGTGTGTCTATAGGTTGACAAGTCTTGAGCACAAAAGCCCAAGTCCACAAGGATGTACCACGCCCTTGTAATGTGGAAGGATTCTTTGTCTTGCAGCCCTTCTGCTAAATATACCCTCATAAAGCTTAGAGTATTACTTTCACATACAAATTTCAAAATGTAGGAGCAGGTTCTTAAGCTACTTCTCCCTTCCTCTCCACCCCATGACACCTTTCCTGTGTGTGGTGTATGTTTATAATTGTACTGAAAAAGACAAAAGGGTAAAGAAAGATACATCTTGAATATATGTAGCAGACCTACTTAGTTCATGAGTTCATGTGTTTTGAAGGTAAACTATTTCTTTGACTATCACATTAAAAAGAAAGTAAGTACACTGCCATCTCCTATGAGGTCATGCTATATACTAATGATGAAAATGTGTATTTATTTCTAAAAATACGTATTGGAAAGGCAGGTAATATTTCTTTGTTTGGAATAGTAGATTTTACTGAAGGAGTGTTATAAATTATACTGTAACCTACAGTAGAAGGATGCTTTCTCAAAAGGGAACTTTATTTTTATGTCAGTTTGTCATCAAAAGTCAATCCTCAAAGCTATCAGTGATTATTTTAATGCTACTAAGCTATAACTTTGTATTTCTCTAGTAGCTACATTCTGAGATGATTTTCTTCATGGAATACCAAATACTTAACATTTGATACCTGAAAATCTCCTAGTCTGACAATTTCGTGCAACTTCAGATCTCTTTTTACTGTCAGCATTTATATCTATTATACATCAGTAATTGGAAAGTTGGAAAGTTAGTGTACAGGAAATTTTTATCAGTAATGTTTTGGAGTGAAAAAGGAAAAGCATACACATTGCCAACCTAGCTAATTCTATCCTCTGTTTTCTGGTATAATTTTAGATTTTCCTGCAACTTTGTATTTTAGGTAACGCTAACATAAATATGGAAACTCACTTTAAAATTTAAGTATACATCTGGTATGCAGTATTCTGTACTTCCTTCTATGCTATTAGAACTAAAAAGTATATTAGTCCTAGTAGATTAGATTGTTTCTAGTCTTTGGACATTATTTATGTATATTAAATGCCAGAGCTAAAATGACAGATGACTTTTGAATTCAATTAGCAAAACAATATGCAGTGTCTCAAAAATCAAGCAAAACTATAAAGGAAGGAAAGCTTCAGATTCAAAGAGCTATAGTTTCAAATTCCATTTATTTCTTTTGAAAAACTCTATTTCTAAGAAAATTATTTAATGTTTTAACAGTTTATAACTTCTAACAATAAGAATAAGATCTCCTGAATATATTGAAAAATAAACTGGAAGTAAATTTCTTAGAGCAGCACTCATGACATAAAAGTGAAGGGGGGCCATGTAATATTTGTCCTTAGAGAGTCTGCAACTGCGAGCGATGTAGTCCCACCCACCTGCCCAATAGGACCTAAGCCCCCTCTCATTAGAGGCGGAATGGACATCACCATCCCAGAATCCTCAGGATTGGGGAATGAATGATGAGCTAGAGTAGGCTTACAGTTATTCTACTGTAGACTTACTGTGATTCTAGCAATGAAAGAACTTTTATCATTGACATGGATGCAGTGACCACAGGAGGTTCTGAGGGGAGGGAGAGGGGAAAACAGGTATAATATGGGGGCATTTTGGGGACATTGGACTTGTCTGGCATGACATTGCAATGACAGATACAGGCCATTATATATTTTGTTATAACTTATAAAATTCTGTGGTTCAGTGTAAACTATAAACTATAATCCACACTTAGTGGCAACGCTCCAGTATGTATTCATCAATTGCAACAAATGTACCACACTAATGAAGGATGTTGTTAATGCAGGAAAGTGTGGGAAGGGTAGGGAGTGTGGCCTATGGGAATTACCTATGTTTTTCATGTGACATTTATGTAATTTAAAGTATTTTTTAAAACATTTTTTAAAAGTATTAATAAAAAAGCGAAAGGAAAAGTTTGTGACAAGTGTTATTTGTACTTCAACATTGTCACATCCTCATATAAATTGCATTATGTTGGTTATCACACAGAAATGTGGGCAGACATGTTTCCAGTCTTCTAATGGTAAACAAATAGATGCATAACAAAAACATAGTAGGAAAGGCTATATAATAAAGAGATTAAAAACACATATATGCCTAAGTAATTTTAGGGCTAAGATGTAATTTTCAATCGGGGTTTAAAATGTAAATACTAATTAAACTAGCCAATTGTGTATAACTTCATTGGGAGAGGAGGAGCTTGTAATTAGGAAAGGCTTTCTTTCCTAAGGAAGATGTAATTTTCAATCGGGGTTTAAAATGTAAATACTAATTAAACTAGCCAATTGTGTATAACTTCATTGGGAGAGGAGGAGCTTGTAATTAGGAAAGGCTTTCTTTCCTAAGGAAGATGTAATTTTCAATCGGGGTTTAAAATGTAAATACTAATTAAACTAGCCAATTGTGTATAACTTCATTGGGAGAGGAGGAGCTTGTAATTAGGAAAGGCTTTCTTTCCTAAGGAAGGAGAGGGGGGAAACTAATATGACTCCTTAGTTTGGGACATAACTGACTATGTGGATGGAAAGAAAGGAGGAAGAGACCAGAGGCCAGGGAGAAGAGGAAGAGTTCTGTATCAGGCATGTTAAGTGTGAACTGTCTCTAGGTTGAGCAAAGAAAACAGTTGAAAGAGTAATATGGCAGCATCCTTTTTCTCTCTAATGCTGTTTACAGGCAAGTCCCATGATTAAATATAGAAGGTAGGGAAAGCAAGACATTTATAAGACAACAGACAAATGACAATGTATTGCTAGTTAGGCAGCATAATAAGGACCATCTAATTTTCTCTTTAGAATCCGTTTATTTTTCAAAGCCCTAGATCATGATCAAGGGACCACATTTTCCAACTGAGGAGTTACAGAAGAGGGAAATTAGATTTTATTAAACCTTCCAATTGTTGTGAGCAAACCATTTACAAAGAGCTGTTGGAATAGATTTAACAAGAAAGTAAGGTCAACATTTATATCCTTGCAATCAACGCTGTGGAATATTTTCACTAATTTGGTACCTTTATAATATTTTATCAATATCCTCTGCTGCTCCGATTAAAGTTACCACATTTTCAGTCATCTGATAATTCATATTTGCGAAACCTTTTACAGGATAGAAACTTCAATTTTTTTTTCTGAGAGTTAAGCCTGATGATAGCCTCCTAAAAAATAAGTTGTAATTTAGTGCAGCGTTAATAACACAATTTTCAATCTGTCGTTTATATGACAGAAGATACAGACTGCAGAATTTTCAAAGTCAGCTTCCAGAAGTATGACTTCCAGCATCTTCTGAGGATAAAATATGAATGTTTAGTTAAATAACTCAGTTAAGAAAATCTTTAGGAGAAAAGACTACATTCACATAGAATTTGGAAAATAGTCAGTTAAGGACATTAAAATGAATTACATGTGCAGCAATACTTTCCATAATAAAACTTTTCACATAAAATCTCAAACAGGAAACAGAGGATGTGAAACAGAGAGTGGAGTTGTTTTGCTTAAGTTGAGGAAATGATCAGTATAGCACTCAGAATGCTGGGAACTCCTTGGAGCATACTCTATAAACTGATAAAAAGTAGTAAGGTAATACAATATTAAGAGAAATATTTGAGTAGTCCTTTATTTTTATGGCCAGTGCCTCTACTGGTTTCCTTTACCTTTTTGTAAGAGTAAAATAATATTAATTACCAATTTGGGAATTTACCAAAAATATTTTTCAAAGAGATACTTTTAGATTCTGAAAAATCAATTGGAAGACGAAAAAAAGGATTTGAAATGATATCTGTAAACTAGAATTTGATTTGATAGCAAGATTAAAAATTTATTTTTGAAGTAGAATTTAGGTGCTTAATATATTTAAATTTTAATATTTACTTTTTATATTAAATATGAACTACATGGTACAGAAAATTTATATTAATAAAAGACAAAATTGTTCAGTCATCTAGGACTGAGTCAATTTATTAACATGTTATTATTACTCTAAATGGCTCTCATTCTAATATTAATACATGTAAATAGAGCTAATATGGATAAAGTTCAAAATGATAGAGAACATTAAGAAATTTAGGATATCATTAAAACATGTGCTCAAAATATAATAATAGAGTAGGAAAAGAAATCAAATGTGTCATAAATACTATAATAGCTAAAATGTATGGTGGCATACATCCTTCTAAGTGATTTATAAAATCCCTTAATTCAGTCATCACGGCAATACTGTGAGACAGATAAAATATTTCCCCCTTTTCACAGATGAGAAAACTGAGGTATAGAGAGTTTAAATAAGTTTGCTCAAAATGATACAATTATTCAAAGGCTAAAAAGAAATTTGAACCCAGGGAATCTGACTCCAGAAATGCAATCCCACAATTATTATGATTTAATGCCCCAAGTTGTATCTGTAGTGATCTGAATAAGTGTCATGAAATTGAGTGCTTGGTTGAGAAGGTAAATTCACATTTTTCTCTAATCAGTAAAATTGCATATTTAGAAGTTAGAATTCAATAAACATTAAACCTTAAAGTGAACTTTAGAAATCCATGAAATATGGCCCACTGGGTAGACTGGGAGAGTGTGGGCTATGGTGTGGACCACTGACCATGAGGTGCAGCAGTGCTCAGAGATGTATTCACCAAGTGCAATGAATGTCTCATGATGATGGAGGAGGTTGTTGTTATGGGGGGAGGAGCAGCGTGAGGGGGGTGGGAGGTATATGGGGACCTCATATTTTTTTAATGTAACATTAAAAAAATAAAGACAAAAAAAAAGAAATCCATGAAATGCCAACTCTCACTATTTTTATATAAAATCATTCTGGATGTATTAATCAATGGAATTAACCAAAATGCTGAAATAGGATATAAATATTTGAGAAAGAGACAAATAATCATGATTTGTGGATAGCTATCTACCTGGAAAACCCAAGAAAATCAACTGATAAAATAAATTAGACCTATTAAGAAAGCTGTACAGCAACAAAAAAATATAGAAACAAAAATTATTAGGTGACAGATGAGCCAGTTAAATAATACATTGAGAAAGAAGCTTTTTCACAATAGAAAAAAATTTAAAATAGGAATAAATCTAACAGAAAATTTATAGACACTACATGAAGAAAAGTAGTTCTTACTGAAAGGTGTAACATGTTCCTGGAAATGAAAGCTTAACTTCATTAAAATCAAGGAAACATTCATTAAAACTGTAATTTCACACCTAGCTGATTGGCAAAAAGCTTTAAAATTAGCAATAATATATGTTGGCAAGAATGTAGAATATCATAAATACTTAGCTGCTGCTAGTCTAGACCAAGTCTGTAAAATACTTTGGAAATTTGTTTCTATGTAATAAATTTAAATATGTATGTATTTCACTATTGAAAAAATGCCTGTCTTTCATATGATCACCAGGAGACATACAAAGGAACTAAGGTAACATTCATATCAGCATGATTTGTTAGAGAAAAAAGGCCAGCAATAACCCACATTCATCTTCAGTAAATGGATCAATTGTGACATAGACATGTGTGGAATACTTTATACCAGTGAAAAAGAATCAAATACAGCCACACACAATGCATATAAGGAAGAGCAAGTTGTTAAAAAAAACAAAACAAAAAACAAAACAGCTACCTTGCCATGTATCTCCCTTGAGGTATTGTCCTATTCCTCTTATCCTTTCTATTGCCAAATTTATTCAAATTATTAGCTATCCTTAACATCTCCTTTATTTTTTTTACTCCCACTTCAACCCACTTCAGTCTGGTTTAGGCCCCTGTATTGTCATTAAAGGAACTCTTGCTTAACCAATAGCATTCTGCTCATTCTTCAGGACTTTTTCATTCTTCTTATTTGACTTCATAGTATCATTTGACTAGAATTATCATTCCTTTCTTCTTATTGCATTTTTTTTACTCCTTTAATAAGCATATCCTTTTGGTTTTCCACATTTACCTACCTACTTTACAGGCTTATTCCTAGTCTACCTCTACCTGGTCATTAAACATTGGAATTCCATGTAACTTCTCCCAGCCTTCTCTCCTTATTTTTCTACATTCTCAATCTGAGCAATTTCATATACTTTCATGGTTTCAATGACTATATATGGAGCAAATATACTATAGTTTGTTTATGAATCTGGTCAAGACCATTCCAAGCAACAGACTTGTATATTCAAATAGTATTTGATATCTTTACTTGGATGATTCAAAGTCATCTCAACTCAAACATGTCCAAGATCTCTTCTTTACAATTGTCCCCAAATTCTGATCCTCTTTTTCTTTCCCAGTATGACTGTATGGCACCATTATCAGTCCAGTTGCCCCTAGTAGAAACTTAAGGGTAATCAGTGAACTCTCTTCCTTCTTACTCCATCATATCCAATCCACTTTCAAGTTTTAACATTATTTGTATTCTTAATATGTATAGAATTCCCATCTCTTCATTTTCACTGCCACTCTTGTGGCACAAACCACCATTAATTCTCACCTGGACTACTGATCTTTTCTCCATTCACTGTGGTCTCCCTCAAATTCATTTTCTGCATTGTACCCAGAGTGATATTTTTAAAAACACAAGTCTTATATTTTCAATGCTTGCTTAAAACACCTCAAGTTACCTAGACTAAAGACCAAAATCTTTAGGATGGCCTCAAGAGGACCTACATGATCTATTCCTGGCCTAATCTCCAGCCTCATCTTCCAACATCTTTCTCCTTATTCTCTCCACTTGAGCCCTAATAACTTCTTTCAGTTCCTTGAATACAGGATTTTGCTTGCAAACCTAGATATTTATCATAAGCTGATCCTTCCATCCAGAAGACATCTATCTCTTTCATCCACTCACCTACCAAATACACGTGCATGTACACACACATGCACACACACAAAGGCACACATGTACACTGTACACTGTCACATATTGATTACAATCCTTCGCAGTTCAACTGTAGCATCATTTCCTCAGGAGAGTTTTCTCAGATTTCCCAGAAAAGCCAGGTTCTTTACTACATAGCGTCATATATCTACGTCCCTTTTCTTTAGAGCATCTATAGTAGGGACTAATTTGTTAATCCTAGTAGGCAGTAAACTCAATGAGAGCAGAGAGCATGTTTGTTTTTGCTCAAGATATATCCATGATGCCTAATATAGTGTCTGACCCATAGGAGGTGCTCAGTAAATATTTCTTGAATGAGGAAAGATAACTGCAATTTAAAATGAACTTTAAAGAGTCCCAGTTGGCCCTAAGAAATGGAAGCTGCCTAAATGCAAGTCTCTCTACACATCTCCCTGCAAAAAACATAAAATCATCAAGAAGCAAATGAAAAACTACACATGACCCACAACTTCAACATGACTAGGAGACAGAGAATACCATGAATCTCAAGTTACTTATAATTAGAGAAGTAAACATCAAATTCCAACATTGTTAACACAGTAGCTCTCCTCACTGCTACTCACCTATAGGTATGGAAAACAAGGAGAGCAGAGCCTTTCTAAATGCTACATGAGGTGAACGGCACAGAGGATACAGACAAAACATGGACAAAATCACCTCCAGAAAGAGAAAGTTGGAAACCAGGTTTTAAAATGCAGACACAAGCCTGAGATTCATAGCTCATTGCACCAGCTATAGAGAAGGAACTTGAAAGTGAGCAGATTGCTTCTGGGAAAGAAAGTGATAAATAGAAGGAATTGTCCCTAGACATCATAGCAGTGGAGAGAAAAAAGGAAGTTAAAGTAGAAAAATGAACAAAAGAATCAACTCCTCACTTGACCCTCATAACATCATTTCTTAAAGGAACTGTACTTTACTATCCCGGACAGAAGAGTGTGCACTTGAAACTAGGAATTCTGTCCATGAAATGTAAGTGAATAAGAAAAATAAGAACCCCATAAAGTCTCAGCATAAAAAGAAAACAAGATGTGAATTCAAGTATTTGGGCTAATTAAAATTCCCCAAAAATGTAAAAAAAACTTTTCAAATTAAATTAAATACCTCCAAAGAGAATTAGGAGATATTACAATGAAATAATCTATAATCATAAATTTACAAACTAAAAGCAGAAATGAACAAAAAAAAACTAAGAAGATATGCAGCAAAACTTATTTAAACTCAAGAAATAAATTAAGAAAAAATACAAAACTATATAATCTAAAAAGAATAAATTACTCTTCGCCCAAATGAAACAGAATTGAATGAAAATTTAATAGACTCATTAAAAGAAGGCATAAAAATAAGCAAGAGAAGAAAAATGGGATAAAGAAGTAAAAAGGGGTTAGAGAGTGATTAAAATGCAAGACAAGCAAAGAAGAGTCAACATTAAATATCATTAGAGTTTCTGAGATGAAAAAGGAAACAATGGGAAAAATATTTAAAACTACAATCTAAGATTTTAAAAATCCAAGTATACTAGAACACCTAAATCTACATATTGAACAGTCCCATCATACACCTTAGAAAACTGACCAGAAGGATCAGCTATTAACCATATCCTAGTAAAACTATTAACCTTTATAAACAAAGGAAAAAAAAATAGAGACTTTAGGAAAAGCATGATGTCCAAGAGTGGCAAAGGAATGAAACAGGCAATAAGGGAATATATCAAAGGCAATCACACTTTGTGTATGGGTGTCTGCATGTAATAATATGCATAAAAGTCAAGTAGACTTTGGAATTGAAAGATTAAATAATAAAATTTTAGCAATAAATTACAGGTGGTTTTATTTTCTTTATGTACTTTTCTATGTTATGAATTTTCTAAAATTATTATGAACTATTGTAACTAAATAATATAAAACGTTATTTTTTAAAAATAGGAATATAAGCATTCAGTTTGATTGTTTGAGCTCCTCTTTTCTCAAAAGCATGGAGGCTGTACAGGAAATGCTAAAAATAAGACATGTATCAGCATGCAGAGATAAATGGAAAGTTGAAGGCCAATAAAGTAAAATGCTTTGTAAATTTAGAGAGAAATGGCTGTGCATGCCTTCAGACTGTGCGTGTGTGATTCCTATGGGCAAATGCAAGATGACCAGTGACAGAGTAGACAACTGTACCTAGAACAAATATTAGATATAGGTATACATAACATATATATTGGTAGGTTTTGCCACCATACAAAATAGCATACACTGGGATTTCAGGACTTGTTGGAAATAAAACAGTTTTGGTACATTTCTACTCCATGGAGGATCTCACTTTGTACAAACACATATACCATCCTCACCGCTCAAAGAGTCATCCATGAAAAACCAGGGCAGAATGGAAAAGTTGATCTTATTTAATATCTTGTAGCTCAATATCTTTTGGCATTCTTTTCTTAAAAAATACATTTGATCTTATTTCATTAAAATATAATTTTTATAAGATTTAAATCTCAAGGTACTCATTTTCTTCAAACCTTGAGACTAATTCAATAGCTGCATGCAAAGGAAGTAGAAGCAGATGATAATAGCTGAGTAAGGAGAAAACTAGATACATACAAGTTACATATTTCATCAAAAATACATAAAAAATAAGATAAATTGTAGCACTGTTTTAAGAGAATGACACTTCATAAGTAGGTAGAGTTCATAACAGGAGTACATGAATGGTTCAATATTATGGAATATATTGATGGAGTTCATTTTAATGGGTGAAAGGAGAATATTAGTGATCTTTTTAGATGATGAACAATTAATTTTATGAGTCAGCATTTATTCTCATTTTAAAACTCTTAGTAAAATAGGAAGCGAGCAGTTCCTCAGCATAATTAGTTTTATTTATTTACGCATATGTATGATAACTCTGAGGTGGTGACATTGGTGTGTGTGGGTTTGTGTGTTAGTGTATGTATGTGATTAAATATCCAATAGCCAATACTATGTTTAATATTACATTGGGTAAAATCAAACATGCCCACTTTTATCATTTTTATTTTTTCATTATTTTTTAAATGTTAGTCAATATGATCTGAAAAATTAAAATTTAAGTACAACTATTGTAAAGTAAAAGATAGAAATTTGAATATATGAATATTTACAGATGGTATAATTGTTTACCTGGTAAATTACTAGAACAGAAAAATCCATAAGATGGTCATTCAAATATAGCATTAAAATTACTAGTTTTCCTATAACACAACAATAATCTATACAATAAAATGAAACAAATCTCTATTCACAATAGTAACACAAATATAAAATAATTGTGACTACATTTAATCAATAGGCAGAAACTGAAAAGCCACATAACTCTCCTAAAGACCAAATTTCAGGGCTTTATTAAATTCAGGGACACAGCACATTCTTGGATGCTAAGATTCAAAAGTACTAAATGTCAATTTCCCCTAAGTTAAACTATAAATTTATACAATTTACACAAACTAATTTAAAACTATGATGAAAATATTAAGTTAATAGAGAATTTAAACATTTTGGTGCAAATATTTGCAACCAAAGATATTAACATGCATCATTATTGTATAAAGACAATTTATGAGACTATAAGACAAGATGTAAGAGAGCCAAATTGTCAAAACCCTGAAGAGGCAGTTAACAAATACCCAATAAATATATGAAAATGCATTAAGCTTTACTGATAGCAAAGACTAGAAATTAACACATGATGCATTTTTTTCCTATCAGATTAAGAAAAATTCAAATACTGATAATGGTGAAGGGAAATGTATCAAAAAAGTTACAAATTTTATTTAGGCAGTTTGACAATATCTAACACAAGCCTTAATAAAGTGCAAACCCTCTGACAAAGAAATTCCACTTTGAGGAGTCCATTAGGGCAATGATGTACATAGAAGAACTTTCATTACAGGGGGGGTGGCCAAACCTTGCCGATAAGTGGTTCAGAAGAGGCCTACCCAGACATACACCCAAATATCCCTTTGACTTATCCATGCCAAACGTCTAGACATTGTCAGGAAAATACCTGAAGAAGTAACGTTAATACTAAGTGTTAGGTTCATACAGAGTTTCAAGTACTTCTATGGCACCTAAGGTCAAAATTAGCTTCTTTCTAAGGCAAAAAGTCTACCCCTTAATTTTATTTCTAGTCATTTTGCCACTGATTCTAGTAAACCTCCTCTCTTACCAAGTCAGATCGCCCTGATTAAAGCTTCTTTTAAAAACAAACAAATAAATTAAAAGATAGTGGATAAATAGATAAATAAAATGTGGTATATACATTAAGAAAAAGATATCATCCTGAGTTCACAGAAAAAATAAAGCAATAATTCTATACCGAAGGATAAAAGAAACAGGTATGGGAGCTTAAAATCGCCACTGATATGTTAATCTACAAAAAGCAAATTGAGGCCTTTAAGTTAAAAATAAATTAAGGTTAAGACTGATTGCAGAAAAGTGCAGAGATAACATTTTCCACTATTTTTGTCAGGACAAGAATGTTAACTATTGTTATTCTAGATGGGCAAAATGCACAGAATTGACTATTTACAGACCGCAAGCTACAAGAGGAACTTTTCTTAAAGTTCAAGAATCTTAAAGTTCAAGAATAACATTAGGACTAAAAACATTCAGGAGGAAAATTTTATAGGCAAGCTATAAAACCTCTCTGTTGAACAAAGATTCTGACCTCCACCCGGTGTGCAGCTGCACATCTAGGGCAAGCATCTTACCTAGAGGAATGTAAATCTTACCGTCCTGAGCAGGAAATGTTTACCACAGTCTCTTTAGACCTGTACAGTTATTAATAACCTGATGGAGATATCTCTCGGTCTCAAACTTAATTGCAAAATAAAATAAAAGGGGCAAAAGAAAAGTGTATGGTTAACAATGTTTCCTTTTAAAAATCTGTTCCATTATGTTTATCACTCAAATGAAATATTTTAGAATCAATTGCAAATTGAGCCCTTAGGTTAATAATTATCAACTACTATGTTCAGACATAATTTTTTTAAAATCTTGGCTACATCACTGCATGTACTACTTTTATTCACAAGCTAAAATTCAAATCAGAAATTTTTTTGAAGTCGTTTTTAAAACTAAAAGTAAAAATTGCTAAACAATGTGACAAATCCATGGGAAACAAAGCAGTGATTAAAAAGCAAAAGTAAGGTAAGTTTATACATCTTAAATTTACACATCTAAACTATTCTTTGGATTAAATGCTATTTAAATAAATAATGCAATGTCGTATTTTGTTCTGCTCAATGTTCTTAAATGCATCATGGACTAGAGTTATATACAAACATAAACCAACACATCTGTAGCTTTGTAGTAAAAATTTAGATAAACCACCATCTCCTGAAGCCTACTGACTTCAGGACACCTAATTCCCTTGCACTCAGTGGCAGGAAATTGAAGAACATCAGCCCCTGGTGTGTTGTGAAAGACAGAGAGAAGGAAACATTTAAACTGAATATTTGATTATTGAAGGCCATCCTCATAAGCAAAATATTTTCCCTCAATTACACCTAATTATTTAATTGTTTACATTTACTAATGAAATGAAGCAACTCATAACAAACAACTGCAAGGGGCTGTTTTTCAGCATGTGCAAAATCATCAATCAACATGTGTGGAAAGATTCTTAAAATTATATGAAGCTGGTCTGTTGGAATAGAAAGGCATATTTTATCCCAATCAATGCATAAAAGTAAAATTATCCATAACTGAAGCATGTTTCTCTGCTGTACAGTTCAGCCATAATGATCCCCACATACTGCACTTGCACATCAATTATGATAATCATAATCACGGTCGTTAAGCTGAATGTTCATTATTATCAGGATGCTGGTGACAGCAGATTCAATCACAGGGTGCGATGGGCAAGCAGTCACAGTCCCACCCAAGTTTCTGCAGACAGCGATGTGCCACATTAAATCTATGATGTGTTCCACATCCCACTCCATTCCAAAAGCTGTAGACGGTAAAGGTCAACTTTATGTTCTGTGCAATATGCTTAGCTTCTCTAAATTAATTCTTTGGAGTACTGGATATTTTTATGCTTTGTAGCTTATAAAATCCTGTTTAGGACCAAAATACATGTGAAAATAACAAAAAAAAATAGGCTTCTCTACTGTTGTAATTCACTTGTAATAAGGCATATGAGGAAAAGACCTATTAATATGAATCCTCTTAAAAGAGATTCTTCCTGAATTTTACAAATAGGAAAACCTGAAATGGTTCCATAAAATCAGTTGTCTAAAATGCACACTAAACTCATTCCAATTCAGATTAAGGCCTTAGACTATTATTTCTGCTTCAGTAAATATGAACATATGTGAATGTTTTGACAACCAAAAGAATGTTTTTAGTATACTGAATTTTTTATTGTCCAATTTTCTTTAGACCTACCAAAAATAGATTAAATTAACAGTGACTGGTAGATTCTCCTTATTTAACATATTTCTATTTTAAATATTAAGTTTAGCACAGTAAATAATATATAAATACAAAGTATTTATCCAAACTTTAAAAGTTGAACCATTTAAGATACAGAAAACTGTAACCTCTGTGCTTAAAAATGATAGAAGAGAAAGAAAGTTTTCTACTTGGACTGTCATTAGATATGAAGAAAGGGAAGATAATAGAAGCCAAATATAAATTGTCACTTGGCTGCAATCAATCTAGTGTGTTCAGCTAAATCCTGTGTGCCTTATACATGTGTAAATTGTCTACCTTTGTCTTCCATGGTGGACAAAAGATAAAACCATGTCAGCCTTTCCTTCCTTCATTATTTTGAACTTAAACTCCAGTCTTTCTAAGACTGTCTTTAATCTAGCTCCAACAACGAATAAGACGGGGTCCCAGTTTCCAAATCGAGAAAGAAAATTTTATAAAAATAAAGAAAAATAAGCCTACATGTAGCAATTTAAGTCATATGCAAGTAACTTAATATCAAATCAAAAATACAAATAATTTTTAAAAAAATTAATTGTTCTGAGATTTTACATATAACCAATAAAATTAACACCTCTGTATTATGCAGATATTAGCCACACAAAAGGAATGATTAATTCATTCATGTGATTATTTGAAGAATGATAAGAAGGAAGATGGAAAGAAAGAAGGAATAGAGAAAAAGAGGAATGGAGGAATGAAGAGAAAGGAGTGAGGGATACATTTACATTTGGCATTTAATATTGTCTGCACAGTTTTGTATATGGCTGGGGGGCTAATGATTTACTAACATTTAAAGAATTAGTGTACCACTTTTCTGTCTCTTAATCTTCAGGACCTACAAGAACAATTATTTTCAATTATATGTTTTTCATAACACAATAATTCCTCTAAATGAACAAAACAATTTCCTTTTTTAGTTAGTATCCAAAAGACTCTGTATTTCCATGGCACTGCTTACTTCAGTTAGATGATACATATTCTTGGAATATGTCAAAATGCATAATAAATAAAGTGAGTCCATTGTATAAAACCAAAAGGAAATAGTATTTTATTTTGGGAAACAAACAATTTGTACAAAGGTATTTCTTACTCTGAAGTAGGTTAGTAGCACAAAATACATAGTTTATTTCCCAAAAAAATGAACACTTCCTTCAACTAAATAGAATGGTGAGCAGGCATAAAAGCAAAATGTTTCTGTCAAATGTAAAATTGAATGTAGATTACATCATATTCATTCAAAATAAGAAATTAAGCAAATATTTAAAAATCATAATTAGCCTATATTCCTGAGTGGCTGCATGATTAGGAATTCTATGAAATGGAACCCTAACTATCATTTACATTTGTTAATCAAGTCTAAAGATGAGCCAGATCAAACCAACCAGTGTACATATCCTTTACACCATGTGATTATTATTTAGCATTATAGAAGACTTTTTCAAAGATGACTTAGATGCTGCAAAGGAATACAGTACTTTCTGAACTATTCAACTTTCTCCCAACAGCATGACTTACTCCTTGATGATCCCATATTTATACTGTCCTTCAGAAAGTGAAAAAAAGAATTCTTCTTAGAATTTAGAAAAATCAAGAAGACTGTGTTTTTTCCTGAAGGCCTGCCGTGTTTCTCTGCCTTGTATAATGAGGATACCTCAGTTACTTGTGCTTTCTTCTTTATCTTGGCCATTAATAAGATGAAAATTTTAAGTCAGTTACCACCACGGCAATGGATTTCTTTTAAATTGCTGACTTATAGATTCTTCGCTTCATAGATCATCTCCCCTTATTTTTATTTCTAGAATATGATCTTTTTTGTGTTCACTTTTTGGTAATATGCTTTACATACCTTATGGAAAGAGGTGTGGGTAAGTGTAAATCCTCATGGACAAAATATTAATAGGACTGGTAGTATGTTGAACACAAAGGCATTAACCCCTTTTGAGAATATCACTTATGAATTAATTTTCTCTGTGTAAATCTTGCTACAAAGAAATGACCATTTCTAATTGTTAGACAACATATAAAACATAAAGTTAGAACTTTGGTTTTCCACCCCTTTTAATGCAAGACTTGACTTTTTCCCAATTTAGAAATTTTTACCTAAAAGCTAAGAAATATTATTCCATAAACAAATTAGCAATATTTATTTGCTTTATTCCTTTATAGACTTTTTTTGTATCTAATATTTTATAATTCTGAATTCTTTATTGAATTGTTAATATGGGTAAGGAGCATTCATGTACACCATTGTGTTTACTTAGACTGAAAATTTTAATCCAAGACAGAAATTAAGAAAAAATGCTATAGATATAAAACATAATATAATGAACTGTAACATTTAAGTGTGGGCAAAAATCACAGTGCATAATGGTGGTTGCACTAAATGTTTTCAAAAAAGCATGCTTTCTTTTGAATATACTTAGATAATAATATGTTTTTAAATACCTTTTAAACACTAGATTGCTTAAATCTGTAAGTACAGTACAAAGATAAACGTGTAGTTCTATAATGTATGTGTATACATGCATACACTGAAGTGTGTTATATGTATTTAGATGCACATACAGCACATGAGCCATTTAAGTGTAACATACATTATATATGTTACATTACGTCTCACGTATACACAAATAAAAGACAAAAGAGGCACAGCATAATGTATACATTGCTACATACATACAAGCATAACATACATTAAACATAAATATTTTAATATTACATGCATGTGTTGCATATTGTTATATATGCTTAACACAAAGAGAGAGTGAAAGAGAGAAATTAAGAGAGAGCAAGCAAGCACTGATCTCCATGCATGAAAGTAAGCTAACTCTAGTCTGTGACCATGGTCCATGCCATTGATCCTAGGGTAGCTGAACCATAAAAATAAGAACAACACAACATTGAAAAAAAATTAAATTTACTGACATAGGTCAGTAGAACCAAATTTATATAAAACAGATATAAATAATTTTGTAAGCATGAGGGTCTTACTTATGAGAATATTTATAGTGTTATAATCAATGTTTTTTTACCTTTTTAAAAGGCACACCATTTTGTAATGCTGCATTTACTCACCTTGTCACTGATCCATTTCTTAGGGTTTTCATCTCGGAAATGTTGATGTCCACAAGAATCAGGACCATATTTGCTTGATGAATGTATTAATGGCAGGTAGTTTTTATTTTTATGGTAGGAAGAAAATGGCAAAAACCTGAAAGAGAATATCAATATTCTTAATTTGATTTCTAGAGACATTTGATTTAAAAAGCAGGATTAGTTGAAGTAGTATAGTGCCATAAATATAGTCTATGGATTATATTTATGGTTTTGAATAAAAATATCTGGATTCCACTTCAACCACTGTCACTTAATATCTCTCTCACTAAACTTCTATGAATCATCATTTCTTATTATGCAAATGAAAATAAATTTCTCCTTAGAATTTTTTTGAGGCACAAATATCTTATAAATATAGATAATGTAGACAGTATTAAAGTTTATTAATTAATGGTGCTAAATAATTCAAAATTCATGATGTAAGTAAAAATGTTTTTAATTTTAAAATGGCATCTCAAAGTACAACAACAGACAATAGGGGCAATTCTCATTGAAACTGGTTTCCTTCTAATCTTGTTACCCAAATAATGAAGACCTTTTTGATAGAGATTATGAGTAATGGGCTTTAAAGTCAGTCAGACCAGGACTCACCTCTCAGATTTGCCCGTTTACTGTATTACCTTATGAATGAACAAATTAATATGTAAAGCACCAAACATGGAACCTGAAAAGAGCAAGGTCTTGCTAACAGTAGAGTAATGGAAGTGCTCACAGTAGAAGTAAAAGTAGTAGAAATTTGTAGCTATTGTTATTAGCTATCACCATTATTATTATTAGGTATTACTATGATCAACAGGAAAGAAATGACCAAACTTTTAGAACCCAAATGAACTCTCATAGAATATCTTAATAATGAGATACGCTTCTAATGTAAATAAATCCTACCCCCTGAGCCCACTGAAATCAAGAGTAAAGGAATAAAAAAAGTTACAAACCCACAAGAGGAGAAAGGAAAGGGGAAAGACCAGATGAAAATGACAAGTTTTCAGGAGATGGAAAGCTGATCAAAAAGGTAGTAAATTACATAGCAAAGTTAAGAAAACTAAAATCTAAGTGCCCAAAGAGGGAGAAGCCAATGAGAAATGAGTCAAATTATTCTGCTGAATTCTGGAAGAACTCAGGAACTGAAGCCACCGATTCCTACTGCCGAAGTTAAGTGAGGAATGAAGCTGAAAAGAGATTAAAGGTTTATGTAAGGAGTAATTAAGGTTCTAGGTCCCTCCTCTACTCCATGCAGCCATAACAAGAGCCTGTTATCGGAAAAATTATCACCAGACAGTGCCGATGTCAGAGAAAGAAGACACACCGAAGGCTGGAGTGAGACACTAAATAGAACATAAGGATATTAATTCGAAGTGTGCCCATTGAACTCTTCCCTTGTTCATCTCTAAGTGAACTGGCAGTCGGACTTAACACCCTTCGGAAGATAAGATGCATCTCTCAAAAGATATTGAGAGCTCCGAGAGAACAGACTTCAAGCACCAACATTCGGGGGCTTCTTAATTAAAAGTCATGTCACATTACAATAAAGTCTATCAGTCAAAAAGCACCCCTGCTCGCAAATATAGTTTACAATCTGGTTTTTAGAGTCTCCTTTTAAATTCCAATTTAAGAATGGATAACCAATTAAGGGAAACTACCAACATGAAAAAAAGATACAAATATAAGCATAAAAGATAACGTAGAGGAAATAGACATAAGGCAAGAAAGAGGAATACATTTCAGAAATGTTTAATTAATATAATCAAAGAAGATATGGTATCAATGAAATAAGAATTGGATGCTATTTTAAATAAAGGGAACATTTAGAGTAAAAGAGAAAGTTCTGAGAAAGAAAAAATATAGAAAGCTAAAATATTTAATAACATTTTTGAAGATAAAGCCAAGGAAATATAGTATGCAGAAAGCAACAAAATAAAGATGGAAAAAAGAGAGAAAATGGAGGATCAATTCAAGAGGGCCAATACTGAATTAACAGAAGTCCTCAGGAGAAAAAAAAAAACATAGGAAAAGAGAGAATTACCAAAGGAATATTATAACAACAACAAAAAGTTTCCAGATCTAAAGGAAATTTAATTTCCTAGATTAAAGGAATTCATTAAATTCCCAGAAAAAAAAATGAAGAAAACACATGCAAAAAGAAGGGTCCTGAAATCTTCTAGACATTGAAGAATAAATAGGAAGTAGAGCAAGAATCAGAACGACATCATATGGCTACAAAAATCCTGCAAGGTATAAGTTAATAGAGTGACATCTTAAAAGTTTTGAGAGAAAATAATTTTCAACCTAGTATACCCAGTCAAATTCTCACTTAAATGTGAAGCTGGGTGAAAGACAAACATGAAAAGTGAAAGAAAGAAAAAAATGTCACTCCCAAAATCCTTTCTCAGGAAACTACTGGGAAAATTGCTTGATGTTAATTAAGAGCTTTATAGAAGTCAGGAATGCCACAAGGGAAGAAGAGTTAAGGGGAGACACACAAGATAAAAAGCAGGAAAGAAAATAAAACAAAACAAAAAAAGAGAATACACAAATTAAGCACTATACATTTTATTTAAGAAGCAGGGAAGGTTTTTTGTGGGGATGTCATCATCTGACATTGTTTATATAAGAGATAAAAAAGTGCCTGATAGTTTTGTTCCTTCATTTATTGTTTTTAGTAAACTTGCATTTAAGCCCTAAATACTTTTAAAGGATAGCATTAATTTTGAGCTATGAATAATTTTACAAAACTGTTTACTTAATATTTTCAAATCATTAACTATAGAAAATTATCAGATACTTGAAGGTATTTGAATTTAATGAAAATAACTAGTCAAAGAACTTAAGTTATGATTTGACATTCTTTTTCTTTCTTTTATTTCTCTTTATTTTTTTAAATGTTACATTAAAAAAATAGAAGAGGTCCCCATATAACCCCCATCCCCCTCACCCCACTCCTCCCACATCAACAACTTCTTTCATCATCGTGGGACATTCATTGCATTTGGTGAATACATTTTGGAGCACTGCTGCACCACATGCATAGTGGTTTACATTGTAGTTTACACTCTTCCCCAGTCCACCCAGTGGGCCATGGCAGGACGTAAAATGTCCAGCACCTGTCCCTGCAGTATCATCCAGGGCAACTCCAAGTCCTGAAAATGCACCCACATCATATCTCTTCTTCCCTCTCCCTACCCTTAGCAGCCACAGTGGTCACTTTCTCCACATCAATGCTACAATGTCTTCCATTACTAACCACAATAGTTCCATAGCAGACTATTAGTAAGTCCATTCTAATCCATACTTTATTCCTCTAAAAAGGGTCAACTCAGACCAGCAGAATATCTCAGCCTACATGTAATATCAGGTGTTAAAAACTGCTTTTTGACCTTGAATAAAAGGGGGAAATGAAAAGGACAAATGAGTTTATATGGCTATGAGTCTCCGAAAAAGAGTTGGGAGGTCATCAGAGGGTTCGCGTTTATGCACTCCTCAGCAGGACTCCAGAGACAGCCAAAGCAGATACAACCCCGGTACTGGTCCTCCTGAGGGCTACAGAGACCCACAGGTTCTATGGTTATGGTATATGGCTCTGAAGTTCAGTGCCATGTAAGTTGACCCTACTTTGGAGTTTGAGTTCCTGAGTGTGATGGAGTTGAACTCAGATGTGACCTTTCTACACATGCCTCTTCTGTCACTTTTACTGGACCTGTGGTTGGCGCTAGGGTTGGTGTGTACTCAGGAGACCTGAATCTCTGGACTGTCCATGTGATAGCCAGGCCCTGAGCCTCAGCAGACCTGCAACTCCTACCCTCTGGATTATTGGATTTACCCCGGCCAGCTAACAGGGAGGTGAAGAAGGTCAACCACCACACCAGGGAGGCAAGAGTGCCTACAACTGCAAGCAGGAGAATTGCATCCATCATCCATGTGGAATCTAAGCCCCCTCTTAATATAGAGGTGGAGTGGACATAATCATCTCAGGGTCCACAGGATGATATTCTTTTTCTTACTCATACTCTAACAACATGGGATAGTATAGAAATATTTTGAAACCTTACTTTATCAAATGTTTCTGTATAACAATTTGCACATTTGTTCTAAGAAAATATTCTGAAATTCAGACCTTGAAAAAATTAGAATTGAGATTCAACAGTATTTATTGAACTATTATATTATGCCATTTTTTTCACAGGTATTATCCCATTTCACTAAGACAAGGAAGGTTTTTAAACAAGCTAAATTCAATTGAATATTTATTTTTGCAATTGTGTTCAAAATTTTGTTGAAAATTTTGTCTTTCATCAATTTTCACAAGTCTCTACAATTTGTTTTCAATATTTATAAAAATATCTTTTAATATTTTGTCTAAGAAAATACTCTCAATATTATTTAAAATAAAAAAAAATAAGCAGAGCACAGAGCTTTTAATTACACAAAGTTACGAAGCATGTATTACATATGCTCTTGGGAAAAGTGCCCTCATATAAGATAGATGATGGTACATCTACTGCTAATTTGCACATGGGATGGACCTCACATGCGAAAAGCAAATTAATGCGGCCCTAATGCCCCTGAGTATAGAAAGGAAGTGCTGTGAGTCAGTGGCTCCACTTAACTGTTTTTATCACTTCTGAATTGCATTTTAATAGTACATTTTTCTTTTGTGTCTTAAAAAAATTTGCTTTCTCACTGGACTGGATAGCTGAGAGGACAAGGCTGAAAGAATAGATAGGTATGTCCTGGCCCATGAGTTAATTTTAATTTCATTTAGCCATAATGTTTCATTAAAGTAACATGCAATGCATATTCTTAAATGTGTGTGTATTAAAGAATATTTAGATGTCTTATAAATGACATTTAAATTTTTAAAAAAACTTCAAATTAGGATCAAATTATATATTTTTCAAATAGGATTTGCTCAATAAAATTGTAAATAGCTATGAAAGCCCTAAAAATCACTTGTAGTTTGTAATCAAACTTTTAGATGATTATCCATTACTTTTCTTAAAGGTTTCTATTTTGAAATACTTTCAAAGTTACAGGACACTTACAAAAAAATACAAACCCCTTGCATAGAATTTCGATATGCCATCTATATTATACATTCCAATGTAGTATCTATCAATTCAACTATCTATATATCTATCCGCTGATCTTTCTATCAGTCCTTCTTATGAACACTTGAGCATCATGCTGCTTGAACATTTAACTCTGCCATGTACATTTCCAAAAAAAAGATATTCACTTATGTAACCACCTTAAGTGCAATTATCAAGTTCAAGTTAACACTGATATAAAGCTTAGAGTCTATAGTCCAATTTGTTCTTATATTCCAATAATGTCCTTTTCAGCCTTTTCCCTTCTCTAGTTATATCCATTTCAGGATCATGTACTGCATTTAATTGTCATTGTCTTTTTGGTTGCTCTTTTTTAAAAGAAAAATTGTGGCAAAATACATATAATAACACCTTTCCCATCTCAACTACTCCCAAGGATAACAGTGGGATTAGTCACTTCCACAATGTTGCAATACCCTAACCACCTTACATTATTAAAATTTTCTCAGCTCCTCAAACAAAAATCCTACACCTTTTACATATTAACTTCCCATCATTCTCTCTGCTGCCCACCCCTGGGGCAACCTGTACTCTAATTTCTGTTTCTACAAGCTCATATATTCTCCAATATTTTCTTTGTAATTACCCTGGGCTCAAATTTAACATGGTAAATCTATAGCAATCCTGTTTGGTTTAATACCAACTTAGCTTCAATAATATACCCAAACTATGTTCCCATTACCCCATTGTCCACCCTTCTTTATGTAGTTCTTGTCACAAATTACATGTTTGTATATTATAAATTCAAAGAAACTGGACCCATTACATTTTATTCACTTGCCTTTTAGATCCCATAGTAAGTAAAAAGTAGACTTACATACTAAAAGTGCAAAAGTACTGTCATTACCATCACCAGAGATCTTTATTTGTTCATGTAACTTCAATTTATTTCTATTGTCCTTTCCCTTCCACCTGCAGAACTCTCTTTAGCATCTCCTGTATGGCAAATCTAGTGGGGACAAACTCCCTCAACTTCTGTTAATCTAGGAATATCTTAACCTCTCCCTCATTTTTGAAAGGGTTTTGCCTAATATAGAATTCTTGATTGGCAATTGTTTTCTTTCATCACTTCAAATATGTCATCCCACTGCCTGCCTGTCTCCATTATTTCTGATGAAAAAATTGGCATTTAATCTTATTGAGGTCCCCTTGTACTTGACATGTTGCTTCTCTCTTTCAGCTTTCAGAATTCTCTTTATCTTTGTCATTTGACATTTGATTTTAATATACATCATGTGGATGTATTTGAGTTTAACTTTTTGGAGTTTCTTGAGCATCTTGGATGTATATTCATAGTTTTCATTAAATGGTAAATTTTCAGCCATTATTCCTTTGAATATTCTCTCTGCTTTTCTGTCTTATCCTTTTGTAACTCCCGCAAGATGTATATTGGTATGCTTGATAATGTTCCACAGATTTCTCAGTCCTGTTAGCTTTTCTTCCTTCTTTCTTCTTTTTGCTTCTCTAACTGGATGATCCCAATTTCTTTATCTTCAAATTCACTGATTCTTTCTTCTGTCAACACCAATCCACTGTTGAATCCTTCTAGAGAATTTCTTTCACTGTTGTCCTCAGCTTTTTTGGTTCCCTTTCATAAATTCCATCTTTTCTATTGATAGTCTCTTTGTGCTCACTTAACATTTCCTGATTTCCTTTGGCTCTTTGTCCATGTTTTCTTTTAGCTCTTTGAGCATATTTAGGGCCCATTTATGAAAAGTCATTATCTAGTTGCCCCAGGTCTTATCCTCCACATTGCTAAAGTTTCTATGGCTTTAATCTCTTTTGCCTATGTCAGTGCTTCCCATTTCTTTTTATATTTTATAATCTTTTGTTGAAACCTGGACATTTTTATATTTTAATATATTATTGCTATAAGGCATCTGCTTCTTAATCTTATATCCAGCTCATGTTATGACAGAGGTTTCTTTGAATGCCAGGAGCTAACAAAAAAAAAAAAAAATGAAGGAAAGAAAAAACACCTCTCCCAGTCTTTACAGATTGACCTGTGAAAATGCTCTCTCCAGGGCTTATCCATACAAGGGCTTAACCATACAATGAGTTTAGAAAATAGCTTGAGGCCAAAGCATAGGGGCCTTCCTCATACTTTCTGTGTGTCTTGTCTGGGGCATGAGCATGTGGACCCAGGGATTACCCCATTTACCCAAATACAAATATCCCCTAAATTCTTCATTCTAGTTGAAAAGCTTCCTAGAATGCACTTACACTGTTCTGTTTTCTACCGTTCTCTACCTGCCTTCTACTGATGTCATTCATCTTTCTTCTCCCCTTCTATCTTACGTTTTTGTCCATGCTCCTACACCTGAGTTGCTGATCCGTACCCTATTCATCCTTCAAAACCTAGCTGAACACAAGTTTTCCTAGGCGGCTTGATATATCCACTCCAATCCACACTGATTTCTCTATTGTCTAATATTTACTTATTAAACAAACATAAATGAACTGCTTTAATATGCTAAGCACATATTAAAACAATGGGATATAATTATAGAAGATGCAATCTATGCAGAGGAAATCACTTTATAGTGAGAGGTAGGGAATAGCACAATAACTATAAGTAGAATGTGACAAGTTTTTTGATATACATATGCGCAAGAGACTTTAAATGCACAGAGGAAGGTCAGTTATATATAATGAGTATATATGATGTGGGAGGTATTGCCAGGGAGTTTGGGGGGAGGGAAAAAATTAGCAATAAAGTCTTCTTAGGCCATAAATGCCAGAGCTGAGTATTAAAGGACAAGTAGAGTTAGTTAAGAAGCTGGGGAAGGGGCATCAGTGTAGCTCAGTGATCGAGTGCCTGCTTCACATATATAAAGTCCAGAACTCAAAAAGAATCTGGTGAAGGCTATTTTAGACAGAGGCAACAACTTACACAAAGATGTGGAGGTGAATTAGGGTATAACAAGGGATGCTGATGAAACTGAAAGGAACATAGATGGGAAACTGGGCTCTTGGTAGGAAACAGGGTAGATCATAAATAGCTAAATAGTGGATATGGTGGCTTGAATCTGTATGTACTCCAGAAAAGCATATTCTTAAAGTTAATGTATTCCTGTAGTTGTGGACCCATTGTAAGTAGGATCTTGTGATAAGGCTACTTCAGCTGCGGTGTGACCCACCTCATTCAGGATGGGTCTCAATCCTTTTACTGGAATCTTTTATAAACAGGCTGAATACTGAGCAAGAAGAGAGAAAGCCATGGAAGCAAGAAGCTGAAAGCAATGAAATCCAGAACAGAAGGGAGAGAGGAGCAGATGCCACCATGTGCCATGCCATGGCAGAGGGCCCAAGGATCACTGGCAGCCAGGTTTTGGGAAGAAAGCATCACCTTGCCTTAATTGGACATTTTTCTTAGTCTCCAAATTGTAAGCTTGTAGGCTAATAAGTTCCCATTGTTTAGGTTAATACAGTTCATGGTATCTTTTTTTGGCAGTTGAGGAAACAAAAACAGTGGAGATGGGTTTACCCAAGGAGGATATGTGTGGTACAGATCTTTAAATATTGCAACAACAACAACAAAGTTTTTATGTATGTATAAATTTTGACTAATCAATTGGGTAGTTATCCAAGTCCCACTGGATTCTGTCTTAGGTAAATAATGTTAAAATGGACATAGTGATAGAGATTTATATCTAGATATATGGCTATGGTGTAGTTTTCAAACACCATGCATGTCCTAGATCAGCCCCCTCCTACTAAAAGAGATCCCCAGTGAAATATTTGCATTAAGCACAAGCAAGATAGAGGAACACCATATTACAAATTAGCAATTTGACTTTAGATCTCAATAAAATCTCCCATGAGCTATGTAAGAGCATAAAATTTAGTTCTTTTGCCTAGGTTAACCACAGGAGAAAGAGCAAAATAGAGAAAGGTCTCCCAAAACCTATAGCAGAACTCATAGTATACAATACTTCTAATGTTGAGGCTGCTCTTGGACCAGCCCTCAGGGTCTCAACAGCTATAAAAATCAGAGATGTGACAAGAGATAGCATGGTTGTCTCTCCAGGGAGAATAACCTTGCTCTCTTTATTCTGGCCAATAAAAGGCAATGGAGAGTCAGTCAAGGATTGCCCTCATACAGAGCAAATCTAGGGTGACACCTTACTACTAAGTCTCCTAGGTGGACAAGAGAAGCTCCCTAAAGAGAAGACCTCACACTGGGACCATGGCCACTTGAGGAACTGGCCACAGTAGAATTCTACTTCTTTGATCTAAAGGGGAAAGTGGTGGGAGGGGTGGGAGGGGAAAGGGAGGCAAAAGGGGCCTCAAGCTTCCCCTAGAGACAGCTCTTTATAAGACTGAGGTGGATACTCAGTTCTGAGCCTGTATCAGATAAGCAAGTATGAGGTATATTAAAAATACCTGTGGGAAAAGGATTTGGCTCAATGAATAGAGCATCCACCTACCACATGGGAGGTCCACGGTTCAAACCCAGGGCCTCCTTGACCCATGTGGTAAGCTGGCCTGTGCACAGTGTTGATGTGAACAAGGAAAGCCGTGCCATGCAGGGGTGTCCCCCACATAGGGGAGCCCCACATGCAATGAGTGCAACCCGTAAGGAGAGCTGCCCAGTGCAAGAAAAGTGCAGACTGCCCAGGAGTGGCACTGATCCAGCAAGATAACGCAACAAAAAGAGACACAGATTCCAAGTGCCACTGACAAGAATACAAGCAGACACAGAACAACACACAGTAAATGGACACAGAGAACAGACCACTTGGGCGTTGGGGTGGGCAGGGAATGGGAGAGAAATAAAATATAAACCTAAGAAAAAAAAGCCTGGTGATGTGACTCATACTCAATTCAATCCACCAGATACAATTTTGAAAGTAACTAACACTTTCAATTCATTGTGATAGACACTGAGGGTATAGAAAATGGATAAGCAGATGACTCATCCAAAGACTCTTAAAACCTAATGAAGGAAAAAGACAAATAATTGCTACAATATAAAGGAGGAATGAGAAAAAAAGCAAAACTTCAAGAAAGGCAAAAAAGCAAACAGTGCTTTACACAGTGAGACTCCTGAAGGTGCTAGAGACATCCAGACACTATAGGCAGGGCAGACAAGCTCAGGACTTCGGCACTGTGTCAGTGGCCCTTACTTTGGAATTTATGCTCCCCAGTGTAACAGAGTTAGATGCATTTATAGTTTCCCTACCCATGGCCCTTTAGCCCCTTTTATTTGAACTTATAATTAGCACTATACTTGTTAAATATATGTCCCAGAGACTTAAATCTTTGGTCCATTCATGTGCCAGTTGAGCCCTGAATCTCAGCAGAGTTGTCACACTTGCTTTCCAGTTCACTGAACTCACCCAGGACAACCAACGAGGAGATGATGATGAACAATGCCCATGCCAAGGAATAGAGAATGTCTGCAACTGCAAGCAAGGTAGCTCCATCCTTCTGACCCATGGGACCTAAATCCTCCCTTAATTAGAAACAGAGTGGGCATCTCCATCCCAAAATATAAAGATTGGGGAAGGAACAATGGGATAAAGTAGACTTATTATTATTCTATCATAGATTTATTATTTTAGCAATAGGAGAACTTTAATCATTGATATAAAGGCAGTGGCCACCAGAGATTCTGAGGGGAGGGAGAGGGAAGAATAGGAGTAATAAGGGAGCAGTTTTGGGACATTGGAATTGTCCCACTTGACATCACAATGACAGATAGAGGCCATTATATATTTTGTGGTAACCTTCAAAATTGTGCAGGATAGAGTATAAACTAAAATGTAAACTATAGTTCCATGGTTAGTAGCAATGCTTCAATATGTGTTCATCAATTGTAACAAAGGTACCACACTAATGAAGAATGTCATTAATGTGGGAAGGTGAGAGACGGTGAGAGGGTGGGGCATATGGGAATCCCCTATATTTTTAATGTCATATTTATTTAATCTAAAGCTTCTTTTAAAAAAAAAGAGGTAAAAGAAAATGTATGATAACAGAGAGCATAGGGGCAAGGTATCTAAACTTGACTTGAACATAACAAATGGATCCAATTTCATTTGACAAAAATGGGAATTAAGGGAGGGGATGCAAGTAAGGCAGTAGTGTGAGTAGATGCTCAGAGGCAAAAGATTGGGAAGCATAGACAGGGGCTTGTAAGTATGTAGCTAATTTTCCTGGCCAGTCGGATGCCTGCTCTTCATAGCGTGCTTGTGGTGGCTCCTAGCAGGATGGGCTGAGCTTCAGCCACCTCAGTTCATCCTATACAGCGACTCTAGGAACAACACCCCGGTGACTTTTGGCTTTCCTCACACATATATCATCAGGACTTTTAACCATCTCTGGAGCTCTACACTGATCCTGAGAGGCAGACTTGGCCACAGCACTACAAGGGCTAGTAAATTCTGGGAATCAAGGCAGGGTAGCCTCGTTATCACATTTGTCTCACTAAAATATTTTGCTAAATTACATGCCTTGTGCGCCTTTTATGCTGAGACATATGTGACATTTTCCATCTTTTAGCAGAAAAAATTTCTTGTCATGAATTATGAAAAATACAGAATTCTTACATAAGTGACTATAAATGCATTCACTTTGTTCAGGGAGGAAAAGATAAATACTTTTCCATAGTCTCAGACTGGATATAAAATTATTTAATCACCAAATTCAAAACCTCCTAACTTTGTAAACAAGACAATGGAATGCAATGAGAAGATAGCATAGGACAAGATAGTTCCATCCTTCTACCCCATGGGATCTAAGCCCTCTCTCAGTTAGAAACTCTAATATTTTAAATATTACTATAACATAAAAGATGGAAAATTTAAATTTTTTAGGACTAAGTTATAACTAGTGCATGCCTAGTCTTTTTATCAGATGACTCAGTTGTTCATTTAACCAATCACAGTTTTTTTTAAAGAGAAGGCACTTTTTAAAAAACCACTTAATTGGAAATATACAAATAATTTATGTGAATTATTTTTTAATAGGATGAGTTGTGCTTTAATTTTGCAGTATGTATAACTAAGAATGACTAACATATGAAATTTACCCTTCTAAAAAAACAAGTTGCCAGGCTTTATTCCTGATTTCTAACATGTCTTTAAAGAAAGCCAATGCTTCCACCCCAGAATTTCATTGACTAAGATGTGAAATTAACTGAATTAAATTTGTAATTCAAGCAATTGTTGGCATCCTTAATACAACTAAAAAGGTCCAGGTTGCATAAAAAAAAAAAAGTTAAGTGCCCAGTTCATAAAAAGGGCTACAAATTTCTGAATATTTTGTTCTTAATTCATAAAAATCTCAGTGTTAGGAAAAACAAGGTCAGGAAAAAAAAGTCTCTTTTTCATTACCCTCGACATGAAAAATAAAATGTTTTAACCATATATATTAACAACCCAAATTTCAGATAAGCTTAATTAATACCTTATTAATACCAATACAAAGATTTCAACATATAGTCTACTAGTCTACTAAGTTGTTTTATTCTAGTAGATTTATGGACAAAGAGATGTTAATAAAGTAAGCAACAATTTGAAATAGAGATTAGACAGATTTCATTTATAGATGAAGACAGCTTTCATTGAAACTTTAATGTGACCTCCCATAGGTGTTTAATGCATAAAGTATTTTATACCCAAAGTAGAATTCACAGCAGATGTGTAAAACTTTTAAGTTATTTAAACAGCTATATTCATAGCACAGGTCTCTCCACCAGGGTGGAGAATAAAAAGGAAATATTTAAATATAAAGAATGTATGTGGCAAGGCTATATGTTCAACAAGAACATGGGTTCTTAACCTTTTTTGTTCCACGGACCTCTTTGCCAGGTGGTAAAAACCACGGACCCCTTATCAGAATGTAGCAGCCAGACAGTTTTATGACAGCTAGTGTCGGGTCTAACAACTACTGTAATTTCAAAGTATAGATGAGTGTAAGTGATTTTTCGAGATATGCATCAATTATAATATGATATGAAATGAATCCTACTGTAATTGATTGTATACATTCATAAGTGAAGAAAATGCTAGATTTCAGTTAGAGGTCAGAGAAATAAAGTAATAAACTGATTTTTTTTCAATTTAAGCTCATGGACCTCCTGAAAGCTTTTCATGGACTCCTTGGGGGTCTGTGAACCCCTGACCTAAAGAGTTTGCTTGTATTGCAAGCTTTGAAACTTAAATAGGAAGACATATTTTACCCTTCTTTCATTTTTCCTAGCTTAAAAGGAATAGAATGTCTTGGATATATTATTATTATTAACAATATCAAGGCATGCCAGCTCAATAATTTTACTACATCTATGCAGCACCTTCCTAATATATATTTTGCAGAGTTGACATTACTTTCCTCTAGTTGATTGTGAAAAGGCTTAGAATTTTTCTGTTAAAAGATACTCATTTAAATGCCCTTCTTAAGTATCATTTATACAAATTCTTCCTTTAGGTCATTTATAACATCAAATGTTTTAAAACTAAAAAAAAAAGTTTTAGGAATGGCTAAAAATGATGAGCTCAGATAGTTTAAGGGCTTGTATAAATGATACAAAGAATAAATAATTGAGGAGAAAAATAAAGTTGTAGGAAACACACAAATTATTCTTAAGATGATCTATGTGCAAAATAAGCTGAAATTGACAAAAAATACTAGGGAAAATCAAATGGCCTTTGTTGAGTTATACCCCGAGGAGTATATTTCAAACTACAGTCTGTGGAACACCAGTTTCAAAGGATGTTAAAATAGAACAGATGGAGGGACTCCATGATTAACCAGACTGTGAGTGCTGAGAAGCCAGGAGAATTTTCCCTGTTTTCTTGACTGTTGTATCCTCAGTGCCTAATACAGTGTTGGGCACATAGTAAGCAAACAATAATATTTCTTGAATGAATGTGTATGAGTTTGCAAAATGAAGTTACACTAAATAAAAGTATAATTAAGACTGAGAAGCTCTGGAAGCACCAAAAATCTGTTTGTTTTTAATCTAGTTTTTCTCAAGTTTACTTGACAGAAAGCTCATTAATGTTTTCCAGACAAGTGTTTTAAGAGACACAGTGTGGGAAATGCTGTTAAGAGTAAGAAAAAGAAAAAAAAGAAGTATAGGCCTATTACTGGGACCTTTAATGTAATGGTCATAAACAACAAAGAGAAATAACAATTGAACTTATTTTATTTCACTTGTTTTCTTTTCCCGTGAGAATGACTTTGGTGATCAGACAGATTTAGAATAAGTTTAGAATATAACTTATCCAAACTCAGAGTTGAAATTCAAAATGTGAAAGTCATCAAGAAACTATTTTTGTCGAGCATCATGCTAAATGCTCTGTGTAAGTCATGGGCTTTGTTCTTGAGGAGTTTATCATCTAGAACAAGGGTCTGCAATTTATATGTCTAGAAGGATTTGGCAGGCAACACGAATGAGATGTAAGAACTGAAGAGTGCATGCTTTAATCTAATTGTTGTTGTGTAAGCTTGTGGGTTCGCTGTTCCCAGATATTCCAATTTTTAATATAAATTGAACCTATATGAATTTTTGAGAGTCTATTAACAATTTTAATTATTTCAATTTAATTTTTAAAAACTGTGAGATCTGAAGGCAACATACCTTCAGGCTGTACACAGCTCATAAGCTATTAGCTTGCAAACTATGGTTTAGAATTTTTTTTAATTTTTAAAGAAGCTCTAGATTACATAAATGTTGCATCAAAAATATAGGGGATTCCCATATACCCCAACCCCTTCTTCCTCCCCAACCTTCCCGCATTAATAACATCTTTCATTAGTGTGGTACAATTGTTACAATTGATGAACACCTATTGAAACATTGTTAGTTTACATTATAGTTTACATTTTACACCTCACAATTTTATAGGTTTTGACAAAATGTATAATGGCCTGTATCCATCACTGCAGTATCATACAGGACAATTCCAATGTCCCCAAAATGTCCCATATTACACCTATTCTTCCATCTCCCTCCCCTTAGAACATCTGGTGGCCACCGCCTTTATATCAATGATACAAATTCTTCCATTGCTAGGATAATAATGTCTGCTTTAGTCCATAATTGCATTCCCTCCTTACGTTTGTTCCTTCCTCAATCCTGAGGATTATGGGATGGTGAAGCCCACTCTGTTTGATTGAAATGGGGTGTTAGATCCCATGGGGCAGATGGACGGTACTGTCTTGCTTGCAGTTGTGGAAACTCTGTTTTTTGGGAATGGGCACTGTCCATCATCATCCTTTTATTAGTTGTTCTGGGCAAGTCCAGTGAACTGGAGAGTAGGTGCTGCAACTCTGCTGAGATTCAGGGTTCAACCCTCATACGAATAGACTGAAGACTTAAGTTTCTGGGACATGTATTTAACGAGTATAGTGCTAATTATAGGTTTAAATAAAAGGGGCAGAAGAGCCATGTGTAGGGAAACTATAAATGAGTTGAACCCTGATACACTGGGGAGTAAGACCCAAAGTAAGGCTCATGGACAAGGTGCCGAATTTCTGAGACTGTCTGTCTAGGTGTCATTATAAGTAAGCATCTACCTCTTTCAATGACTTCAAAATTTCTCACCAAGATAAATTATACCTCAAGTTGCTAGGCAAACTTTGGGTAAGATCACCAAACCACTATTAATTATTCTTAAGAAATTGTGAATTTATCAAAAAATGTTAAGATGGAAAGAATACAGATCCTTCAAAATATAGATGACAATTTGGTCTTAATTTCCAGTAAGATTCTAAAAAAAGAATATTAAGGGTTTATATACTTCCAGAGAAATGGTGTCATGATCTCATACATACATGACAGATACATCAAATATAGACATACACATATATATGTAATATGTTCCCTTTTCCTTTATAAAACCCATAGGTAAAAGGAAAATTTTAGATACGTTATACCTGGTTTGTCAAGAAATTTGACAAGCTCTTTTATGATATCCTGCAAGGAGAATGTGGGAGAAATAAAATCTAGATGATAGTTAAAGAAGAAAGCAAAAGCCACCAACGAATAGCTCCCCAATGATCAAATTCTTAAACATTCTTTTTAGTTCTCACTCAACTTGAACTCTACATCAAATTTTTCATCCACTCCTTGTACTGAATTCTTTTCTCCTTGGTTTCCACAATCCCTTTCTCTCCTGGTTCCCTTCTTTGCTTTCTCAGCTTCGTGGCTGGCTCATCTTTAATTTTTCTACAAATCTTTTTATTTTTTTACCCCTGCCTTCAAGGTATTGACATTTTTTTGGAAAACTACACATACATTAAAACATTTTTATACACATTTTCCCCATTATAAGATTACAAATATACAAACACCAGTTCTGTCCAAGTCAGCATCTTGAGTATTAGGAAAAAACCTGTAGAAAACCTACACTTGAATTTCATTAATTAAGTTGATGCTCTCCATCTCCCTGCAAAGAAATGGACAATCTCATTCAACTTCCCAAGTCCAGCTGCTGACATGAAACCATAGCCTTCACATCAAGTATTTTTCCAAAGCAGCATCAATGCTCGGTTTTGAAGGGGAAAAAAATAATCTAAAATTCTGAGAGCTCCATGGTAGCCTTCAGGGAAATGGGAGAGAGCAACTCTCTTCAACTCTATTTTGATTAAATTCCATGGTTTCAAATTACGTACACCAATTTAGATATGTTCTCTCCAAATAAATAATGAAATATTAAAATGTCCTGACTGGTCAGGGCAATGTACTCAACCCAGGAGAATGCAATAAATAATGGTTATATCTTCTTCTTGGCAGGATGGAAAGAAAAGGAGGTCCTTGAGCAACAGTGTTTCAAAATTGAGAATTTATTCTCAGGAAAGACTTTTCTGTCCCATGGAATATCTAATGGGACGTGCACTGGGTGTAGACCTTCATCTTCATACTCATCCTCCAGAAAATTTGGGTCAATGGCTTACTGACTTGGGTACCAGTTTGAGCCCTTATTAAAAAGGCAGCAAATGTTAATTGGAAATCTGAAGCTGCATAGGGGAAGAGGCAAACAGGAAAATGGAAGAGGCAAGACTAATATAAAAGTGGATCTGATTGGTTCCTCGGTGCTCTAAGACGTCTCTCTAACAGGGTCCTGTTTACCTTGGTGCTGATCTTACAGGTGTGAAGGAGTCATTCAGGTACTAACATTCATTGCTTTCTGTAATTTTCTGTAATTCCTCACTCTTTCTTCCTCCTCCTATTCTTCCTCTTTCACCTACCTATCACATAGAGGTATCAACCCTGGAAGCTGATAGGATAAAATGTCAGTTTTAATGGAGAAAGTGAGACCACCCAAGGATATCATGAAATAGCATGTAAACTCTGTGGAACTAAGATTAGTGGTCAACCCAGGAAATAATCCTAAGAAAGGAAAGAAATGGCAAGAGCCATGAAGTACAATTCTTTAAATTAATGACCCTTTACCAGCACTGTACATTAGAATCACCTGGCATATTTTTTCAACAATATGTGTCTATTGAAAAAAAATTTTGTGATTGAGACAGGAATGTGTATGTGCATGGGTGTGTGTGTATTTTTAAACTCTGAGGTGATTTAGATAAGCCACCCAGGGTAACAACCACTACCCTAGTCTTAAAGCAACTCCCAGAAATCTGTATTTAATTTTCTTGATACAGAGTTTCTCCCTCACAGATTCTTCCATCATCAAGGTATTATCTCTTGCCCCTATTCTGGTGATTTCCAAATCTTTATTTCCAGCTACTACATCTTCCTGTAACTCGACTAGTATTTTCAAATACACACAATAAGAACCTCAACTATTGTGACCAGAGTCTAGGATGTATGGTAAGCCTGGTTTTCAGGAAGGGAACTCAAAGGAAACACAAGCATACCCGGGCTTCCATACCACACCCGAGACACCACCTGTTTTCTCAGGGTGGAAGTCTGAGGCACGCTGGCTCACAGGGTTCCCCCAAGACATGGTCCAAGACCACCCAGCCACCACTGGGAGGACAGGAGAGTCATTCCAATCCCTGTCTCCTGATGCTTTGCTGGGCACCCCTAACCACCACTTTTATATGGGCCCACAGAATGGACCCTCTGCATTGCCCCTGGGTTGGATGGGGCCCACTGCTATCTGAGGCTGTGCTTTGTCTTCCCCGTGGGCAGGAATTTGACCCGAAGGTTTTGAGGGATGTGGAACCATGGACACCCAGGGCTAGGGTTAGGGTAGTGCATGGAGAGAATGGGGCCACCCAGGAGGTCCTCCTGGGTAGCACCCACATACGACCAGACACAACTCTTATCCCTCTCCTTCTTAAGGATCCACTCCTTCTTATAGTCTGGTGGCAACTATAAATCGAGGGTGAGTTTGATTTTATCCTGCCAGTCTGCAGTGCTGGGAGCCATTTCAGAATCCAGGTCCGGAGGCCAATTTCACATTCCTTGAACAGGTTCTCCATTGCACAAAGCTTGGATGTATCTGGTATCCGATGACATTGACAGGGTTGGCTTGTCAATGAGATGTCATTATTTTCTCTTTATTTTGACATTTCTTCCTCAATAGTGGGATTACTGTGTGCTGAGGGTCCCTATTTGAAATATGTGGCCTTCTAAGTGATCTTATTATCTCTGGTAATTTATTCCAATAAGATTGAGGAATTCCCAAATAGGAATTTGATAACCCGAAAGAAATGTTTTCTCAATGGAAATTGTAGGACTAAAATAAAAAATTACTTCATTCTTAGAAACTATTATGTCCAATAGTTAGAGTGGGAATAATATACTTAGAATTTTGCAATAATTAATTTGTATTATATTAGAATTATTATTTCCCTTTATAAATGTTGTTGCCATACTCTCTTTCTAATCATGGATTATATTAAATCTGATCTAAGCTTACAGTCTCTTTCAAATTTACCCTTTCTTTCAGTCTAATTTCTATTTTACATTATAATTTTAAAATTAAGAGTTTTTCAATAGCTTAAAAACAAAACAAAAACAAAACAAAACAAAAGAACCTCAAATAGAGCTGCCCCAAATTCATATTCCAAACCCTCAGCTGATCAAGCCTGCAATTCTTTTTATGTCATATATTTCTTTGTTAAGTAAGGACATCACCATTTAGACAGTTACCTAAGCTAGAAGCCTCTCTGGCCTCTGGACATCTTAATGTAAGGCAATCCCTGTTCAGGGCACTACTCTTATAAAATGCTGCATTTGATATGTGACACACCTGCCTCCTCTCTACAGTTGTGGTCCATTCATTGAACATATCCATTGGTTTAACACATTTCTTTCTTGTGCTCCAAGCCTATGACTTGTGTGAGCCAGCTGTGATAATAAAAATTGAGCCAAATGGATTCTCCTTTAGAAATCTGAACTGGCAGACAGAATTAGCTGTCGGTGCTGGAGCTGGAAGGTTATATGGAATCAGGCCTAGGATGGTCTTGGTGACAAAGTGCAAACTGAAGATTTAGAGGAAAGAAAATATGAGTTGGCAGATGAGGCTGGTCGGTTGGAAGAGGATAAGTAGCAGATGTGCAGAGAAAAGCAGAGATCCTTCTAAAGGCAGAAAAGCTCATCTTCCTGTAAGATTCCTAGGTGTATTTTCTTAAACACATCTTAAATTTCCTGAATGACCTCGAGTGGATCTTTGTTCTTTGCAACTAAGAAAGCTCTAAGATAGTAATCCTAAATGCAAGTAGCCTGTGACCACAATATCCACATCTTATCAGATTGGTCTCTAAATCTGCTTGTTCTACCTACAAAGTAATTTGCAAAACTTCCTTTGGTAGATCGAATTATGTAGATCAATTGAGATATGTTCTAAATTACAGTCCTGTGGGTGTGAACCCATTGTTACTAGGATCTCTTGAAGATGTTATTTTTAGTTAAGGTGTAGTCCAACTGAATAACATTAGTCTTAATTCAGATCATTGGAGGCTTATAAAGAGAAAGAAACCAGAAGTCAGAGTGATGATGACCCCAGGAGGAGGAGTCAGAAACCGTAGGTCATTGGAAAGAGAAAAGAAAGGAGAGCCAGTGCCGTCTGATCCAAGACTAGGAACCTCAAGGATTACCAACAGCCAGCACCAGAATGTCACAGACTTCGCTGAGTCTCAATGTTTGACGTCCTCTAGGCTCAAAAAAGTGAGCCAATAAATTCCTGTTGTTTAATCCAACTTAGTGTGTGGTATTTGTCAGGGCAGCTCAGTAAAACTAAGATGCTTTCTCTCCCCCTCGATCACTAACTTCCCTGTTCTGTTTCAAGTCTCTTTATCTCTGAACTTCATTCCCATAGTCTGGTCATTGTCTCCAGTTGCTCTCATTTCTTAATCATGTATAGAGCTAGGAAAGTGGCATTTCTTAGCTACCTCCTCCTGTTCTTAACACTGTGATGGTTCTACCCCTATCTCTACACAGCAAAGTCCAAATACTTTAATAGTATTATTAAAATCTGGCCGCAACCTATCTTCCGATCTCAACTCCTGCCACTTTGCCTGAGGAGCCAAATCTCTGTGAGAAGATTCACAGGACACCTCAGTCAACATGCTGCAACCCCCAAGTTCTACCATTTTAATCTAGAGATGGCTTTGCCCATGCCAGAACTACGGGCCACTCTCGCCGCCCTGCCCGGCAAACCTCTCTTCAGTCTTCAGTCTCCTTTGAACCCTTCACACTTTTGAACCCTACATTGAAACATAATAGTAAATATATGAGAATTTATGGGGGCCATGAAAAATACATTTTAAAAATCTGGAAACTCTGTATAAATGCCATAATAATATAAGAATGTGAGTATGACAACAAAGACTTTCACAAAGGAAATTGCATATGCCATATATGATGACTACCACTTTGTTGGCAAACCTTTCCTAAGTGTATATTAGGCATTGTCTTAGAAAGAGTGCTTGGGATATAATAAAACCTAAATAAAAAGACTTGTCTGCTTATATACACTAACAATAAATGTAGTAGTCTCAGGTCTATTTTATAAAAGTGCTCAGTTTTCACACTTACGTTGACATTAAAACCTTAAACTTGCTTAAACTTGGATGCCTATAGAACAAAATTTGAGAATTCCACGGTCATTTATTTTAAAACCATTTTTTTTTCCAAAGGAAAGTAGTGTACAAGAGAGCAGACTTCTCGCTGTAAAGCCAAAGTAATAAAGCGCTCTTTTGTAGACAAATTCTAGAACTTCTTAATTATATACAGGCTTATTATCTGTATCCCCAGTGTTACAAAGTACCAGAACTTCATTAGAAAAATTAAGCTGAAAAAATGAAGGCAGCACTTTGTAAATTTCCACTGGAAATTAGCTGGGAGAGGCAGAGGAATACTGGATCAAAAGAGGGTAATCACGCTTAACTGTGCCCTAGAGCACCCGCATGCATAATACGATTTGCACAGTAACTACCTCGCTTGTTTGGAGTATTCTGTGTTAATGGGGTTAGCTAATTTCGTATTTTAACTTAAAAAGGCTCTACTGATTAATAAATGTTGCACACTGTGCTAGTAATTAAAATCAATGGAAGAGTTACAAATAAAAGTTGAATTGTTAAGAAAACAATTTCTGAAAATATATGATAATCCCTATTTACCATAATACAATAATAGTTCAGAAAATATGCAAATCGTAAAGGTCTAAAGTGTTAGAAAAATCACAAAAGTCAAAAAAAGTTTTGAGATATGTTAAATTTCTTTTGCACTATCTTTGGTAGGAAATATAACCAGATATCATCTGCATATACACTTTTAAAGAAAAAAAGCTTTCTTAAGAGCTGTTATGTAGATCTAGTTTCTTCATCTTCACTACAACGTTTTCCTATAGTAATAACTAGGATATGTTACTAAACTGAAACAAGATTTCAAAGGTTTAGAGGTCAGTAATCCAGCAATGACTAAGGCTCCTGTCGGAGCTAGAGCGCTAATGGGAAGGAAACGAATTCATGCACGACCCATGACTACTGAATGTTTTTTTTTATTAGATTCAGCAAATGGAGGAGCTCAAGAAATTCAGTGGTTAGTTTCACTTTGCTACTAAATACTTCCCATTTTACCTACTCTGAATAAATACCAGAAAATTAGTATCTTTAGTTTTTCAAAGAGATGAATAGATAGCTATTGAGCTGTTTATACTCAGGTTCTTAATGAAAGCCTATATAAATTAAAATGCTTTAGTCATGAACTTCTCTTCATACAGAAACTCAAGCCACCGTCATTTTTTTCAGTTCTCTAAATGTCCATACTGTAAATCCTTAGTTAAGGCTCTGAGGATTTCTCTCATGTTTAGCTTGGAGTTTAAAATTAAGCTAAAAACCAGAGTCAAATCTATTAAGGCAGCTCCTTGATTTGTGAGCCTTTAGGGAAAAACTATTAGTTTTTTACTGCTGCTGTAACAACCACAAACGTGGCCTAACCAGTACAAATTTATCTTACAGTTCTAGAGGTCATAAGTCCAAAATGGGTCCCACAGGGCTAAAACCAACGTGTTAGCAGGGCTGGTTCCTTCTAGAGGTTCTAGGGAAGAATGCATTTCCTTGCCTTTTCCAGCTTCTAGAAGCTGCCTGCATCCCTTGGCTTATGCCCGTTCCTCCGTCTCCAAAGACAGCAACGGCAAGGAATCATCCTGTACTTAAACATCATTCTGCCTCCCTTCTCTACTTTTAAGGACCCTTGTGATTACTCTGGCCTCATCCTGATAATCCAGGATAATCTATCATTCCATTTCAAAATCCATAATTTAATCACATTTACAAAATCCTGTTTGCCATGTCAAGTATCATATTCACAGTTTCCAGGATTAGAATGTGGACATCTTTGGGAGACCAATACTCTGTCTGCCATGACACTGATTTGAACGGATTTCTATTGCAATATCCTACGTCCACTCTATATTAGATATGAGTGTAGATGTTTACAGTTAATAGTAGAAGGTATTAACCTACAGGACATTAGCCCTCTCAAAAGATGCTATGTATTAAGGGAAGATGTTTACAGTTGATAGGAGGTACAGCACCTCTCATAAGATGTTAGTGAAGCCCATATCATTTGATTTATCCCTATTCTATCTTCTGCCATCTTGATGGGTATATTAAAAATTAACTTTGATGACTCTGATTCCATCATGGCCTCCCATTTCTTCCACCTCTTAATAATAATGACTTCTTTCCCCGTTTCATCTCAACAACTTACATGAATCCACTTTTGATCTGAAAATATTCTTGAAATTTTCTTTCAAAATTTCAAACCCTAAAATTCCCTCAGACCACAATCTCCCATAAAGTAAAACAGTATGTATAACATTCTGCCATTTTTGAAGGAATGATATATACAAATATACTTGTAAGTGCAAACAAGTCTGAATGGATACACAAGAAATAGTTAAGAATAGCTGCCTCTGGAAAATAAAACTGGGGAATCTACCATTTTATAATATTCAAGGCTTTTACAATAAATATGTGCTGCTGATTCCATTTTTTTTAAAGTAAACAAGAACGTTTTAATATTTTTGAAATGAATTTGAGCAGATTAAGTCAATCAAGGAAGGTAGGAAATTCCTGATGGAAGAAAGAGAGAACATGGGGGTATCCAGAGGAATGAAACTAGCTCAGAGTTTCTGATGGAAAGTGACAGAAGATTAACTAATGAAATAAGCCTGGTTCAGATTCTGAAAGGCCTTCTACCTTGCAGTAAGGAACTAAGATTTATCTTGGAGGTGAATGAAAAGCCATTGTATTTTAACTGAATAATAGCATGACTGAATTTCTCTCGTGCTGAAATGGTAAAAAGCACTGAATGGGAACAAGACTGGAAAGACCAGATAGAAGTGGTTTTTTTAAAAAATAGTAATTAAAGAAAGAATTATAAGTGCCTAATTAAAGTTATAGAAAAAAGAAGAGGGGCTGAATTTGAGAGATACTTAAGAGGTTGAAAAGCCAGTTTGTGAGACAGCAGGATGTGGGAGATGCTGGAGAAACAGAACAGTGTAACTCACAAGTCTCTAGTTTGGGGAGATAGCTGGTTCTGCAGTTCACATTGAATACAAGAAGAGGCAGGCCAGTTTGGTATATACTGAGTATGGCATATCAGGCAGAGATGCAAATGGAGATGGAAGTTGAAAATACGAATCTGGAATGCAGAAGAGCTTGCATTTGCATAGAGGTGGTAGTTGAAGTTTCACAAACAGAAGTGATAGTCCAAAAGAAAATAAGGGAAAAGAGTGGAAGATTTTAATCTTTTTTTACTTTCCTTCCCTTCCCTTCCCTTTTTTTCTTTTCCTTCTCTTCTCATTTCTTCTCTTCTCTTTTTATATTAGAGCAGTTGTATGTTTACAGATGAGAGATTGAATCTTGCCATCTATCCCATCACCTCCTGCCAAAATTATTACAATATTCTCCTAATGGGTTTTCCTGTCTCTAGCATATTTCTTCTGAAATATATCTGTCTCACTCTCAGCAGTCGTATTCTTTTTATAACATCTTCTTCCTCAAAAGCCTTAAATGATTCTCCATTACCTACAGGATAAAGCCCCAAATTCTTGGCATTGAAGCCTTTCAAAGCCATTTTTTTTTTTCTTTCTACTACCCCCCACTCCCACATCACATAAAACAGTAGCCTGGGTCAAATTGGTCCTTTCTTTTTTTCTGTGAACTTTTCCTACCATCATTTTTTTTTCATACCATCAATCCACTTTTACCTAATTTCTCTTGTTTTCTCTACCTATCAAAATCCTAACCATCTTTCATAGGACCCAACTCAGTTCTAATTCTTCCTAGATCTTCCTAGTTCATCAGAGACCATGGCAAATTCTACGTTTTAAAAACCTCACTTATTTTCTTTAACTTACGTTTGATAACCTATCAAGTGCTTTCCTATGGCAATTCTTACTTAAATTTTCAAGAGGCTTCAAGCTAAAGGCATGTAAGTCCTATGAGAGTAGGCACTTTATTTTATTCACTGTCACATCCTAGGACCTAGAACTATTCCTGACATGCAAACATTTACTGTATTAATAAACACTCCTTTTATTTTTCACAATATCTATTTGAGAACTTCCCACTTGACAATTATTAATTGCTTAATTCATTCTTGACTTCATAAAGATATATATATGAACAAGGAATATAACTGTCTTCAAGAAGGCATGAGAAAATAGAATGAGTTTCCTTAAGAACAAATAATGCTTTTAAAATGACTTCCAGAAAACTCTTTGTAATCAATACACTGTGCAAATTATTATTGTTCTATTTTCTATGCTCATTTTTTTTTAAGATTTATTTTATTTATTTCTCTCCCCTTCCCCCCCATTGTCTGCTCTCTGTGTCCATTCGCTGTGTGTTCTTCTTCATCTGCTTGCATTATCAGGCAGCACTGGGAAACTGGGTCTCTTTTTTGTTGCATCATCTTGCTGAGTCAGCTCTCTGTGTGTGCAGCACCACTCCTGGATGGGTTGCGCTTTTTTCACGCAGGGCAGCTCTCCTTGCAGGGCACACTCACCTCTACACAGGGGCGCCCCTGCGTGGCATAGCATTCCTTGCGTGCATCAGCAGTGTGCGTGGGCCAGCTCACCATACAGGTCAGGAGGCCCTGGGTATTGAACCCTAGACCCTCCATATGGTAGGCAGATGCTCATCAGTTGAGCCTTGCCCACTTCCCTCCTATACTCATTTTTTAAAAAAATTTCTCTCCCTTTCCCCCTCTCCCCCTCAGTTGTCTGCTCTCTGTGTCCATTAGCTGTATGTTCTTCTGTGACCGCTTCTACTCTTATCAGTGGCACCAGGAATCTGTGTTTCTTTCTCTTGTGTCATCTTGTTGTGTCAGCTCTCCGAGTGTGTGGCACCATTCCTGGGTGGGCTGCACTTTCTTTCACGCTGGGCAGCTCTCCATACGGGGTTCACTCCTTGCGTGTGGGGCTCCCCTATGCGAGGACACCCCTGCGTGGCATGGCACTCCTTGTGCGCATCAGCACTGCGCATGGGCCAGCTCCACACGGGTCAAGGAAGCCCGGGGTTTGAACTGCGGACCTCCCATGTGGTAGGCAGACGCCCTAACCACTGGGCCAAGTCACAGCTAAATAACAGCTATAACCTATTGGCCTATAATTACTAAGAAGCACTCTGTTATCCCTAATAGTTACCTAGGAACATACTCTGAAAACCCACTTTGTCTTTCAGCAGCCTCCTTGTTAGGTTGTAGGGATAGGACACTGAGTGGCCTATAGAAGGGTCTGCTCACACAGACTAGTGGATGAAATTCAGTGCAACTCTAGGGTTGGTGATTTCCTCCCCCTCTTATGTCTTACATGCAGACTTATCATTATGTTTGTAGTAAACACAAGCATGATAATAATTTTATTAAGACCTTACTATTTTCCTGGCATTTTATACTCATTTCTCATCCACTCCTCATCAAACCACATTTAGGTAACATTTCTGTCCCCATTTTATAGACAGAAGCTCAGGGAAGTTACACTACTTATCCAAGATCATACGGCTGTTGTATAATGAAGCCAAGATTTGAGCTTACATAGATCCAGTTCCAAAGCCAAAATTCCTTCTACTACACTACACTGAAATTATCATGATGGCATCAAAACGAAGTAGCTAAATGTTTTTAAAACCTCAAATACAATACCACTTTGAGCACCAAAGATTAGAATGAAAAGGCTCTAGTAAATTTAGAGTCTTCCTGGTTAGGACCCTTGGATGACAAACATATTTTCAGTTCCTTATAGGGAAAAGTAGGAATACAGCAAAAACGGTGCCCTGTATTAAAAAATCATCTACCTCTTGTGGGCTGAGAAGGGGTAATGATGCTTAATGTATGTAAAAGTTTAAATTAGCTTGACTGCAAGAGGGTGGAAATGGATAGAGTTGATGGTAACACATTGTACTGAGTAGAACTAACACGGCTGGCTTATAAATGGGATTGTGGCTGAAAGGGGGTAGCCTAGGGAGGTAAATGTTAATTGAATGAAAACTGGAGAATATACCTAGGTCTGAATAACACAGTGAACCCAGAGGTGGATGAGACTTGTGGTTAATAATATAAATACAAGAATGTTCTTCAATGAATTAGAACAAATGTACACCACTATTACAGGGTGGTAAGATTATAGAAATGCATGGGAAAAATACAATTAATGTAACCTATGGACTATAGTTAACTGCAATATTATAATATTCATACATCAATGTCAAAGAACTGTGTAAATAATGGTTAATACTTCACTTAAAGACCTCAAAACTTACAGAATGTGGGGTGATGACTGAACAGCTCTGTGATGAAAGTGAGAGCCACTGAGTATACAGTTTGGATAGAATCTACACGTAACGGGCCTATAAAACACAGTGAACCATGTGGTGGAAGCTGGCCTGAGGTTAACAGTATAAATATGAGAGTGTTCACGCGAACTATAACAAACACATAGTACTAATATTAAGGGGTATATGGAAAAAATGGACCAAATGTTTGCTATGGACCATAATTAGTGGTAATAGTCTGAAGATTTATCTCATAATCTATAACAACTTCCACAGCATGAAGTGTTGGTGGAAGGGTATTGTATGGGAATTCTGCACATTCGCCTTATTGTTTAGTAAGTTCACAACTTCTCTAAACTATATATATATAAACATCAAAATAAGCACAAAAAATCATCCATCTCTGTGGTAAGAGTATACATTTTTTAAAACTAATATCTATCATAGAATTATTATCTGCAAAAATATAAAATGTAAATTTCTTGTATTTGTTTTGCCACACAAGGTAAAATTATTTGTTGTCGATTATACTAAAAGCTTTTGTTTCAGAGGAAGATACAAACTATGTGTTTTACTTTGCTAAAGCTGCTGGGAGCAAAATACCAGAAATGGGTTGGCTTCTATAAAGGGCATTTATTAGAGTAAAAGTTTACAGTCCCAAGGCTGTGAAAATGTTCAGATCTAGGCACCATCAGGGATGATTTCTTACCAAAGGTCAGCTGCTGGCAGATCCTGAACTCCTGCCGTGTGGTTTAAAATACTAAACATACCATAGCACCTTTTAAATGAATGGTTTCTCTAGAATTGTCCATGTGGTCAAAATACATTTGCAAAATTAATCTTAATATTTCACAATCTTTTATCATTGAAAATAATTCTGAGTAATAAAACTCTTTAGATATTCACTGAATTGCATATTTTGCTTGACTAAGGCTAAACAGTATTACTCTTCTGTGATTTATTTGGTAAAATAAATCTACCTGCTCAAAACTAGTTGGAGAAATGTTTTTTTATTTTTTTATTCATTGTATGTTGGGTTAACTCTGCATTATTGAAAGAATCTGTTGAACATTCTATAGCAATTATTATACTTCAAGTAAATACTATAAATTGAAAAGCTTTATAAAAATTATTTGAGATGCTTGTCAATTTTATCTTTGATATGAGTTTGTGTGAAAGTTTTGATTTTCCAGAGTCTTTTCAGAAATGTCTCATTATTTTCATATACTACACACTATACAAAAATAAACATATTATATATGCAATGAGACTGACATAAGGATTCAAAAGCCACTGTGGTGGATGAGAGCTAATTATAGTTCCTTTATGTAACAAATACATTTTAATGTACCTTATAATTATTATGTAATATATATAATGTATGACAGTTTAATGTATATTATATATTACATCCTTAATAGATTAACAGATTATAAATGTATTATTTATATTTTGCAGTTATGATACCATAGATACCATAGTATATAATACTTTATATTACAGTTATAATTATTGTATTATAATGATATAATAATATAATTATTGTCTTATTACATAAAAACTTATAAGATGCATTACAGAGATAATTACAAGATACATTATAGGATAATAATAATAGTAATAAAAGCCATTCTAGATTTTAAATGGTCTATTTATAAATTACATGTAAATCTATTGATGACAAAATGCCATAAGGGAGAGGAAGTGCCTTGGAGAAAGACATATGAACTGAGTCCCAAATCAATGACATTAATAAAATAATTTAAAATGTCATATGCTATTAAACATCCATCTTTCTCAGTCATCTTCCTCAGTCATAAAGAAACCAACCTCTTCCACTGCACTTGATTTATAAAAAGTACCATAGTATATCAATGAATCCAAAGGAAATTTAGTCCATGTAAAGAATAATTATTTTGTTGGAGCTTATTTTGGATAGTTAAGGAAATTGTATTTACAAAGGCATGGACAGTAATTATTTTTCTCTTTAAAATGCCATCCACTTTGAATTTTTTTCCTTTGAGTAGTATATTAATTATTTTAGTTTGCTGGTCAGTGTTGATCTTATCTAAATCATTTACATGTTGAAAATGGTTGCTTCTGATTAGGTCAAGGGAAACTTTGCCTTTTCTCATAAATAAAGGATTCTCTGCCACATTAGAAACTAGATGTATTATAGTATCAAACTTGGTACAGGTGTACTTACTACGTTAAGAACTCACATATTGTTATTTATGTTTCGCATGCTTTCATCTCTTCTGAGATCCTCTCGGGCCTCCTTTAACGTGTTCATTGGTTCTGCTGCCCGCAAGGTTGGCTCCAAAGGCTTGTAGCGTTGCTGCAATACTTCAGTGATATCTCGGAAGGGCCCCTGATAGATACAAGATAAGGGAAATATCTTATCACAGAAGTGGTTCTGATATATGATGGCCAAGGCTGGTGAATATCTTACAGAGCATAGCAAGTTGACTCAGTTATATATTTTTTAAAAACCATTTTGTTCTTCTCTGAATTAAGAAATGCATGACATAATAGCATATATTTTTCAGGAAAGTTTCTCTCAAATAAAAGTGATTTAACATGTTTTAAAATAAGCAGAATTTTCCCCATTTACGTCAAAAGGATTTTCATGCTAGAACAGGTAAACTTGTAGTTATACATTGCTTTGTTTTCTAATTTAAAGTAGTGCATTTTTTCTAACATAATTTTAAAAATTCTCTCCTTTTCTGAATACATAAAAATATTAGAAGAAAATTCTGAGCATAGCTTTCAAACAGTCCTCCTAAAAACAGAAATAGGGCAGCATGTGGTTTTTCATTAAATAAAGCTTTTAGATCATTGCCAAATCTCATATTTAATTGGTACTTACCCTCAATACAGAATAGCTAAATATTTATTTAAAGTGTTCTTTATTTAAATTTCTAAACTCTATTCTTTAATAACCCTGATAACAAAAGCAACTATTTAATGTCCATAGTTACACCGAGTAGTGACTTAGAAATATCTTACTTTTAAGTTAGTAGTTATTGATAACAGTTACTAGAACTTACCAGTTGTATAATTAGTATCATATTAAACATAATAAAAATTAGCAGCAGCTCAAGATTTTGTTGTGCCATTAATTACATGTTGTTTTCATTTTTTTCACCATTATTATTGTGCTAGGAGAAAAGTGATATAAATGGACAAAGATTTCTAATCATATTCCTTTTTTCTTAAAGATCTCTTCTTTAAATAGGTTATCACTAACAAGACACAGCTGGAGTTACTGCAAGCACTGAGTGAAGACTGTGGGGCTAATAAAAAGAAATGATTCACGCCTCATTTATGTTCACTTATGTTTTACATTAATAGAAACCAATAATAGGAACCAGTTACCATAAAAGTCATGGACCGTAAATAACACAAATGGCAAATAAGTATCATCTAGTACTTTTCACAGCTGGACAGGAGGATTGCTATATTTGAAAGTAGTTAATGGATTTTTTTGGAACTTTACTTTTTAAAGATACAGTAACATGATTCTGAGTGCATTATTAGAAATATTAAGAAATCAAATGGTGTTCTGTTTTTGTTTGGTTTGGTTTTTACAGAATCTTATTCTTTTACTTGGGCATTTTCCATGGTTTAAAATTTTGAAATGGGTTTGTGTTAATTACACAACTTGGAGCAAATTACTTTCCCAGCCTGTTTCCTTATGTAAAATGAGCATAAATAAGTATCTCAAAATTGCTCTCAACATACGTAAGATAATGTAACACTCTTTACATTATATTTAAAACATAGTAAACATTCAGAAATGGTACCCGCTGGCTTATCATCATCGTCATCATCATGATCATCATCATCATGTTTCAAGAAGAGTTTGAGAAAGAGTATGATCAATAGTTGTATCAAAGCAATAAGCAGGGAAGCGGGCTTGGCCCAGTGGTTAGGTCGTCCGTCTACCACATGGGAGGTCCGCGGTTCAAACCCCGGGTCTCCTCGACCCGTGTGGAGCTGGCCCACATGCAGTGCTGAGGCTCGCAAGGAGTGCCCTGCCACGTGCAAGGAATGCGCCCTGTAAGGAGAGCCACCCAGACGAAAGAAAGTGCAGCCTGCCCAGGAATGGTGCTGCACACACGGAGAGCTGACACAACAAGAAGATGCAGCAAAAAGAAACACAGATTCCCATGCCGCTGACAACAGAAGAGGACAAAAACAAGAACATGCAGCAAATGGACACAGAGAACAGACTGGGGGTAGGGGAGAGAAATAAATAAAATAATAATAATAAATCTTAAAAAAAAAAAAAAAGCAATAAGCAAGTGGCCTCTTCAGGCTATGACCTTGAAGGGACCAGCATTCACTTGGAGTAATGGTCTTCTCAGTGGCCAAGTTCTGCCTTCTAATCTGTATCACTGTATTGACATAATACATATCCATGTGCAGGCTTACCGCACTACTTCTCTGGAATTTGCTAGTTCCAGTGAGACTAGGACACAAAAGAGAAGTAGCCCTACTGGAGGAGAAATATAAAATGAAAATACACTTAGCCTTTCTGTCAGGTTTACCATAATTTTTGTGACCCCTAACCCTCCTGCAAGCATGCCCTTCTCCCTATTAGTGGATCCATGGATTTATATCTTAGGCAACTAGCATCTTGCCTTTGAACCCAATGGATCTTCTCCCTGCTTAGCAAACTTGAATCCTGCTTTCAAGCTTCTATTATGCCACAGTTCCTATAGATTTGTATTTCTATTGATAACCTGCCTTTTATATCTCAGGTGATTACTTACACTAATCATGCCTAAAGTGATGAGATTTTTAGACATAGCTTCAAACTTCAGTTCTGCTCATTTTATTCATTTTATTGATTTCTAGAATGCCTAGATTATCCAGGAGTCAACCTGAACTTATAGGTCTTCTTAGAGTCTTTGCTTTAGCTTCTCAATGTTTGTCTCAGCCCAAGGCCTAGTTATGAGAGTAAAATATATTTATGTTCTGCTATATTTTTAACAATCCATGTTCTTTATACATATTACTTTATAGTCATCTTCTATTTTTAAGCTTTTCTCAAAGCTTAAATAATAATGAATTTATTGTCCCACACATTTAAGATACTCATGTAACAAATATAGAGAGACTAGTCAGAGCATATCATTTGGACTATAGCACATATAATTTTAAGTATACCCAAAGATGTGTCTACCTTTTTATTCTTAGGTATTAAATAAGAAATGTGGCTGAGTGAAATTAAACCACAATATAAAACAATCACATTCTATGAAAAAAATAAAGGAAAGAAGAAAAGAATGAAGGAAGGAAAAAAATGGAAGAAAGGAAGCAGGAAAAAAGAGAAACAGGTGAGAAGGAAAGGTGGAAAAAGGAAAATGGGAATGAAGAGTAAGAGAAAGAAGGAGAAAAAGTGGGGAAGATATGGCAGGGGTGGGAGAGGAAGAGGATGACTATAGAATGAGGAAAGAAGAAAGAAGAGAAAGAAGAGAAAAGAAAGGGCAGGGAAGGGCAGGGAGGGGCAGGGAAGTGCAGGGAAGGGAAGGGGAAAAAGGGAAGGGAAGGGAAGGGAAGGGAAGGGAAGGGAAGGGAAGTGCAGGGAAGGGAAGGGAAGGGAAGGGAAGGGAAGGGAAGGGAAGGGAAGGGAAGGGAAGGGAAGGGAAGGGAAGGGAAGGGAAGGGAAGGGAAGGGAAGGGAAGGGAAGGGAAGGGAAGGGAAGGGAAGGGAAAATATTAGCAGAGATCATTATTTTCTGGTATGCTAGGTAAATGTAATTCATGAGAATTTGTGTGTGTAAACATACATACATAAAAAATCATCCATACATTTATATTATACATTTAAATATATTTTCCCTACATATGTACATAAAATTTCTTCATGTAAATATATATTCATATGCTTTCATATATACACCGTATTTACAAATATATATCTTCCATATGGATATGTACCATTTGTGCACATATATTTTTCATATACATCATCCATACATATCGTCTATATGTCTCTAGGTATCTTCCATATACATACTGTCTACATATTAAATATGTATCTGTATATATGCATATACATACATAGTATGGGAACCTAGGCCCCCCCAAGTCTTCAGCACATAGCTGCCTGCATGTTCTAGACATAAGTTAAAGGTTAACAACCCTCTCCAGAGGGGACAGAATTCACAGACGGTATCGTAAATTATCATCTTCCCAAAGCAGTTAACGTCCTTGGCAAACGTCTCTCCTACGAGCCTAGTGACAACATCACCACTCCCCACGCATACCCTTCACGCGACCCCAGCAGGAGCTCAGTTCTCATCCCTATGGAATGTCCTTGTTCTGAAACCCCTTATATATCACCCTCCTTTTCTCATCTCTTAGCGGGGTGCGCTATCTTCATTCATTCTTTGAATGGCCGCCGTCAAAGAATCTCTCTGGTTCATAAGTCCCAATACAGCTTCTGTCCGATTCTCTCCTGGTGTGCTCTTTGGTCTTGTGGCCCCACCAACTTGTGCCCCTCAGGAGTTGGGTTGTAACTCATAGAAAGATACAGAGGGGGGAAAGCCATATGAAGGAATAAAAACGATTGTACTGAGAAAAGTACAATAATAGTGATAAAGAATAAACAGAAACAAGTATAAAAGAAGCCATATTATGAACACATAATAAAAGCAAAGTTGTAAGGCTAACGTTAAACTATTACTAAAATATTATAAACCCCTACAAAATAATGTTACATATTTAGTGAGTAATGCTATGAATATTGTACAGTGTGGTAGCTTGATTCAAACGACCTCCAGGAAGTTTATAGCTCTGAATTTTTTGTATACACTTATCATATTTCCTAAGAAGTTGCATGCAAAATTACTCTGTAGTACCTATAGCTATATCAATGAATATAGCATGAAATGTGGATTATTAAATCTTCAAATGTACAATGTTATATCTGATAACTTCACAACAATGAAAGCTTACTGCACATGACATAAAGATATTAGTTACTTTCTTTATAGAAAAACTGATGAATTGAATTGCACACTCTAGTGATGTTTTATAAAGCCATTAGTTGCACTAATAAAATGAAATGGTAATGTGCATAATTTTGAAATGGCAAAATTTCAGTTATTCATAACAAAATAAATGTTACATTTGTCTTTAGGGAAATTTGACATGGTTTTATTACACTATTGATAAACCTCATATTTAAAAAGAATAATGAAATCAAACTGAAGATATGCTCCCAAATTAACTGAAATTTTTCCTACCAGCTCTCTTTTGATGGCTTGCTCACTCCACGCTGCTTGCCACCCCATTTCAGAAGAATATGTTACGTTTATTATTTAAATTGAGAATCTAGAAAAATAATCTTCCTCTCTTGTCACAAAGACAAAACAAAATAACAATATTAAAAAAAAAATAGGAAGAATAATTGACAACTCTTACATAGAACTAATTAGTACCTGGCATTGCTTCCTATTAATGGGTGGCAGAACTTCGGACCGAGGAAAGGAGCGTGTGCTCGTGCAAGCCAGCCAGCTGTGAAGGCTGATGGAGTGCTTCTGCCGAGCCTTAGGCCTGCGGTGCGTTAAAGGCTTTGCCTTCTGTAAGCGCAGCTCCCATGGATCAGGCTCTTTGCTGAATGGCGAATTGTATATACCTGGAAGCTAAAGAAGAGAAAGACTTTTATTTTTGTCTTGAATTTTCATAAGAAAAGGAAGGTAAGAGTTGAGCAATGAAACCTTCATATGTTTAGGGAATATTTTAAACTACAGTTCTGATTCTTAATCAGAAGGGGGCTTGAGATTCATCTAAGAACATCTGACAAAATATTCATTCTCTCTCTCCACTCCAGACCAACAATGCCAGAATCTTTTAGGGTTGAAGACTAGACATGTTAACAATAAGTGAGCTATAGTTTCTTTCCACCACACATGGCGTATTTTATATAACTGTTTTTAAGAAAAAATAATAATAATAGAAGGGCCTTAAACCATCCATCTTGTATTCCAACCACATATAATAGATAATTTACCATATCTACAAGTCATAAATTCACTCACACAAACTCAAAAATACAATGCCTGAACCAGTTTCAGGTATAAAGTATGTATTCAAAAAACAGTTGATTGATTGAATGATTATCCATTACACACCCTAATGGTAGTTATTTTAATTTGTGTAGTTTAAAATAATAATCAAACTGCTATGTTATGTATTATTCAAAGAGCTCTGTATTTAATGAGTTGTATTTATGTGGCTGGGTGCTATACCAACATTTGTCTCACTAATGGTCCATCGTTGACACTGGCACACCCCATGCATCAAAGAGAGTCAAGACCTGCACAGCCTGCCATACCATAGTAGGTCAAGAAATTTATGTCCGTAAAATACCACATTCAGTTTCGTTTTCTGAAAATATAATGGTTTTGGAGTATACAAGTTGTACAGAACCTTATTTTAATACTCTATGCACACAGACACAGACATATGGAAAAGTGATATTTTTAAATGATAGCAGAAAGCTTATAATTTAAAGGATAGCATGAATTATGTGGTTGTTCTGTTGGCCCTCTGGACTAAAGTAAAGAATGTACCCATTAAACCTATCTGCTCTTCCTAAAAGCATGTTTTTTCTCTTCTACCACCATCATATCCATAAACATTCCTGGTTGCTATATTTATCTCAGGGTAGAAGCAGTTCCAAAGGTTAAGATTAATTAGGATAGCTGTCTTTGAAAAACAGTCCTAGAAAATTTTATTTTTCCAGCCTAACATTACTTCAACAAGTGTTATACTGCTATCTAATGCCTAATTTGGCATCCTATCCCTAATGCTTCTTTAACAGTCTGAGGATATCTCTATCACAGTACCCATCCCCCTGTTCCATAAACATCTTTCTGTGTGTCAGTCTTCTTCACACAAAACAGCCAGAGCACAGACACTCCGTCTTACATATTTTTGGTTTCCCAGGGCTCAGCAGAGCATCTGGCACATAGTAGGCCCTCAATAAATGAATGCTAAATGCTTATCTAGAATAACATGAAAGTCTCTATTTTACTCTTGTTTTCAAAAGTCACATAAACGTCTTAGTAATAGGTTTATTTCAAAAATCTTACTGACTGCTTTCAAAGAATTTTACATATTATATTCTTTTTTTTATCTTAACACATTAGTTTTGATTTACTTTCAAACACATTGTGCTTAGAACTAAATTATCATAGAGCCCCTGCAGTCACCACTGACAACGTTTTCTATTTTATAACTGGGGACTGAATTTTGTTAGATGTAAATGGGTTAATGTAAACACATTTACATATTTTAAATATTTTTGAACAGGCTCTTTTTTGAGATTTTTTTCCCTGTATAATTGATATAAGATAAAAAAAAGTGTTGAAAAATGTGAAGACAGTTATGTAAACCATTTTTAATGTCTTGCTAACATTCTCTTTCTCAAAACTTAGAACAAGGTGGATATAAAGACAATTTAAATGAAAATTAATAAGAGAAAAAATATATACATATATATTTATAAGAACTTTCAGTGGATAGTATTTCTTAAGTAGATGGTACTTTTACGATGATTTTAAGGTGATTTTCTAAGAGGAGCATGTATCAATTGTAGTGAGAAAAAACAATAAATATTACATTAAAAAGACTACTCTGACATAAAATATAATTAAATCAGCAGTCAAAGAAAGAGATATGACAATATCATCCTGACAAGTGATGATCTAATTAACTGAAGTTTGCCAGTTTTTAGTAAAATTTCTACAACCTCACAGATGAAAATGGTGAAATACATATTATTTAAATAGATTAAAATTTATCATTTAAAAATATCTACCACCTGAATAACTGCTTTGATCTACTTCCATATTTGCATGCACATGTATACATTTGCTAGATGGGAAATGCAAATAGGTCAGTAGACATGATAGCTTTCTTACATTATATTTTGCAACCTATATGGAGACCTCCTCATGTGTATTCTTGTTGCAATTTAAATCAAATATAGATAGAAAATACATTTTAATTGAATTTAAAATGTACCATTTAAAATCTTCAAGGTGTCAATATTTTAGAAATTAATTTAATACACTGGCTAACTTGTGTCAATGGAAACGGTCCAGCCCTCCCTCAATCTCTACAGCAAGCAGGTACTTGAATTATTTATATTGATTTAGTAGTCATATAATTATTATTTTTAAGTAAATAAAACAATCTTATTTACTATTATTTCAATGGTCATATTTCACAATTATAAGCACCTAGGAACAGTTCGTTGTTGACTTTTTAACATATGATTATGAGTCACAAAAGACAAAGTTAACCCTAAGAGACGATGACATATTTTTCAGTTTTCACAATTTTTCTCAACTTAGAAGGCTGCTGCCAAGCTAGCTTTCTGGGACTTCATTTTCAGCAATAATTTTCTAGAGTGACCAACACTTTGGGGAAATCTGTGCTAACTGTTTAAAAAAAAAAAAAAGCCTACAACTGAGTTATTTGCAGTACTGTCATGCTAACATCCAACTCAATAAGACCCAGGAAATCTCAGGAGAGGACTCTGCTAATAGCTTCTTACTGACCTCCCCGCATCAGCCCTGCTGCTGACTGGTGGCCCAGTGGTGAATACGGCAAATGAGGTGTGAAAGCACTGATTTTTTTTTAAAGTCTATGATTCTGACTTGTCAAAAGGGGGAAGAAAAGGCAATGAGTTATATAATAAATATATATTTTTCTTGAGTTTCCCCCTTCAGACCCTCTATCATGGAACTTAAGCATGACCTAGAATATTAATTATGTTAGGTTGAGCAACGAGCAAATGTACCATTTGCCACCCAGGCACCCTTAGCATTACATTAGTATTTTGAACCATTCCATATTATTAACAGTCTATCAGTTGCCTTTTTTCTTCTCAGTTTTTATTCTTATACCTAAGTATAGTATGGTAAAGAACTTTTAACATAAATGGGCACTTGAAGTGTCTATTTTTTTATTCCAAAAGAATGTTTTTTTACAGTCATTTTCTACTTGCACACTGACCTTTTCTTTGTAATTGCCAAGGGGAAGCTATAGTCGCATTGCATTCTCTCTGTGTTATTAGGGTTTACCTTTAAAACAAATTTATGTGTAACAGGAAGAATTTGAAACAGGGTTGCATGCACTTGATAGTTCCCAAATTATAATTACTAATGTTTCAATTTCATACATTACCATATGAAAAATACTAATTTCTCATGATTTCAAAGTAACTGCTTATTCCAGATTAAGGAAGACCTAGTAAGTATACACGGAAAGTGAGAGAATTCGATGTATTTTACGAAATAAAAATTACACAGTAAACAGAAATCACCGATTGCCACAAAAAGGAACAAAATTAAACATTTATTTTCTTGTCTCTTCAAACAAAATTTCTGAATACCATGAGAGAAGTGCTTTAAAAAGAGGGCTGCCTACAATGTTTTGGTTCTAGGTTTTAATCAAAATTGCCTTTAAAAAGTAAGCTACTAAGCAAGTACAGAAGAATCGTAAAGACCTCTAATAGCTAGAAAAGTAAAAGTGGGACAGAGAACTGTGAATGAAATATTTGCTAGGGTAGGGACTGCTGAATCAACACTGACCAATGCACTTCATCATAATTACCAGGACATCCTAGTGCCAGGGGATTTATAAAAATCCCACTCAGCAAATAATTGCCCTGCTGTTAGGAGATAGTCAGAGTGTTAACACACTGTCACAGTCCAGCGTTTAGTAAGATATTCTACATTCCATTACTCTTGCTGAGAACTAAAAAGAAACAGAGTCATTTCTCAGCTACAGCAGTTTGCTCTCACATGGATTTCAGACAATAGTGAGGTTAACCCTCAGATACAGTGCCCCACAGAAGGAAGAAGAATGTCATGGAAACACTAGGAATTCACAAATAATATATTTGGTATAAAACTTATCTATATAAAGGAAGACTTGAAAAAACCAGAAACTATTTCTGACTACAAATGATTTCTCTTTCAAAACTTTTAGATGTTTTGAGTCAAGTACGAGAGTGGGGTCCCATTAAATGTATTGCCTAGAAGGTCTAAAAAAGTGGCTTTAAGGAACTGTGTGGATGAACCATACAGTACTCTGGTTCTTGGTTCCTTCACCACCTGATTTCAAATAATCATTACTTCTCCAATTCAAAGATTCACTCCCATTGTCGCACTTATTTCAGTGCTTTTCAAACTTTAGTGGGCATACAAATCACCCTAGAATCTTGTTAAAGTGCAGATTCTAATTCAGCAGTTGACATGGGGTCTAAGATTCTGCAGCTCACAAGGTTCCAGGTCCTGCCAAGGCCTTTAGGCTGCAGACCGCACCTGGAGTAGAATGGTGCTGTACCCTGTCACCACGAGAAACTGTGTCATCTTTGAAATCACTAATGCCCTAGTATTCCTCCAGAGAACTTGCCCCTTTCCTCTAGGTTTTAAGTTGTTGACCTCTTTAAGGCCTCCAACCCACTGTTCACAGTGCTTCCTCACTATCCAGCAGCCCTATCCTCTTCTCATCTGTGTCTCTATCCAACCTAGAGTCTGGTCAAAGACTATAATTACTCTCTGTAAAAAACACTCAACTCCCTCTTGGTGCTTTCTTTTTCCACATCAACCACTTTAAAGAAAAAAAAAAACTCCAGATGGACCAAACTGTCCATTTTTCCACATTTGCACTCATATATTTGTTAATTGCTGGAGACAAATCATAGTATCAGGTAGACTGCTGTCTGATGGGCACTCAATTACAGCTCTACCCAATTATTGTGTCTCTCTAATAAGTTTTCTCTTTCTCTGCAACAACTACATCACACTCCTCCCTCTTCATCCAACCTTTCATGCTCTCTCTCTCCTAACTTTCTTAGCCAATGGCTTTACTAATTTATTAAGAAAAAATAAAAGATACAATAGAGACCTTCCCCCATCCTTCAACATCAAATCACCAAACTTACCTGCACGGGCACCATACTCTTCTTTCTCCCTCCCCTCACCCAGGGGAAGCCCCTCCTCACACGACTGGGATCTATCCACTTCACCTTCTCAAGGATGTCACTCCATCTTTTATGCCCTCTCCCTCCTCCACCTTTAGGCTCTCTCTCTATTAATCATTCTTGACTACACTCAAACATGCAGGTTATATCCCATCTCCCAGGAGTGACTTTATCTCTCTCTATTCTCTTCCTAGTCAAATTTCTTGAAGGAGTTACCCCCATTTTCTCACTTCCTGGATACTTCTAATGTTTTAATCTATTTAAGCCCTACAATAGTCCCCAAAATATTCCTGCTAAGGAAACCGATTGCTTCCATAATGCCAAATCCAATAGGCAGTCTTCAATTCTAATCTTAATCCTTTCAGCATCCATTTCCTCTACTCCTACCTTAGCCTCTTGTGTGTTTCATTTCCTTTCTGGCTACTTCTGTTTGCTCAATTTTTAGATAATCCTTCTGCACATAGCCTCTGATGTGGAATACTAAATGCTTGGTTGTGGGTCTTTGTTTCCCCCTCTACAATCTAACCCATAGATAATTCTCACTGAACCACATGGATTTATTATTAACTTGATACCAATGACTCCAAAATTTATATCTCCAGTTCATATTTCTATTAAAAACCTTAAGCTTGTATATCCAAATACATAACAAACATTTCCATTTTGCTGTGTCACAAGCATCCAAAACTCAGCATGTCCTAAATTGAATTCTTAGATTTCCTCTTCAGTCTTCTTCATCAAAGAAAATGGAATCAAGAAACGGAATCATTTCTGATGATGACTGATCTTCCCCCATTTCTTAAATCCAAACAATCATCAAGTTCTAGTGATTCCACCTCCAAAATACATCTTGAATCCATTATCTTCTGTTCTATCCATAGCCACTACCCTTGTCTAAACAACCATATTATCTTAACCAAAGCACTTCATACTTACATATGGTCTCTCTTCAACTGCTCTGCTTTAGACTCCTGTGAACCCCTATCCAAAGGGCAGCCAGAGTAATATTTAAAAATAAATAATCGTTTTAGTCCTTTACTTAAAACCTGTTATCAGCTTTTCACAGCACCTAAGAAAAACTAACAAATTCTTAACAAGGCCGTCTTTTACTGTTTCAATCTCATTTTGAGACACTTTCCTTGTCACTCAATTTTCCAGTCACACTGGCTCCCATTCACTTCCTCAAATGATAGCAGGCTCTTACATGTCTCAGCCTCACCAAAAATGCCTTTCCCCCTGCTGATTTGCCTGGACAAGTCATACTTACCCTTAGATTTCACCTTAAACATCCCTTCTTTAGAAAGTCCTTCTTGACTCCAAAAACATTCTAAATTACAGGCATTCCTCAATTTACTGTGCTTTACTTTATTGTGCTTTGTGGATATTACATCTTTTGGAAATTGAAAGTTTGTGGCAACCCTGCATTGAACAAGTGTACAGTGCAATTTTTTCCAACAGCAGGTGCTCACTTTGTATCTCTTTGTTACATTTTGGTAATTCTCTCAATATTTCAAACTTTTTCATCATTATTATATCTGTTGTGATTTGTGATCTGTGATCTTGATGTTGCTATTATAATTTAAGGGATGCCATGAACTGCACCCATATAAGACAATGACCATCATCGATAAATGTTGTGTGTGTTCTGACTGCTCTGCCAACTGGCTGTACCCTCTCTTTCCCTCTCCTTGAGCCTCCCTCTTCTCTGAGACACAAAAATATTGAAATTAGTCCAATGAATAACTCTATAATGGTCTCTAAGCATTCAAGTGAAAGACAGAATCTAACGTCTCTGACTTTAAATCATAAGCTAGAAATGATTAAACTTAGTGAGGATGCATGTCAAAAGATGAGATAGGTTGAAAGCTAGGCCCTTCATGCCAAACAGTTAGCCAAGTTGTGAAGGCAAAGGAAAAGTTCTTCAAGGAAATGAAAAGTGCTACTCCAGTGAACTCATGAATGATAAGAAATCGAAATAGCTTTACTGCCCACAGGGAGAAACTTTTAGGAGTCTGGATAGAAGATCAAACCAGCCACAACATTCCACCAAGCCAAAGCCTAATCCCTAACTCTATTTAATTCTTGTGAAGGCTGAGAGAGGTAAGGAAGCTTCAGAATAAAAGTTTGAAGCTAGCAGATGTTGGTTCATGAGCTTTAAGGAAAGAAGCCATCTCCATAGCATTAAGCTGCAAGGGAAAGCAGCAAGTGCTGATGTAGAAGCTGCAGCAAGCTATCCAGAAGATAGAGCTAAGATAATAGCTGAAGGTGGATACGCTAAACAACAGATTTTCAATGTACATAAAACAGCTTTCTATTGGAAGAAAATGCCATCTAGGACTTTCATAGATAGAGAGGAGAAGTCAGTGCCTGGCTTCAAAGCTTCAAAGGACAAGCTGACTCTCTTGTTAGGAGCTAATGCAGCTGGTGACTTTATGTTGAATTGACTGCTCATTTACCATTCAAATATCCTAGGGCCCTTAAGAATGATGCTAAATCTACTCTGCCTGTGCTATGTAAATGAAACAAATGAAGTCTGGATGACAGCACATCTGTTTATACCTTTTTTTTTTTTTTAAAGATTTATTTATTTATTTAATTCCCCCCCCTCCCCCGGTTGTCTGTTCTCCATGTCTGTTTGCTGCGTCTTGTTTCTTTGTCCACTTCTGTTGTCGTCAGCGGCATGGGAAGTGTGGGCAGCACCATTCCTGGGCAGGCTGCACTTTCTTTCGCTCTGGGCGGCTCTCCTTATGGGGCGCACTCCTTGCGCGTGGGGCTCCCCTACGCGGGGAACACCCCTGCGTGGCACGGCACTCCTTGCGCGCATCAGCACTGTGCATGGGCCAGCTCCACACGGGTCAAGGAGGCCCTGGGTTTGAACCGTGGACCTCCCATGTGGTAGACGGACGCCCTAACCACTGGGCCAAGTCCGTTTCCCTATAACATTTTTTATTGAGTATTTTAAGCCCACTGTTGAGATCTACTGCTCATTGACAATGTACCTGGTCATCTAAGTGCTCTGGTAGAGATGGGTAATGAGATGAATGTTGTTTTCATGCCTGCTAACCCAACATGCATTTTGTAGCCCACAAATCAAGGAGTAATTTTGATTTTCAAGTCTTGCTTTTTAAGACATATATTTTGTAAGGTTATAGTTGCTACAGATAATGATTCCTCTGAAGGATCTGAGCAAAGTAAAATGGAAAACCTTCAGGAAAGGATTCAGTATCCTAGATGCCATTGAAAACATCTGTGATTCATGGGAGGAGGTCAAAATACCAACATTAAAAAAGAGTTTCAAAGAAGTTGTTACTAACCATCATAGTTGACTTTGAGGGGCTCAAGACTTCAGTTGAGGAAGTGACTGCAGATGTGGTACAAAAAGCAAGAGAAATAACATTAGAAGTGGAGCCAACAGAAGTGACTAATTGCTACAATTTCAAAAAACTTGAACTGCTTGAGTTGCTTCTTACGGATGAGTAAAGAAAGTGGTTTCTTGAGATGAAATCTACTGGTGAAAATGCCGTGAACATTGTTGTAATGACAACAAAGGATTTAGAATCTAACATAAACTTAGCTGATAAAACAGCAGCAGGGTTGAAAGAATTGATTCCAATTTTGAAAGAAGTTCTACTGTGGGTAAAATGCTATCAAACACATCATGTTACAGAGAAATCTTTTGTGAAAGGAAGAGTAAATCAAAGCCAGCAAACTTCATTGTTGTCTTATTTTAAGAAATTGCCACAGCCACCCCAGCCTTCAGCAACCACCACCCCGATTAGTTAGCAGCCATCAAAATTTAAGACAAGACCTTTTATCAGCAAAATATTGTAATATTCTGAAGGCTCAGATGATGGTTAGCATGTTTTCCCAATAAAGTATTTTTAATTAAGGTATGCACATTGTTTTTTTAGACATAATGCTCTTGCACACTTAAGAGATAATAGCAGAGTGTAACATAATTTCTATATACACCGGGAAACCAAAAAAATTCATGTGATTCTTTATCGCAAATATTCATGTTATTGCAGTAGTCTAGAAACAAACCCACTATATCTAGGAGTTATGCCTGTAAAATGTCTGTAGATTGTTATATTCTTCTCTCATAGTACCTTGTTTGTTCCATCCATGACAGTTACACTTTTTATTGTACACATATTTGAATGTTTGTTTTCTTTTATCTGTTTCCCCAACTAGAATATAAGCTCCTGTAGTGCAAGAACCATGCCCATTTTACTGACCTCAGCATCCTTAACTAGCTGGCTCTCAACTCTGGCTACTCATTAGACTCATTTGGGGAGCATGGAAATACTGATCTCCAAACCCTGAATGAGACCGATTGTACCAGAATTACTGGAGGTTTGTCTGACAATAAGTGTAGTTTAGTTTCTTAAAGTTGATTTACCTAACTCAGTGCATGGCTGAGATAGACAATCAGTCTATGTTTATCTAAATAAGTCACTTCAGACCAGAGGTTTGTGGAGGAGGTAAAATATTACTTATTCAGAGCTAAGGAGAAAGAGCAATAGAAATAAAATTGAATGAGATGCACAGGGAACATTCTTTAGAAATAGAATAAAAAGAAATTGATCCAGGTTAACTAAGAGGAATATAAAAGAATGTGGAATCATGAAAAAACAACACACACCTGGGTTTGAAACACAGCAAGAGAAGACAGAACGAGCAGCAGTTACGTAGGAATATAGATACCTGTTTTCAGTTATTAGGATTGAACTGCCCACAGAACACGGAGGTAGAAGGAGTCTAGTGCATAGTTGTGAAAGTAGGTTTGGAACTTAGGAAAGAAGCCATAGTTAACAACTGAGGTGTTTTCTGAATAAAAATAGTTGAAGGTGTGAAATCGGATGGTGTGACAGAGGGACAAAGTGTGGTCTGAGAGAAGGGCCAAGGAAAATCTGTTGGAGTGTGTATATTTAAGGGCTAAGTGGGGTAAGAGGAGCCCATGAAGGACAATAAAAAAAGCAGAGAGGGAGGAGAGACAGGACACAAGGGAAAAGATGGTTTCCTGAAGGAGGTCAACAGTGTCAAACGCGTTGACGAGGTAGAGCAGCATGAGGGCAGAGAATGCACAACTGGAATGGTAATTAGGGGGTAGCAGGTGACCTTTGCAAAAGCAGATTCTGGTCTTGTGGCAGAAATCATTTCACAATTTGTTGAGTGTGACAAGAAAATCTTGGGGCTCAATGAATATCTTCTTTTCTTTTATGAATCAGGATTTCCTTTAAGATATTGCATTTTTTTAGAGAAGCAGTAGGTTTACATAAAAATCATGCATAAGACCGAGTTCCCATACAACACCCCATTATTAACACTTTGCGTTCATGTGTTACTTTTATAAGGCTTCCTGAGGAAGATTCCATTTAAAAGACTTTGTTGGAAATCTCCCCACTAAACAATTCTCTCTTTACATGTAAATGTCAAATCACTAGCTTATTTATACCTGCAAAAACTGGCCTAAGGTTGCTTGTTTTCTTGCTTAGGCAATTTCGCTAGGCCTGCTCCTTCCCCTCTCCTCCTGTACCCATGATTCGGCTTTATTTGTCTCCTCCTCTATCTGGTGTCCTGGATAGCTCTCCAGATTTGATTTTGAGTCCTGTTTTCCTATTTGCATCCCCCTTCATCCACTAACCTAGCTTTTACTCTGCTCCATTTATTAATTAGCCCCTTAGGGTTAACAAACCAGAGTTAGGATTACTTTCTGGGTTGATGTTGGCCTACATAAGAGCCAACTCTTTAATCAGCTCATCAGCATCCATACTATTGGCATGCACTGCGAGAGTCACTGCAAGATACAACCCAGTTTTATTCAAAATAAAGCTTGTTTTTTTAAAAAAGCATCATCCCCATGGCTCTTGCCTATAGGAACTCAGATATCCTGAGGAAGTCACTGCCTTGATAAGTTTATAAGTAATTAGAAAGCACTGAAAAAATGGTGCTACAGGTATATCACCACATGGAGGAGAGCATTTGTCTGCGGGAAGAGGATGCTTGGTGTTTGAGCAATATCATGAGGAAGAAAAGGGGTTCGCCTGGTGTACAAATGGAGGAAATGGCATTCCCAGCAAAGGAAACAGGATGTTTAAAGAAACAGAAACTTTAAATAACTTTGTTATTGAAGAACTACAAGTAGCCATATATGGTATCAGAATTTTTTAAAGTATAGGAATTATTGAAGATGACTGATCAAAGAGTAGGAGGAAAAACTGACCAAAGTGTCACACAGGCCAAAGAAGTTTTCAAGATCATATAGTGTGGTGAACCATATGCCAATCCCAAAGAGGTCCCTTGGATTTGGAATGGGGAGATTCCTGGTGACCTTTCCAAGAGTTATTGTCAGTAAAGTAGTGGGAATGGACACCCAGTTGTACAATACAGATGTTTATTTACTGGATAACATAACTCATTGTTGAGAGAAATACTTCCAACTGTCAAATGATAAAGTAGGTAGAAACACCAATTGACAATACTATTAGTTACACAGAATACCTGCCAATTTATACTAAAATCCTTAACATCATATTACACATACATGAAACCAATTTTATATGAATTTTTATATATTTGTGATTCCTGTTTAGATTTATTCATTCTGTGAGTATAATGAGTATGGTAAAAATGAGCAAGATTTCTATTTCTTTTAAAATATTTTCCTACTTCACATTGTATAAAATCTAAAGTTCATGTATTTTTTGTGTTTGACTATAACTTAATTGAAACTCATAAGTAAGGAAAACACTCATGCTGCTAAAATAAATGACCTTAATAACCAGATAAGCCACAGTGATGAATGTTGTAGTATTTCAACCATTGACCAAGAGTTAACAGTTGCGTGTTAGAAAATATTTGGGAGCATGATCATTTTCTCTATATCCCTGGTTTTAATATAAAGGGTAAATTGTGTTTATTTATAGGATTCAAGGAGAGGGGATAGAAAGGAAGATTACAGGAGAAAGAGAAAGGAAAGAAGAAGATGAGCTACACCAAAAGCCCAAGGCATTAAAATTTGGCCACCAGACACTCAGTTGAAAGAGAACTAAAGGCTCCCAAGCTAGTCAGGTGACTTAAATATTGGAGATATAGGGAAAACAGGACTTATCTATATATAATTGTTCATCTGATCTCACAAAAAACTAGAATGAATCATGATATAACAAACTCCATCTCTTCATTATTTATTCATTATAATAGCACCCTAACTCATAACTAGTCCCAATACAAAATGTTTTTGTGTGTCTTGAAAGTAGAAATCTAGTTATAGAAATAAGAAGAAATCTTTAAATTTATAAAACTAATCCAGTCCCAATGTTTTCATCAGACTTAGAACAGAGGCTAACTTCTGTGAATTGATAAGTTCTAGATTTCTTTACATTATAAATATAATTAATGATATCAAAGTGAACCACCATTTCTAATCAATAATAGGATTAGTTGCTATGAACTTATCAACAGCATTCATTTTATTCAAACCGAGAGAAATGAGTATATACTAATTAATGTTCAATTACCTTGTATAAAATGTTCATCTACAATGCCATGTAAAATATGGTGTGTTGGAGTACAAAGGTAAGTGAAGGAACATTTTATATTGAGGTATGAAATGGTAACTACATTTATTATCTATTTTGTCACAGTTCTTTTTTCCTGGTGTTTGAGTTTTCTATTGAAACTTTATTTGAAATTTTATATCTGTCTATATTTTTGTGTGTATACATATACACATGTAAACATACACACAAATAGGCATGTGTATGTATGTAGCTTAATTTTCAATGCCTAATAAGCACATTTGCTACTCCAAAAACTAATACATAAAAAATTGCCTAGTCTACGTACCATATGAAAATAAATTGACTGTGAATCTGATGTCCACAAATAAAATAAAAATAAAAATAAATGGCTAAAATAAATCAGGTGCTTCAATTTTAAAGAAAGGACTAAAATATTCCTTTCTCTAATACATAGAAGAGTATATAAATGTCTAAATAGTGAATTTGAAAGCTGGTGTATTGATGACTGTTTATGCACATTAACACAAAACATAAGTCATTTTTGAAGTTTAACAATAGCACCAGAGTTTGCACATGGTACAGATATAGTCCACACTAAGGTGAATTAACAGTGAAATGGATGATGCTTAAATTTGAGGGCCCCTCCCTTTCAAAGCTCCCTTCCAAGGCCCTGGGAGTGAATTTGGCAGTGTATGCACAAGGTCACATTTTGTGTGTGTGTATGTAAAATTTGCAAAAGTAAAATATCACTTCATGCCATTTTCTTGTTATAATCTGGCCCATCCTCTATTTCACTTCCCCTTGATTGGGTGGCCCTAGAGTGGTGGGATCAAGTTAGGAAGAAACTGAGAATGATAGGTTTTTTACTTAGGTTTAGTGAAATTCATTTATGCGTTTTTTGTGTGTCACTTCCAAGAATACTTAAGCTTAGTTAGGAATATACTTCCAGGAATATTCCTGCTACCCACTGTGCAGACTCAGCAGGTGTCCTGAGGGAAGGTGCAGGGCCAGGGCCTGTGCTATGACAAGATCACCTTACAGGGCCTGGCACGGGAAGAACGTCAGTAGAGGAGAACCAGTGAGGTTTACAGTTAGTCTGGTAAACTATTTCAGTATTCAGAAGTGCATAATTATAAGTGGGGAATTTGATTCTCATTATTGCCTATTGAAAGTGGAAAATATTCCTTTTGAAAATATGCTTGATAATGCATCATATACAAATAAAAATATAACTTACAATTTTTAAAATAAAAATTTAGATCAATGATGATAGAGTTAAGAGTGAATAATTTTTCTCCTATCACTCATTTTGTAATATTTGTAAAATATTATAAAATAAATATTAAATAATGAAGTGATGAAAGAGTATGAAGCAAAATATAAGGAGTAACACTGACAGAGTTGTGTCAGACAGCTAACAAAGTACTATATGTTTAGATTTTGAGTTATTGGTGGTATTGTCAAAGTGATAAAATATGAAATGTTAGAAATGATTTATTTTCACATTATAAAAAATGTTTGTAACTTTGTGTAATTTTCATTACTTGTGTATATAAACACTACTGATTTTTTTCATGTTGACCTTAATGAATTCATTTATTAGCGCTTATAGCTTTGTTGTGGATTTTTCAGGCATTCCTATATGTAGGATCCTGTCATTGCAAAGAGGGGAAGTTTGTTTGTAACCTTGTATACTTTTTTTAAAGTGACAAGTCACAAAACTATATAAACTTCATGTCTTTCAAAATACAACTCTATCTCCAGTCACACTTGTAAGAAAGGTTTACAGTGTGTTTTGTTAACAAACTTATTTTAAAATAATTCTAAACATGTAGCACATTGGAATTCTGGTTGCCCAAGATGGCGGCATAAGATACTCCAGGCTGACATTCCTCCAGAATTTTTAAATAATTAGCAAAACCCGGCCAAGCCTCTATCCTCAGAACCCCAGAAAACAGAGTTGTAGTAATGGAGCAAGTCTAAATCAAGAAAATGCAACTTTCAAAAAAAAGGTAGGTTCAACATAAGATAATTAATATAACACATTAACATAATGAAGAGAATGAAAAGGATCATCTCAATTGCTGCAGAAAAGCCATTTGACAAAATCCAGAACTCGTCCTTGATAAAAACACTTAGAAAACTTGGTCTAGAAGGAAATTTCCTCAATACAATAGAAAGCATTGTATTAGTCAACCAAAGGGGTGCTGATTAAATCAGAAATCAGTTGGTTTTTATAAAGGGTATTTATTTGGGATAGAAGCTTACAGTTACCAAGCGGTAAAGCATAAGTTACTTCCCTTACCAAAGTCTTTTACTACATGTTGGAACAAGAGTTCCAGAGTTCAGGCTTCCTGTATTCCTCTCTTCCCAGGACTTCCTTCTCTCTGGGCTCAGGGTTCCTGTCTTCCTGGGGCTTGCTTCTCTTTCCTCACAACTAAGCTCCTCTATGTGCTTACTTCCCAGGGTTCCAGCTCAAGACTCCAACCTCCCTTCTCTGTGGTACAGTTCCTCTGTGAGTTCCTGCCCAACAAGGGGGTGGGGCCTCAATGTCCTCCTGATGTGGCCCAATCAAAGCCTTAATCATTATTTAAACAAGTAAAAGGAAAACCTCTGAATCCAATACACTCTAATATGCCCAGAGGAAAAGACCAGTTTCAAACATAATCCAATATTTCTTTTTGGAATTCACCAATAATATCAAACTGCTACAAGGGTATACGAAAAGTCCACCACTAAAATCCTATTTAATGGTGAAGGACTGAAAGCTTTCCCTCTAAGATCAGGAATAAGACAAGTCTGCCCACTGTTACCACTTTTATTCAGTATTGTACTGGAAGTTATAGACAGAGCAATTAGGCAGGAAAAAGAAATAGGAGGTCAACAAATGGGAAAGAAAGTAGTAAAACTTTCTCTCTTTGGAGATGACAGGATCCTACACAAAGAAATGTCTGAAAAAGCCACAAAAAAAGCTATTAGAGCTAATAAATGAATTCAGCAAGATCAACATGAAAAATCAGTAGTGTTTGTATACATGATTAAGGAAAAATCTGAAGAGAAAGTGAAGAAATACATTCCATTGACAATATCAACAAAAATAATTAAATATCTAGGAATAAATTTTACTTAGGATATAAAGAATGTATACAATGAAAACTACAAATCATTGCCAAAAGAAATAAAAATGTCCTAAATAAACATGGAAGGATATTCTGTGTTCATGGACTGGAAGACTGAATATTGTTAAGATGTCAGTTCTACCCTAAGCAATTTACAGATTCAATGCAATTCCAATAAAAATACTAACAGCCTTTTTTGGAGAAAAGGAAAAGCCAATTATCAAATTTATGTGGAAGGGTAAGGGGCCCCAAATAGCCTAAAATGTCTTAAAAAATAAGAATGAAGTTGGAGGACTATCACTTCCTGTCTTTAAAACATATGACTTAGCTACAATGGTAAAAACATCACGGTACTGGCATAAAGACAGACAGATTGACCAATGGAATTGAATCAAGAACTCAGAAATAGACCCTCACATCTATGGTCAAGTGATTTTTGGCAAGGCTGTCAATCCCTCCCATTTGGGCCAGAACAGTCTATTCAATGAATGATGCTGAGAGGACTAGATAGCCAAGAAAGAAGAAAAGAAGAGAAAAGGAGGGAAAAGGGAAAGAAAAGGAAAGAAAAGGAAAGAAGAGGAAAGAAAAGAGAGAAAGTGAGAAAGACAGAAAGAAAGAGAAAGAAAGAAAGAGGCCTCTAGCTCACACCTTATACAAAAATTAACTCAAGGATCTAAATATAAAAGTGACAATCATTAAACACGTAGAAGAAAATGCAGGAAAACATTTTCAAGACCTTGTGATAGGTGGTAGCTTCTTAAACCTTCCACCCATAGCACCAGCAACAGAAGAAAAAATTAGATAAATGGTACTTCATCAAAATTTAAAACTTTTGCACATCAAAGGACGTCATTAAGAAAGTGAAAAGATAACTTAAAGATATTGTAGAAATATCTGAAAACAGTATATATGATGAGGGTATAATGTCCAGAATTTATAGAGATCCACAATTTAAAAACAAAAAGACAACACAATTTTAAAATTGGCAAACGATTTTAATAGACATTTCTCCAAAGAAGATATACAATTGGCCAATAAGTACATGATAAACAATCAACACCATTAGCTCTCAGGGAAATATAAATCAAAACCACAATGAGATAACACATCATACCTACTAGAATGACTATTATTTTTAAAATGAAAAACAGCAAGTATTGGCAAAGATGAGGAGATACTGGAATCCTTGTGTAGTTTTGATGGGAATGTAAAATGGTACAGCTGCTGTAGAAAACAGTTTGGTAGCTCCTCAAAAAGTTTAATGTAAAATTACCATATGATCTTGTAATCCCACTTCTCAGGATATACCCCAAGGAATTGAGACAGGGAATGCATACTGATGTTCATAATAGCATTACTCATAATTGTGAAAATACATAAGCAACTCAAGTATCCATCAACAGAAGGATGGATAAATAAAAGGTGGAATGAATATACACACACAGTGGAATATTATTCAACACTAAAAAGATTGAAGTTCTGATAATTGCAGCAGTGTGGGTGAACCTTGAAGACATCATTTTGAGTGAAATAAGTCATATATATAAGGATACATACTGTATGTATATTGTCTGATCTCACTGGTATGAAATACTTAGAATAAACAAATTCATAGAGTCAGAAACTAGAATACAGGTTACGCGGGTTCAGGTTAAGGTTAGGGAATGGGGATTAATGTTTAATTTGCAGAGTTTTTATTTTGGGGGATGGAAAAGTTTTGGTGAGAGATATTGGTGATGGTAGCACAACGTTATAATTGTAGTTAAGACCACTGAAGTATATATTTGCATGTGATTAGAAGGGGAAATTTTAGGTTATATTCTTGTTACTAAAAGAAAATTTTTTTTTAAATTCATAATTTGATCTAGTTATCCTAATTTTTAAAATTAAACCTAAGGAAATAATTAAAGATGGAAATACAGATTTAAGTGCCTAGATATTTTAATGTATTTTTTATTAATAATGAAAATGTGGAATTACATTAAATATCCACCAATATGGGATGGTTAAATAAATGTTTCATTCCTTTGAAAATGTAGTTCACTGAAAAGGAAATACATACAAGGAAATTGACTAGGGTACTTTTCTACCTAAGTGTTCCCCCATTATTTTTTAAGATTCATTTATTTATTTATCCCCCCACCCTGCCCTGTTGTATTGGGCTCGCTGTCTGCTTTCTCTGTCCATTCACTGCATGTTCTTCTGTGTCTGCTCATCTTTACTTTAGGCTGCACTGGGAACCAATCCTGGGACCTTCCGGAGTGGGAGAGAGGCACTCAATCTCTTGTACCACCTCAGCTCTCTGGTCTGCTGTGTCTCTTATTGTCTCTCCTCTGTCTCTTTTTGTTGTGTCATCTTGCTGCATGAGCTTTCCATGCAGGCCAGCACTCCTGTGTGGGCCAGCACTCCTGCATGGGCCAGCATTCCATGGGCCAGCATTCCATGTGTGTCAACTCTCTGCTCAGGCCAGCTTGCCTTCACCAGGAGGCCCTGGGAATCAAACCCTGGACCTCCCATATGGTAGACGGGAGCCCAATCGCTTGAGCCACATCCACTTCCCTAAGTGTTCTCTTAATTAATTTTTATTTTTGCCTCTATCAGCATTTTTACCCCTATTTTTTTAGGTATGTTGTGGTTAAAATATTACAAGTGGAGAAGACAGAAAAAGGATTCACTTGGGGACATACCAAGGCTTTCTTTTTTTTTAACCTCTTCACTCTGTCTTCTCAAAGAGTACTGACAAAGGATAATAATTCTATCCCTTTCATATATTATATGAAATTTTAAAAAACTGTAATGTTAAATAGGGAGGGAATAAAATGTAAAAGGTAATAGCTAATTCATTCTCCATGCTAGTTCAGTTTTGGCCTAACCTGAAGAGAGATTGCCAATAGTGACAGATTATATGATGAGTTTGTGATGTGGACTGCTCACTTGGGACTAATACCACATGGTGAAACTGCCTCCTAAGCCATGGATCCAAATATCATAGGTCAAATCTTTATTTACTGTATAGTCTTCTTGAAAGAATAAATCTGCCAAGTATCCAGAGGAAGAGGAAGTACAAACAACAGTCTTTCCATCAACTTTCTGATAACTACTACTTTATAGAATAGTGTGAAGGTAAATATAAGACAAATGCTTCGATTTACTCACAGAAAGACACAAAACCAATCCAAATTATTCTCTGGCTTGTTTCACCCTTCTATTGGTAGGCTGTAGTTTTTCTTTATCTTTGCAGATGGATTAATTCAGATTCAATGTTTCTTGTTCATATCAAACCATTTCAGAGAAAGGGGGAAAATAAACAGTTCAGTAAACAGAGGACAACTAAGGAACAGTGCACCACCAGAATAATGGTGTTTTCAAGGAGGATAACTGAATAGGCATCAACCTAGGATAATGTTCCTACCAAATAGGATTTATTTAGGTGACTCAGATATAGACTACATATGTAGACCACTAACTCAGGTGTTCACTGTGGCCTGCTTGTACTGAGGATGCTCCAACACCACAGTTTGTTTAAACTAGTTGTGTAACCTTGAAAAAGTTGCTTCATCTTCCACACCTCCTTTCTTTCATCAGTTAAAAGACTGGAAAGATAATCTTTGAGGACTGATTGCTGCTCTAGCATATTCCAATTAGAGGTCTTCTGTCAGTGAGATGTTCTATTGTTAACTTTTTTTTCCACCTAAATATTCATACAAACTATGGTGAAGCTAGCAAAAGCAAATATAAGGTTCTCCAGGTAAACTTATGGATTTATCTCCCAATCTCTACTCCCATAATTCTCACTCTTACTGCCAGACCTCCTCAATTCCTATAGGAAGAGCTTGTCATAATAAAGTAGTAGATAATGCAAAAGTTAAGAATTAAGTGTTGAGAAGACTGTGTGATATAGGATAGACATAAGAGGTGCCTGGAATGATTTACTTAATAATTGATATTGAATGGCAGTGACCCTAAACAAAATCACAAACCTAACAAGTTGTCTTGCATGTCCTCCTAATTTTCTTTTCAGAATTTAAATATCTACTTTCCTCCCCAGAGATCTTGTGGAGTCATTGTACTCCTTAACAGCCCAGGATACATTCCAGAACAACATTCCCTTGTGCAAAGAATGCCCATTTGGCTCTTCACACTCTAGGATTGTCTCAGGGCTCTGGACCTACTTTTCTCTCCTCCCCTATCATAACCTGTTCCCAACCTGCCAATTTGCATCAAGCGGTACTAAGAACAACAGTTTAACAGCTACTATCCTTTCTAAAAGTACCTTAGTGGTAATAGGGGGAAAGGAAGAAATCTTTCATGGTAAAGTAATGGTAAAATTCAAAGTGTTAATGTAAAATATAGGAGTTTTTGTCCTTTGGTGGGGGGTTGTTATGGAATGGGGGACGGGGGAGTCTTCTGAATTTCCAGAATATAACAAGTCACAAGGAGTCACCTACCTCATGTATGGAAAGAGAACCTTACAATGAATTATCCCAGGATATAAAGCCAGATTCTCTCAGGATGTTCAAATTGTGGTGCAAAAGGAGTAAAAACTGAATAGGCTGGGAGAAGTCAGGTTATGGACAGATTGGAATCCTTAGGCTGAACTATTTGGATTTTCTTCTGCAGACCATTAGGAGTCTTTGGAGGTTTAAAAATGTTAATTCAGAAAGATTTATCTAATGGTCATTATGGCTGGGGAAGCCAAGACACTGCTCAGTGGCCATCTCCCAGCCTTCCACCTACACCACCTCCTCTTCAATTGTGAGATGATATTTAGTCTGTTTCCATTCCACAGCCTGGGGGACAGGTTAAGTCTAGTGAAAAGGATGGATGAGACCTTAAACCTGGGAACTGGGAACAAGCAGCCTCAGATGTTAATCAAGGCAGGAATTCTCAGAGGCAGTGGATAAACACCACACGCAAATGGTATAGATTTGTCTCTCTTCGCCGATGCAAAGTGGGGCATGCAGAGCTGCCATCTTGACCCTGGCCCAAGCAGTCTTGGCCACTCCTGGAGGGTGGCCACGGTGGGATCTCTTCCCCTGCTCTTTTGGACCCTTTGTGCTGTGTAAGTAACAAAGTGGGCATTTGTTGGAAGTTTCTGTGCCCTGAGCCTGTGTTCCCACAATTCACTGTATAACAACTTGCTCCATTGATTCATTGTTCATATTCTGGGTTAAAGTACAAAAGACTGAAAAAAAAAAAAAAAAGAAAGAAAAGAACTTTAGAGACTCTTCTCATTGGTCAGGTTTGAGGAAATGGGCATGAAGGGAACAATTGAAGGACCCCTGGAAGGATCAACTGAAGGAAGTTGTTTTGTAAAGAATATGAAGAGGAGATAGATATTTCAAAAACTTGAATGATGGGGGATAGTATAGGACCACTGATTAAAATAAATACTGATTTGGACAAATAAAGACAAAAACATAAAGGAAAAAAAAAAAAAACAGAAAACTGAAGCAAGGAACATGAGGTAGTCCCCAAATCCGGTTGTATCAAGCCATGAAGATCATAAATGTAATATTTAATACCCTGGATATAAAGCTACTATCAATAGCTATAAGGAACAAGGCACACATTCTTTTCCATGAATATCATGGAAATACAAAAAAATAGAAAAGTTCCAATCAAGTAACTAGGAAGGAATGGAATTAATATTTTTGAAGTAAAAGAAAGTGGTTTTGAGAGAAGGATTAAAAGGTCTAAAAATGTGCTCCAGAGAATCATTAAAGGCATATGCTTTGATTTGACTCTTGAGTTTCCCATCCACTGCTGTGTTATACTGTGCCCAAGAACAATGTCTTATGATAAGGTTCTCCAAAGACACTTTCCAAATATACCATATATACAAACACACATGAAATAGACACACATATACACATACACACTGCCAGGTGTATACTGAGAGACTGCTGTTCTTCTATGACTTCATCATCTCAAATTAAAAATTGGGGGAAGCAGATGTAGCTCAATTGGTTGGTTGCCTGCCTACCACATGGGAGGTCCTGGGTTCAGGTACTGTGCCTCCTAAATAAAAGAAGATGAGCAAATGCCACCCCCACTGCAAATGACCTAGATGCCACCTCTGCTGGAATGAGCAGATGCCCCAAACCAGGAGGCACTGCGGGGAGCGGATGTGGCTCCAGCTGTTAGGCACTTGCCTCATATGTGGGAGGTCCTGGGTTCAGTTCCCAGTGCCTCCTGGAGAAGGAGAACAAACAGTGAGCAGACAGATGAGAGAACCATCTGGGGGAGAAGGGGATAAAGAAAGAAAAATAAAGTAAATAAATAAATCTTTTAAAAAAACTGAACAATCACATATTGAATACTTAATATATTCAAGGCACAGAATGTCCCTACTTATATATACTGGAAACTGTTGAAAGTAGTAAATAGTGTGGAAGAATTAATATATTTCTTAATTTGTACACTTTTTTTTTTCACCTGTTCACTTGATAACATTTGTCTTATAAATGCCTTGTCCATACCAATAGACTACAAATTAATTATGGGTATAGCAAGTTTACTTTTTAAATTAAGATATTTTCCATTTCTATACAAAAGTAATTTGTTATAATTTTGGGATAAAAGTGGCTCAATTCAGAAACTGCTGAAATCATTTTGTTTCACTCAAAAAATAAAGCAATATTAAAAAGTTTGATCAGTATTAATCAGAGTATGAGGTCTTTTTGAAGAAACACAACTATCTGAAAATTGTTTCTCATTGTCCACTAAAAGAAAAACATTTAAATACCATTATGTAAATTATGATATGAAAATTATTTCCAAAACATATGAGTGTAAAAATAAATTCGGAAGTTTTAACTTGAATATATACAAACTATTAAATGCCATAAGCCAAAATAAAATATAATTATGCAATATAGTGAATTATTTATATGTTTTGCTTTTATCCTTTAAAATTAACCTATTAAAACAAAAACAGAGTAATGTTTTCACTACTCAGATATTGTTAATGCATATAATTTTACAAGGTAAACTATTTCCAAACATTAATTTTTCATTATTTGGATCTTGAGTTTTATATTTGTATCTGTAACTTTGCTGATCTCCGAGGGGAATCCTAAAACATCCTGGCAATGTTTTAACGTAGCTTTAAATGACTCCAACAATAGGCCTTTGCATATATCTACCAGTAGGTGGAGCAGACAACATAATTTATTACCCAAGAACAAGGGCAAGGGAATGAAAGTCAGTTTATCTGGAATAAAACAAATCTACAAATGAGATTTTCTTCAAAGGAATATGTCCTATATATGTTAGATTCCATTTGACTGGCTACTGAATCAAAATAAATAACTTTATTAAATAATCAATCTTTGCAGAAAGATAAATTTACAAATGTAGGCGATGTTTGCATTTTACTTTATTCAAATCAACTAAAATTGGCATTCTTTTCATAGAACTTTTACAGGGACAAAGCTTTTTTGATGTGTTCATTTAAGAAGGGCACTAAACCCCTTACAGGTGATGGGGTGCATAACAAACAGTATTTTCTGGGAAACATAATTGACAAATCCTATTATGTCTGTAGCAACAAATTAACCTTATTACTACTAGTAAATGGTGATTGATTATTTATGCAAATAAGTTACCATGTTCAGCTTTCTGATTGAAATAAACATATATAAAATGTGCTTTAATATGACTTGAACTTTTTAATTAATAAAACCCTGAGGGGTCTATTAATTCACTCAATGCAATATGAGTTATTTATTTGTATAATTCCTATTAGCACTAACAAATCTGCTTGAATAAAGATGAGATAATTAATATCAGTAAAAATTTTTTATAGCTTTTGGAACTATTTTAAGATAGTATTTTAAGACAGTGCTACAAATGAGTTTAAAGTTGACCTTAAAACTATGCTGTTGTTATATGAGTATATTAATATATCAGTATTACTGGGCTAACATTATTAATATGTTAAATAACAGTTGCATTTCTTAACTCTATCTAAAAACACAAATAAAATTTTGGCTTACCAAATTCTGTACCTTCACTGAAGCATAATTTTTCTGAATTAATTTTTTACTTCTAGTCACCCAAGATATGCTCTACAAGTTACGGTACATTCTACATGAAAATTTTAATATAAGATTTAGTATTGTACAACCTATATAATATCATTTCTGAATTATTGAAATTTCCAATGAAAATAGTGCTTTTCTCTTGGCCAAAAATTCAATTAGAATTATTCCTTTTAAGTAGGTTAACAAAACTTTTTTTCTTCTGAGATTCTTCTTATAAAAAATCACTTCTACATGAATATTTATGTAGCAAATGTTTAAGTATTTACAACTATTGAAAGTTAAACTGATAAAAGTCTTTATAATAATCTTTCATCTTTGGCCTTTACTTTTTGCTTAAATATGTAGCTATTATAGTTTGAAATAGAAACTCTTAAAACAAGCAATAAAATAAATCCTGTAAACATCTGACTCGTGAATATTAAAAAATATACAGGTTAATTTCTTTCCAATAACCAAGTCATGCTGAGAAAATCAGTAACAATATTCAGAGTAAAGTATGTTGTTTTCATATTCTGAGTCTTCCTTAAGTTATAAAAAGTACTTATAGTTTTTGAGTAAAATAAAACAAAACAGTAAATGTATCAGCAAAGTCAGAGTGGGATTCTCTATATAAGCTCTGTAAAGTAAAGTTGGCTATTACCTTCTATGAAAAAGATGTTTGCTGTTAGAAGAAAATTAGATGGCATACTTCCTGTGGTTTTGGATCATATCCTATCCATTTACATATTCCCAAAGTGCTAGGACAGTACAAAATAGATGGTAGTAGGTACTTAAATATATGTTATTTAAAGTAATTAACTGATGTATTTAAAAGCTATGATTCACATTCACTCTATTTATTGAATCTCAGTATGGCCTATTTTTGTTTCAGTCAGGATGATTTACAATTATGGTTTGTAAATTCAGTTTTAAAATTCAATCTTTTTAATATCATGAAAAATAATTATTTAAAGCTAAGTAATGCAATCTGGTGGAATATAGGAAATAAAACATTTAACTTTCCAGGCCCATCCTCTCAGCTCAACTAATCCCTTGACCAAAATGTACAGGTGAGACTAGGATGATACCACTATTCTTCTGTTAGCAGAAGGGGAAAAAAAGAGTTTGTCTTGTCTGCATGGCCCATAGGTTCTATGGGCTTTTCTTTCTCAGGTTACTTGTGGAAAACAGATTAAGATCATTATACTAGCATATTAACTTGCCAGAACCAAATGAGAATCCCTGATATTTTATATTACTCCTTTTAGGGGAGCTGATTTCTGAACATAATTTCCCCTGTAATGATCTTACATTTGTGAAATTGGGGGGGTAGGGGGGAGGATAAGCCACCATCAAAATTTCTAACTAGTTTTCATTAACAGCTAAAGGGAAACAAAGAAAGAAACCAGGAAATGGATATGTCTAAAAGATAAAATTAAATCAATTAAATGAAAGTGTAGAATCTTAGCTTTTCCTTGACAGGTTAAATTCTAAAAATACGATTTTTATCATTTACTGAATGCCCTCTAAGAGCCTGGCACTATTTAAAATGTTACATTTAATCTTCATACATTCTTTTGAGGTGGGTTTCATTATTGCACATTCTGCATACTCACAGAATGGAACAAAGGTTCAGAAAACTTAAGGTAATCCCCTAATATCTTTTGTTTTTTCTTTTTTGAGGTAGTGGGGACCGGGAATTGAACCCAGTACCTCCCATGTGGGAAGCAGGCACTCAACCACTTAAGCCACATCCACTTCCCCTACTATCTTACCCTAAGTGGCAGGGATGTCAACTCAGCTGTGTCAGGTGACAATGCCTGTGCTCTTTGTACTGTGCCATAGTGCCTCAAAAGGAATTATTTTATTGGATGTCAGGGAATTCTGGAGACAAAGGGATTTCCACATTAAAGGTTACCTACATTCCTAAGATTGGCAGCCAGCATGGTATAAACAGGGGGAAAAAACAAAATAGAGCCTTGACTACTTGTATGTGTTAACATAAACATTCCTAAACACAATAGTAATATTATCTGAAAATTCATTAAGGTCCATTGTCAAGTTCACCTGATCAGATTTGTTAAATTATTTGTCAAACTAGGGGCTTCATTTAAAAATCGAATTATCCTCATATAGATCTACCCTTAAAGAGTGTATTTTTTTGGTTGCAAACAGAATGAAATAAAAATATTTAAAGAAATAATTCAAATAAAATACCTATCGTACTGCCTGGCACATGGTAAGCAGTACATGGATATTTGCTATTATTTTATTAGTGAAGCAATTGAATCCTTCTGGACTCTCTAAGTTACGCTACGACATTCTTGAGACCTATATAACTTTGGATAAAACAGAATTACCAAATGTCAGTTAAATCTGATTCCACCATTTTTGTTTTCTCTATTACACTGCCTGTCAAAATATAAACATGAGTAGAATTATGATTAAGAAAGATTAATAGTATAAACAGGGTTGGGAATTACCAAAATAAACACCTGTACTCTAAGAATTCCATTAATATCAGGTTTAAAGAATTAAAGATACTAATGGTCCTTGTTTCACTGAAATTGAAATTACTAAAAACTTAAATTTTCAAAAAGATCATTTTGTTAAAAGGAATTCCTGATTTAGAATCCACCAACCACACAACTACAATTTGAACACTGTTATGGATTTTATAACTCTAAATACTTTAACTTTTTAATTTTAGAATTTCCTTAAGCGTTCAGAGTTGAAAGACCTCAGTATGAGTACAAGGCCTGTTATTACTAGCTGTGTGTCTACAAATCGGTGAGATAAAATCTCTGAGTCTCCGTTCCGTTACCTGTTAAATGAAGTAACCTAGCTTTACATATCTAAATAAATATTGAGACCATCACCATTATTGAAAAGTATTGTTACTTAGATGTCCAGGTAGTCGAGAGGAGCAGGAGACCTGAGACACTGTGGACACTGTCAGCCCAGTACTTAACACTTTTGAATTTGGCTGCCTCTAAAGACGAATTGAATTTGGCTGTCTCTCAGGTCTTACCCTCCTGACAGGGTATGTAACTGACACCCACCTGAAGTCATTTGAACGTGACTGTGGGTTAGAACTATGGGACTGGACTTGAAAGTTTGTGAGAAAGAATAAAAACCCAGGAATTACTCGATTCCTGCCTAGCACTTAAATAATAAAACACACCTCAACCTCCAAATTCATGCTTTTATAACCATATTTGTTTTTGAGCAGAATAGCATGCATGCAATATAGTCTTTCTTACCAACCTCTCCAAAATCTGAGGCGCTGAAATATTACCACGTATAAAAAATAAACTCTAGATATTCAAAATTCCACATTTATATTTTAAATGAAGATGTAAGGTAAACTGCTGAAGCAATTTTGTTCAAAGCTTTACCTGAAAACTTCCACCACAATTTAGAAAGGGGGGAAGAATGGTTTTAATCTCAACCTTGGCTCAGTTAAAAGAGAAAACAGGAAGGCCACTTCAGCTAACCACTCGTTCGTTAGTGATCAGTTCACAGCACAACACCAAGCCCCTCAAAAGGAGTTCCCAAGGCGAGCTGCTGCCCTCCCCGTGGTGCTGCCAGGGGCACCTCCCACCTCCGCCAGCTGCAGCGGCCGCGTCTGTGCAGGTGCTGTCAGGGGAGACACGGTGCCTGCGTGCGCCTACACAGCAGCACGAAATTGAACGCCAAGGAGTGCCTTTGTGATATCTTTTCAACAAGTCATGTCCCATCCAGCCTGCTAGTTTATCTCTGTCAGACCTGGGGCCCAGTGGCTTACGGGAGCTGTCGGGGACAGGTAGACCGACCTGCTTTGTGCTCAGGAGGTAATGCATCTTCCGGGCTTGGTGATCTCTTTGCTTCTCCTCCCTTTCGAGCTCGGCCTTCTTCTCCTCTCTTTCTTTCATCTCAGCAAACTCTTTCAGTGCCTCCCTGCATCACAACAGTCTCCAATTATTTATGATACGAAGATTCTGTTAACGTGTTAACTTTTTCACTGATGAAAATCAGGTTTATTGAGGGGCAGCCATCCCCCATATCCATCAAAATCAGCGGCGTAACATGTCTCACCTGCACAGTCTACGCGAATTTCTGCAATCTACAAAAAGCCTTTCAGTGATTTTTCAATTGATTACATTTAAAAATTCAAATGCCTATATATTATAATTAATTCAATTGATGAGGAAATACTCATATCAAATACAAAGCAAGTGAACTACAACATTATCAGTTTCTTTGGTTGATGTTTAGCTATTTTGGACATACTAAAATATCCCAATAATATATACTTAATTATTGCAAGTTTACTTCAATTAACACTTCTAATAATATCAATAGCATTACATGTACAACTCTGCCCTTGAAGGGTTGACATTTTGTTAGATTATATAGGAAATAAAAGTTAAATTAGGTAAGTAAGTTCAAGTCTTTTCTGAGTATTATAAATTCTATTGAAACAATTTTATCATCATTTATGTGTATATATAAGTATATAAGAAACATAAACAAAAATAAATTCTCTCATAAATTATGTGAAAAATGAATGTTAAATAGAACAAAATATTATCAAATATGGAAAAATAGCTAAATCCTTCCTTTTCATAGGACAATTTATTCATGTTAATCAAAAAAATCTTTTGACATTATACTTCATTCTACTCTTAAAATAACGTAGTGTCTATTGCTGTAAGTTAAATTTTAGGTAAATAATCTGACTATTTACCTCAAAGAAATAAGGGGGAGGGAAAATTTCCAAAAATAAAGATTCTCCTATCTACTTCAACCTCTAGAAATATTTTTGTCACAATTTTCTGTTAAGGGTTACTACTACTTCATACAAGGTTACTTATGAAACACACTGACGTTTAAAAATCACCATGCTCTGCTACTGCAGCAGAGTAATTTTTTTTCACCGTAAGATTAAATTGCAAAATAAATGAATTACTTGGAGTGGCCTGGCCCCCATCTTGCTACCCTTCTCTTGAAAACTGCTTATTAATATGAAAAAAGGTGTCAGAACATAGCCTGTTTTACTTCATGCGCAGTATTTTGGGGGTTTCTGCTCCCCCAGAGCTGGGCTAGCTGCACATTTAGATTGTGTTGGCTAGCTGGTAAAATGACCTTTCTGACCTGCATCTCAAGGCTATTATTAATCGCTAAGTAACCTGGTAAAGCCAAACAAATTTGTTTCCATTGAAAGGATCTCTATCTGTGTCTCAGAATTTGTTCTGTACCAAACAAACCTCATTAACTGTGTCCATTTTTGACAAAGAACCAGGACTTAGAGGGATTGGTGACCTTTCTTTGTCCTTAAGGTACAAATTTAGAGGTAGCTACATATGACTAAATGAGAATTTTTACCAAGAAAAATAACAATCATGTGTTACATAAAAAGGAGAATACGTTATTAGTTTTAATCATTACTTTTTATCTTATGTAAAAATAAATATTCTATATTTCCTTTTTTTATAAGCCTTTAAGATAATTTAAAATAACCAGTGAACTGCCACTATAAAGATAATTACTTGGAAATACTTGTATCCAATTTAATATTACTCCAAAGATTAAGTACAGTAATTTTCCAAGCAATCACAAAAATGCAAAATACATCTACAAAGAAGCTTGTGTTCTGTAAATGATTTAATGAATGTGAAGATATCTTACAAGAAAGAATAGAAGTCCAATATAATTGAACATCCATAGAAATGGGTAAGGCACAAGGAAATACATAGAACTTGGAAACAAAAGCAAAAGTGTAAGTTATCTGAAGCAGTAAAAACCGTTGTTTAGGATACAGACATGTAAAATGAAAGCTGTGTACTTGGGGAGCTCGGCAGGAAGAGCTAAAACTGGGCAATATGTAGAAGAATATCAGTTACCATGTAGAAAGAAAGTATATGGTAAACCTGGAAGGAACTAGAAAGTCCAAAATTAAATCCAACAACCTTTTTGGAACACTAGAAAAACTAATCTGGGGTAACATCAAAATACCAATGAGTTAATTTAATAAATACACATAATTATTGAAAAACTTTAATTCTTAGAGTCCTAATTGATTTACTGTAATACTCGAGATTACATGGATATGTTGAACACACAGTTATATTTATGTTAAATATCCTTTGTTAAATGACCTTGATGTACAAGTTTTAGTTGTAGCAACAGGAATGAGATATGCCTCACTGTGAAAGATGCAATATAAAATTATGTTCCCAATAAAAATAAAATGATGGAAATCATTCTAGGTAGGACTCCCTACAAAACTATAAGAATTATCTCTTTTTTAAATCTGGAAACTTTAAAAATGCAATAGTTAAAAAATCTTTTTTTACAAATACCTTCAGTCTGTTTTTATTTTTCTCATTTCAGGCATATTTTCTTAAGAATCCTGGTGTATAGGGGATAGCTCTATTTTATAAATGTGCAAAATGCATAAAAAGATGTAATGACTTATAAATAACAAATCAGTTAATGACAGAAATGGAATTGGAATCCCTAGATTTCCAACTCTTCCAAGAAATATTGTTCAGAAGATATTTGTATTGAAATGGATCATATATATCCTCTCCTTTTATCTTGTGATTCTTATACACAGAATAGGATAAGTCCCAAAACTATTTGCATCTGTCTTCATATCTCTAAAACATTTTGTGATAGTTTAAAAATAAAGATTAAAAATTGCTGAAATTTTGCAAAGCTTTACATTATTTGAACATGTTTTACTATATATTTATAACAATAAATATTTACATATTTGAATAATGATAGCAATAATAAAAATAATATCCACTGGGAGGCAATATAGTGGAGCAATTAGCAGCATAGACTCTAAAATGACTGCCCGGCTTTACAATCTCGGCCCTGTTACTTATTAGCTCTTTGATCTCTGTGCCTCCATATCCACGTGTGGAAATTATAGCTATATTAGTATTCGCATCTTCCTCATCAAGCTGTTGTAAGTATCTAATAAATTAATCTGGGTGAAGAATTTAGAGTAGAGGCTGGCACAGAGTAAGGAACTATGTAATGTTAGCTATGAATGTTATGAATGCTATGTATGGTTTACTATGAGCCAGGTACTAAGCTACATACTCCATCTACTAAACAGAATATGAATCCTTTATGCTTTCTCAAATTCCCTCAGTGGTTTCCTCTTTTCTCTCTCATGATCAGTGCACAGCTGGATGAAATTCCACATTCCCAGGCATGGAATCTAGCTTCCATGCTAGAAGCATGGGGTCAACTTTGACCAATGGGAAATGGGAGACAATAGGAACTATGCAAAGAAATTTCCTCATTTTCTGTCTTCCACAGACTGCTCTGAGAAGTGGTTTTTCCTTACAGAGCTGGAGGAAACGTGCGTTGCTAATGTGAGCAAACACAAACATACCTGCCACATCACACTGAGTCCTTCAGGGCTCTATGTAAAGGGATGGTCAGGTCTGCAGGAGCTCATTGTGTCACGTTCCTTCCCATGTGGCAGAAGCACCCAATCCGCTAGCCAGGAGTGGTGGCTGCTGGCTGCACAAAGCTGGGCCGTCTGGGGAAGGTAAACTGCCCCACTGAGGTTTAGTCATCCTCTCCCCCAAGCCTGCAGCCATGACCATTGAAAACACAGGCCCCGGCCCTCTGCCTCAGTTTGGCAGCACTCTAACAAGCTCACCTATTTCAAGGCTTCCTGAGATTGGCTATGATTTCTGACACAGTTCAACTCCCACGCTCCTGCCTTAGAGGAGATAAACTTTCCGTATCAAATCAGTGTCTCAGTTTCCATCCACGAAACCTTCCACCCTCCTTTTCCTCACCTTAGTTGCCCTGGGCTTGTACCATCCAAATAAATTATCAGCACTTTAATCCTTGGCTTGTGCTCTGCTGTCACGAGATTCCAGCTAAGAAATGCACATTACCTCACTTAATGCTTTCACTTGTCCTGTGCAGCAGACATTTTCACCATTTTACAGCTTAGCAAATGAGATTCACAGAAGTCAAAATCCCTGCTCAGTCTCTCATTACTAGAAAGTGGCAGAGTTAGGACTGGAATCCAGGTCTGACTCCAAAGGTCATGCTTTTTTTTTTTTTTTAAAGATTTATTTTTATTTATTTAATTCCCCTCCCCTCCCCCGGTTGTCTGTTTTCTGTGTCTTTTTGCTGCGTCTTGTTTCTTTGTCCGCTTCTGTTGTCGTCAGCGGCACGGGAAGTGTGGGGGGCGCCATTCCTGGGCAGGCTGCTCCCTCCTTCGCGCTGGGCGGCTCTCCTTACAGGTGCACTCCTTGCGCGTGGGGCTCCCCTACGCGGGGGACACCTCTGCGTGGCATGGCCCTCCCCGCGCGCATCAGCACTGAGCATGGGCCAGCTCCACACGGGTCGAGGAGGCCCGGGGCTTGAACCACGGACCTCCCATGTGGTAGACGGACGCCCCAACCACTGGGCCAAAGTCCGTTTCCCCAAAAGGTCATGATTTTAACTACAATATTATGTTCATAAATTTTGCCCAAATCTAGTATTTTACTTAGATACAAGTAGGACTTTCTTTCTAACAAGGCAGCTTTGAATACTGAAGTACCTATATTAGTTTCCCAACCCACACAAAAGGAAAAAGCTGCTCTGTTTTGAAATAATTTAAATGAAATGTCACAACTCGCTTCATCATCAGGTCATACCATTACAACTGGGTAGTTACATGAGAACATGGCATATATAGGATTTGCATGTTCAGTCACAAATCTCTCTTATTTGACATATGTTTTCCATTGGTTATTTTTTACGTAAAGAATGCTAATGTATGTTATAATAATCGATAAAAAGAGAATGGAAGGGAACAGCCACTTACAGCTGGTTGGCACAGAGCTGCCAACAAAAGGTACCGACTCACAGTGCCCCGGCCTTGCTCTCACCACTGCTGCTTTCCCCTCTCCCTTGCGGGCACTGCTCTAGTCATGGTGGTCCCATTTCAGTCCCTAGACCCAACTAAGCAAATCAATCATTTCTACCTCAGGACCTTCACATACATTGTTTTTAATGCCTTGAACTCCTTCACACCATTTTTATTCTTCTATTGTTATTATCACTCGTAACACCATAGTTTTGTATTTTTATTTTGTAGAACATAAAATTTATAATCATATATTCATGGGTACACTGTTTATTTACTATATGCCTCCCCCACTAGACTAAAAACTCTATAAAAATAAGGACTATGTCTATTTCATCCATGTCTATTTGCATGAATAAGTAAATAATTTTACCAAGAAAGTCCTACAGAATAGGGCCATTAAGTTGGATGTAAATCGTTTTAAAGAATCTCTTCCACTGTATGGATATAAAAATGGAAGTTTATGTACATGAATGATAATAGAAACTAGAGAGAAGTGCCTGCAAAAACAATTACACAATTCTACTCAGTCCTGAACTCAAATGAAAGCTAATAATTGCCTCCTATCATGTGATAATTCATGTTTTCTTGTATTGTACATTTTCTTTTTCTTCTTGTCTCAATGACTTCTTTTCAGTTGTTTCTTAATTTTTGTCTGTCTGAACCAATAGAGAAAAAATAATATGTTCCCATAAACTGTTTTTTGAGAAACAAAGACTACTCAACTCCAGATTAAATTATTTCCTCAAATAAATCACACAAGAAAAATGCCCAAATTCAAAAATACAATCTGAGGATAATCACCTTCTGTCTATGAAGGACTGACTCATTCACATTTCAGCATTTGTTCAGCGGAGGCATGAAATACTTTATTCATCACAGTAAAAATTATTAAGAAGGTGGCCACAGGGAGTTCTATATTCTGCTATTCTTTTATACTAATCATCTCAAAATATAGTATTGAAAAAAAAGAGTGTTTGTACTTTTAAATTTCTTTTTAAGCCAAGAAGAAAATGAACAAAAATCTCTATCCTTTCTTCAGAGATTTTCTAGGTTCTTTTAACGATAATATCTGGATTCCACCATTCTCATAATCCACACCCTTGGTCTATTACATCCTGCACCCCATGATAGCTGTAGGTATGCATCCACTTCTTGCATTCCCCCCACTAAGTGCTATGGTCCTGAAGGTCGGGGTTGAGGTTTATTCATCTTGAGCTCAACCCAAAAATACTTGGGCTAACACCTAATAAACTGACTGCTGGTATTCTTTTTTAATTATCTGTCAGTCAGTGAGTAAATTTCATCACTTCTGATCATTTAATTAGGGTAGGGAAGAAGTTGCACAGAGAAAGCCTCTCTTGGAAAGTGGGGTGGAATCAAGGCTCAGGCTCTCTGTCTTGGACAGTGGTCCTCAAAGTGTGGTTCCTGGACCAGCAGCATCAGCATCAATAGGACTTGTCAAAAATGCAAAGATGAATGGGCAAACAAAGTGTAGCGTATCTATACAATGGAATATTACTCAGGTGTAAAAAAGAAGTGAGGTCCTGTACATGTTTCAACATGAATGAAACTTGAAGACACCATGTTGAATGAAATAAGTCTTTTTGTTTTTCAATAGTATTCCATTGTATGGGTGTGCCAAATCTATTCATTTTTTAAAAATAATTTTATGCTGTGTAACCTAATTAAGTTCTACAATACTGACATCAAGAAAATAAAATTGTCAAGATGTCAATTCTACCCAAAATGATTGACAGATTCAATGTGATCCCAATCAAAATTCCAATAACTTTCTTTGTGGAAATGGAAAAGCCAATCATCAAATTTAAATGAAAGAGTAAGGGATCCTGAATAGCCAAAAACATCTTTGAAAAGAAGCACGAAGTTGGAGGACTCACAGTTCCTGATTTTAAAACTTATTATAAAAGCTACAGTGGTCAAAACACAGCATGGTTCTGGCACAAGGACAGGCCAATGGAGTTAAATAGAGAGTTCAGAAATAGACCTATGCAATATGATTTTTGACAAGGATGCCACATCCACTCAATGGGGAAAAATCATTACTTCAACAACTGCTACTGGGAAAACTGGATAACCATATGCAAAAGAATATCCATAAATAAAAATTAACACACAATTCATAAAAGACCTAAATAAAGAACCAAAACTATAAAAATTCTAGAAGAAAACATAGAAAAGCATCTTTAGGGCCTTGTGCTAGGCAATAGTTTCTTAGACTTTACACCAAAAACACCAGTAACAAAAGAAAAAATAGATAAATGGGACCTCATCAAAATTAAAAACATGTGCATCAAAGGACTTTATAATGAAAGTAAAGAGACAACCTATGGAATGGAGAAAATATTTGGAAACCACATATGTGATAAGGGCTTAATATCCAGAATTTATAAAGATATCCTGCAACTCAATAACAAAAAGACAACCCAATTGAAAAGTAGATAGAACACCTGAGTAAACATTTCTCCAACAAAGATATACAAATGGCCAAAAAGCACATGAGAAGATGCTCAATATCATTAGCTATCAGGGAAATGTAAATCAAAATCACAATGAGATACTACCTTATACCCACTGAATGGTTAATATTAAACAATAATAATAATAACAAGTGCTGGAGAGGATGTAGAAAAATAGTAACACTCACTCATTGCTGGTGGAAATGTAAAATCATACAGTTGGTGTGGAAAATAGTTCGGCAGTTCCTTAGAAGGTTAAGTATAGAATTACCATATGACCCAGAAATCCCACTTCTGGGTATATACCCAAAATAATTTAAATCGGGGACTCAAACAGATATTCGCACAATATTCATAGTGGCATTATTCACAATTGCCAAAAGATGGAAGCAACCCACATGTCCATCAACAGACAAATGGATAAGCAAAATGTAGTGCATACAGACAATGGAATACTGTGCAGTCATGAAAAAGGAACAAAGTTCTGATACATGCAACAACATAAACCTTGAAGACATAATGTTGAATGAAATAAGCCAGACACAAAAATATAAATATTGTATGATCTCAATGATAAGGAATAATTGGGACAAGAAAGTCAGAATGTAGAATACAGATTACCACAGGCCTGGAGGGCTTAAGGAGTGGGGAGTTAACGCTTAATTGGTACAGAATTTCTATTTGGGGTGATGGAAAAGTTTTGGAAAAGAATGAAGGTGATGGTAGCACAACATTGTCAATGTAATTCACACTACTGAATTATATATTTGAATGTGATTAAAAGGGGAAATTTTAGGTTGTATGTATGTTACTAAATTATAAATCTTAAAGCAAAGGAATGTAAAATTAAACCCACTGACTTGTGGGCAAATGAAGCTCATGGTGCTCCCCAAATCTACCTCTTTGATCTATCTCAAGAAGAGGAATGTTACCATCAATTGTAACCTTCAGGGATTTTTTTTTTTTTAAACAAATGAACATTCCCTATTCACCCCTCTCTCCATGGCAAGCCCTCCCATGGCAAGCACTAATCTGCCTTCTATGTTTGCAAATTTGTAATTTCTAGTCATCTCTTATAAGTGATCTCATACAATTTTTATTTAAGCTAATTAGATTAATATTATTATCACCATATTAGATAAAGCACTATGAAGTACTACAAAGGAGATGGAATATGTCCACTATAGAACTATCATAGAAATATAATAATTTTGATGGAGAAATAGAAATTATAAGACTGCTTTAAAGCACAAACACCAAATTTTAAAGGGAACTGCTAATAATACTACACAGATTTCCTCAAATAAAAACAAAGAACCATCATCTGTGCCATCTTTAAGAACAATAATTCTAAGTTTAAGCATCTATCTAGTGTCCTAACTAAGTTTGAGGGCAGGTAGTCTTCAAACTAAAAATAGCTTAACAGCAATATTTTCTGTTGTCATATTTTATGACAAAATTACTCCAGTTAAATTTATTAAATGCATTTACATTTCATCTCTAACAATTGTCTATTTTCAATATACCCATATTAATTTAATCATATAAGTAGCCAATAAAAGAAAAAAGAGAAGGCTGAAGTCTAAGTTGAAAGTAAAAATACTAACTACAAATAAAGTTAATTATATGCATAGGCTAGGTATGTGATATCCACAAATATTTTGAGAGTGATAAAAACTTGGAGCAGATTGTTAGAGGTCATTAAGACATCCAAAACATTTGTGTTAGAAACAGAAGATTTATTGTGAGTAAAACTAATTTATTTTGTGGACTTATTTTCCTAATTGGTTATCTACTACCTGAAACTGGCAGTTGTTGCAAACTGCAGTAGGGCTTTCAAAGGGAAAATGCAGTTTAATATTAAATATTCTGTAGCACATAGTTATACATTCAAGCAAGTAGGTTGCCTCTGTATTTCACATATTACTTTGAAGCTGGAGTTGCGACTAACATTTTGGAAACATTTAGTTACTTTTGAAAATGCTTTGTTTCAGTATAGATCAACTTCTCTTTAAAATGTGTCAAGTACTTTAAGAGTAAAGAGCATGAAGATAACATGTATTCATTTAATCAGTCAGGCAGTCACAAGTATGTTTAAAAATTTTTTAAAGAGAAGGATGCAAAAAACCCAGTCTTGCAAATAAAATAGGTGTAACTAACCAGAACACAGTCAGAATAAGTCTCTGAAAGGCATACATATGCAGTACTCTAGTTCAGAAAGCTGATAGGAAGTTAGAGGTCAGAAAGGTTTCATGTAGTGGTGGCATTGGAGCTGAGATTTGAACAAAGTGCAGGCTTTCACCAGACCAGGAGAACAGGATAGTGGTGGCATTGGAGCTGAGATTTGAACAAAGTGCAGGCTTTCACCAGACCAGGAGAACAGGGATGGAGGGCAGCGGTACTGAAAGGAGCCCTGATCATTCATAAGAAACTCACACTCTATTTCACAGAATTCAGCCATCAACAGCAAAGGCAAGAACTTCACTTTAGAGTAGAAGACAGTTTTCTTGGCCATGAGCAAATGAACCCTCTAAGGGCAATGCTGCAAATTTGTGCTCTATTGACTAAATACGTTCTAAATGAAAAAAGTGGAAAAGAAGATAATGGCCAATGTTATAAAATTACAATACCATAACTTCACCCAGATCATGGGAAGGGATAGCCCAACTGCTCCATTACTGCATTTACCTACTTTGCATGATTTTAAAAAGTAATGAGACTCCATTCAGAGATCATTTACGAAAATCAATTTACATGAAAAGGTTTTTGTATAGTATCCTTTCTAAAAATACACACATATTTCACATATTTTATTATCTGAATAATTTCTGTAAAAAAAGGAAGTAGAACTTCATATAACACATGATGTCAATTTGAGAGTGACATTAAGCTAAGTAAAACAATAGGCATAATAATAAAATGTATTTACATACTCATTACTGCTTGGGGACTCACAGTATTTCACAGATATTAATTCATCCTCAAAACACCCAGTGTTGTTGGTAAGGGGCAGGTATTAATAAGGTCCACGTTCTTTGCAAAATGAAATGACTTTATATTAATAGATGGTGACTGTGAGACACAGCACAGGGGCTTTCCTGCTCAAAGGTAGAGTAAGGCACATCATATTCTCTCATTTGCATATCTTAACAACTGTGATTCAGCAGGACCTTAATCTACTGAATTTATGTTTGGTGTGAAGTTCAGAGTTTAAGTATAATAGCTAAAGTCCCCAGTTCGCAGGAAAAGAATTGGATAATCTTCTTTACTTTGTGTTTACTTAGGAATCACAATTTTCTCCAACTGAAAATATGTTAATCTCAAAGCAAAAATAATTGCTGCTACTTTTCCATGCATTCCACTCAACACAGACCAGGGATATCTCCAAGGTAATTCTGATGCTATCATAAAACAATAATAAAATACCATAAGATAATGTCAAGGTATTTTAAAACTGTATGCCAAATGTAACATCAGAAAATACCTAATGATTGCAGAACTATTAATTGAACAATGCCTTATAATCAACCTTAATATCACTTCCATATAAGTGACAGATATAATCCCATACTACTTACTGTTGGGATAAGAACAATTACAAACTAGTCGTAGTAGAAATAGAAGGAAAAAAGGGGAATATTTTCTTCCCCCATTCTCTTCAATGACACCTAAGAAAATTGGCTAGATTAGAGAGGAAAGATGAGAAAAATGATAAGAATTACAAAGAGGTAATGAAAAGGTATTTAAAAAATTAAATAGTGCTTTAGCAAATCATTGTTTTTGTAGTAGAACATGATGGAATATGTTTCCTCTTTATCACAAAATTTCTGCTTTTTAGGTATACATATACTTAAGGAATTCTCATTTTACACTAATAATTTTTAACTTCCTATTTTGAAACATTCAAACTTCAGGACAGTTACAAAAATAATGAAAATCCCAACAGACAAAGGGCAGAGACAAGATGGCGTCAGAATAAGAAGCTCCTGTAGTCAGCTACTGAAACAGGCAGTTGGTGGTCACCCAGAGCTACCTAAAGGACTTTTTGGAGGACCCAGGAGACCAGAGGACTATCCTGCAACATCCTTGATGGTGTAGAAAGAGGAGACAACCATCTGCACAGAGGAATCATGAGTAGAGCCCTCCATGCCACGGAGGTCAGTGCCCGTGGCGTGCAAGCTGCCCCAGGAGCGGTTCCGTGGTGGAGCTGAATTCCACCTCCTCCAATAAAAACAGAAGGAAAACACGGTGTGGCACTGACTCCAGCTACTGGTTAGTGGATTCAGCAGGCTGATGTAGAACCCTAGGAACAATTAACTTTGAGCCTGTCCAGGTCAGAGGGAAGCTGGTGGCCACCATTCTGACCCGCCCCACAGGAGGGGAAGCAGCGTGGACTGAAAATCACAGTGCTTGTAAGGACCGGCTTCTCTCCACCCAGTTGGATTGTAGGTCTAGCCTAAACCCCAGTCCGCACCTCCAGCAGGAAGGAAGCTGGGGGCACCTGCACCACCTCTCCGGGAAGTCGCTAACCACACACTGCAGGGGCTGGTGCCCATTCTACTCCAGGGGTACAAGCTGACTCAGAAGCAATTCTGTGACAGGAGCTGGAAGCTCCTTTCCCACAAATGGTGGAGGAAGAGACAGATGTCCAGTGACCTCAGCTTACTGATTAGTGGACTCAGCTGGCTAAAGTATAATCCTAGAGCCAGCTGGGATCTGAGCCTGTCCTAGTGGGAAAGAGTCCAGTAGCTGCCATCTTGACTGTGCCCCTGGCATGAGGGGGAGCCTGACTGACTGAAATGCAGTGAAGTTAGGGACAGGCTTCTTTCCACCAAGATCAGACTGCAGCCCTAGCCTGGGCTCCAGCCCACCTCCAGAGAGAGGTAGCTGGCAGGACCTGCACCAGGCTCTCCAGGAAACTTCAAGTGCTCTCTGCTGGCACAGGTTGAATAGTTGGGCACCTAGGGCTGCATCCCCATACCTCAAGAGAATAGGAGAGGAGCGGTGTATCCTCGGCCTCTCGGGCAATGGTAGGAGTTTTCAGCCCACACAGATTTGTTGAGTGCCTTTGAGCCCATCTCCACCTCTGTCTCCCCACTGGATAGGAGGGACTGTGTTGCCTCAACCTCTTAGGGTAACAGTTTTGGGCTGCACAAGTCTGACTGTTGGGCACACACGGTGTGGCTCCACTTCCATCCCTAATAGGACAAGAGACGGACTGTGTTTGCCCAGCTTCTTTGGGTATTTGCAGGTGCTTTCAGCCCACACAGCCTTGTGTATGCACCCTCATACCCCCATAGGAAAGAAGGGGCTGATCTTTCCACAGCCTTTTTGGGCAACAGCAGACCTTGCAGCCTGAATGGACTGGACTATTGGATGCCTATGAATCCACCCCACCCCAAATAGGATAGGAGGGTTTTGGTGTCTTCACAGCCTCTCTGGACAATGAGGAGAAAGGTGGGAGAAACTTCATTAATTCCTGGGGCAAAGTGCGCAGCTTCAGACTCCATAGTCTTACAGCACAACTACATCCTTGGCTCTTACTACACAACCAGCAAGGGAGAAAAGATAAGAAATCCCTAAACTAAAGAGAGAAACTGCACTTGATAAATACATCTAGCAAGCTAGATGCAGAAACACCACAAAAAGTTACAAATATACCAAGAAATAGGAAGAGATGGCCCAATTAAAGGAACAAGATAAATGACATAAAGGTGTTGAGACAACTAATCTTAGATGTTCAAACAAATCTCCTTAACAAATTCAATGATGATGGCTAAAGAGATTAAGGATATTAAGAAAACATTGGATGAGCACAAAGAGGAATTTGAAAGCATACATAGAAAAATAGCTATCTTATGGGAATGAAAGGTGCAATAAATGAAATAAAAAATATACCAGAGACATATAACAGCATTTGAGAAGCAGAAGAAAGGATTGTGCACTCGAAGACATGGCCTCTGAAAGTGAACAAACAAAAGAACAGATGAAGAAAAGAATGGAAAAAATTGAACAGGGTCTTAGGGAACTAAATGACAGCAAGAGACATGCAAACATACTTCATGGATGTCCCAGAAGGAGAAGAGAAGGAAAAGAGGCAGAAAGAATATTTGAAGAAATAATGGTGAAAATTTCCCAACCCTACTGAAGGACATAGATATCCATGTCCAAGAAGCACAATGTACTCCCATCTGAATAAATCCAAATAGACCAACTCCAAGACACATACAAATCAGATGTCAAATGTCAGAGATGAAAAGAGAATTCTGAGAGCGCAAGAGAGAAGCAACATGTTTAACATATAAGGAAGCGTCAATAAGATTAAGTGCCGATTTCTCATCAGAAACCATGGAGGCAAGAAGGCAGTGGTATGATATATTTAAGATACTGCAGGAAAAAAACTGCCAGCCAAGGATTTTATACTCAGCAAGATTATCTT